>NC_053023.1:183126134-183436892 GCF_003073215.2 Triticum urartu
GAATTCATCCAAGAAAATGAAGATCACTTCCCAGGAGTTTATGACAGCTTGAAAGCATGTGGAGTAGATGAGTTTGTTGGACAAAAGCTCATAAAATGGAATGATGAGCTGATCATGCAGCTTTACTCCACTGCTCACTTTTACCCAGATGAGAAGATCGTTTGGATGTCAGAAGGTACTAGGTACCAATCCATAGTTGAAGAATGGGCAAAATTGATAAATGCCCCAGCAGAACATGAAGATGACTTGGATGTGTATGCCAAGAAGAAGGACCACAACACTATGGCTAACATGTATAAGGAGATCCCAAATAAAGCTTTGGAGACTCACAAGCTTGGATCTGTACATTTCTTGTTGTCTAGTCTGCCTACTATCAACTAGATCCTAAGGCACACTCTACTACCCAAGTCAGGAGATCACAAGATGATCAGAGGGCACTCTATCAACCGGCTACAGCTTTTTGATGTCCCTCAGAAGTTCAAGGTCTTGAGTCTGATTGTAGAGACAATCAAGAGGACTGCTGCTGACCAGAAGAGAATTTGTGGGTATGCTCCACACATTCAGGAGCTCATCAACTCCAAGATGGGCACAAGAACATATCTGTTGGATAAGGAGCATCTCTGTTGGATAAGGAGCATCTACCCCTGTATCTCGATTTTGAAGATAATACTGTTGTGATGAATGAGGAGGAACCATCATGAGTTCAAGCACATGAGAAAAGAGCCATGGCAAAGGCTGAGAAAGCTGCCAAGATGACAAGTGTTGAAGAGGCATCTCAGGTTTTCCTGAAGAGCAAGCAAGATCAACTTGCATATCTGATCCAATCAACACTGAGGATTGAGAAGGACTTGACCACCCTAACTCAAAACCAGGAGAGCTTGGAGAGATCGTAGAAACTAAATTTTATGATCTTGATCTGAAGGTAACTGAGATTCAAATAACAGTTGAGCAGCTTCAGGAGGAAGCAGAAGAGAACAGAGGCAAGGCAACCACAGATGCATTTTAGTGAGTACCTAGAGGACAGAGGTCTGCTGCCGTGCCAGTGACAGATTCTAGAGCTACAACATCAGCACCAGTAGCCACAGCCTCAGTGCCACCTCCAGCAGCCACTCCACTATCTCCAACTACATCAACGAATGCCTTCGTCCTTGGAGTTCTCTCTACAGCGCCTCCCGAAGACCAAGCCTGAGAGACGCATAGCACTATGCACATTTGAACATTTAGGTAACTTGTTGCCAAAGGGGATGAAATATGTATAGATCATAGGTTTCGAGAGAGTGTTTTGCTTCTTTGCCTTTGGTTTAACCTATTATTGTGTGAGATACTTTATGTACTTGTGTGATCATGTGATTGATCATTTGCTACCTTAATGCTTGTTTAAATGATACTATCTTTTATATCCATATATGATCATTCACTTACTTAGTGATGAGTGCATGATTTTAATTTCTATCATTTTGAGCGCTCCACCAAGATGTATGTGACATGGAAGAGTAACCCATGATCCTAATGATTGTGCATTTGCATTCAAAAGCAAATTTTAAATAATGCACAAATTTAGGGGGAGCTCTTGCTTATCACATACTTCTCGAATCGACGATGTTTTTCATTCTTATTATCATTTGTCGAAGCTTTGATCTATATGTTGTCATCAATTACCAAAAAGGGAGAGATTGAAAGTGCAACTATCCCTGGGTGGTTTTGGTAATTCCTAAAAACATACAACCCATTGAGCTAATGCTATTTCAAGATAAATAATTTAGGAAAGCTCAATGTTTGACATGGCATGGATTAGAAAGAGGATCCCTCAAAATACTAAGGACACATGTTGGCTCAAGCTTAAGTCTCTACATTTTACTTTTAGTGATCCAAGATCACATTGAGCCCATAGGAAAAGCCAATACTATTAAAAGGGGATGAGGTGTTGCTTAATGAGTTACTTGCTCAAAATGCTTAGTGATATGCTCCAAAACCCCCAACTACTTTCTCACATCCAAATATGTCTCAAACCAAAAGTCAAACTCGGCCCCACCAAAATTTCCTACCCGGCGCCACTGAGTTCACTTGACATAGCAACTGCCACAAACCCTAGTCATTTCGGTCTCACCAATAGGGATCTGGTCTCACCGAGATGGGATTGCAACCTCTCTGTTTCCCTTCGTAATGTTTCGGTCCAACCGAGATGAGCAATCGGTCCCACGGAGATTGCAATGCAAACTCTCTGTTTCCCCTTCGTAACGTTTCGGTCTAACCGAGATGAGCGAATCGGTCCCACCGAGGTTTCCTGACCAACTCTCTATTTGCCTATTACCAAAATCGGTCCCACCGAACTTGTGTAATCAGTCTCACCGAGATTACGTTATGCCCTAACCATAATGGAATCAGTCCCACCGAGTTAACATGTCGTCCCACTGAAAATCCTAAGGTTCACATTTTGAACTAAATCGGTCTGACCGAGTTTCATGATTCGGTCCCACGAGTTTGGTGATTTGTGTGTAACAGTTAGATTTTTGGTGGAGGCTATATATACCCCTCCACCCACTCTTCATTAATGGAGAGAGCCATCAGAACATGCCTACACTTCCAACATATATTTTCTGAGAGAGAACCACCTACACTTGTGTTGAGGTCAAGATATTCCATTTCAACCACATAAATCTTGATCTCTAGCCTTCCCAAGTTGCTTTCCACTCAAACCCTCTTTCCACCAAATCCAATCCTATGAGAGAGAGCTGAGTGTTGGGGAGACTATCATTTGAAGCACAAGAGCAAGGAGTTCATCATCAACACACCATCTATTACATTTTGGAGAGTGGTGTGTCCTAGATTAGTTAGGTGTCACTTGGGAGCCTCCGTCAAGATTGTGGAGGCGAACCAAGGAGTTTGTATGGGCAAGGAGATCGCCTACTTCGTGAAGATCTACCCTAGTGAGGCAAGTCCATCGTGGGCGATGGCCATGGTGGGATATACAAGGTTGCCTCTTCGTGGACCCTTCGTGGGTGGAGCCCTCCATGGACTCACGCAACCGTTACCCTTCGTGGGTTGAAGTATCCTTCAACGTGGATGTATGATAGCACCACCTATCAGAACCATGCCAAAAATCTTCGTTTCTACATTGCGTTTTCTCCCTCTAAACTCCTTCCTTTACCCTCATATGCAATTGTTTTACATTCCGCTGCTATACTCTTAGAATTGCACGTGTAGGTTGGTTGCTTGACTTGTGCTATGTTGTTAACATCTGTCAAGAATTATAATTGGGAAAAGGCTAGATTTTTATTTGGTCAAGTAGTCTAATCACACCCTCTCTAGACATACTTTCGATCCTACACCGTCACCACAGCCAAGACAGCCACCTTGGCGGGTTCCGGGACGGCAGCTCCAAAGCCGGAGGCAGCAGCCCCCAGGTCGGCGATGACCGGGTCGAGGGCGGCGGCGGCCGGGCTGACGGCTGTAACCCCCGAGTTGGGCTCATTATTCCCCAGGACGGGTTCGGCAGTCCCTGGGCCGGGTTCGTCAGCCCCCAGGCCAGGTAGAGGCACGGCCGGGCTGTCTAGGACGAAGATGGACTCGGAGTCCAGAGATGGCTTGTTCAGGTGCTCGAGGGAGACGCCGGACGGGACGGACTGCCGGGATAAGGCGATCTTGGAAAGCGTGTCGGTGGCCACGTTCTTCGCGCGCGGGACATGGAGGAACTCGCAGCCTTCGAAGAAGCCGGACAGCTTTTGGACGAGGAAGCGGTAGCTTGCCATGCTGGAGTCGCGAATGTCCCACTCGCCGGACCACTGCTGTACCACCAAATCTGAGTCGCCGTTGCATAGGATGCATGGGTCGACCGAAGCCGAACGTCTGCCGGGTTGCGGGAGGGGGGGTCACGCTGACGCCAGTCTTCCAGAGCCAGGTCGTCGCCCAAGCCGCCGGCAGCCGTTGGGGCGGGGTTACGCCGCGTCCGGGTGCAACTGGATTGTGCTTCGCCGGGTGGCGAAGATGCCGTGTTCTACTGGTCCTCGGGACCGTTGGTGTGGATGGAGACGGATCCCGCCGGCTTGCTGAGTTGGTTGAGGCGGTCCTGCTGTGCATTGGCCGCGTCGAGGAGGTCGTTCACCCGCTTCAGGCGGTCCTTCAGCTCCTCGCCTGCGAGCTGATCCAGGCTAACTGTGGCTGCCTGGGTGGCACACATATTCTTCACGGGAGTCTCATAGATGGGAGGGATTGCGCCAAAGGCGCGGCCGATTGCGCCGCCCCAGGCTCGCACGTCGGCGACCCAGGCTAGCTCGGCCGTGGCAGGCGTGAAGCCATAGGCGGCATTGTGCTCCAGCTGAGCGGAGTCGAGGCGGCGCTGCGTGGCAGCGAGCGTCTCGGTGAGGTCCAGCAGGTGATGGCGGTCTTCCTCCAGCCGAGTTCGAGCCTCGGCGATGTTGGAGGCGTCGACGTCGGTGATGATGGGGACGCGAAGGCTCTGAATCGTGGCATGCAGCAAGTTCAGCGGGTTGGCGCGATCCGCTGCAGCCTTGGCTTCGGTAGCCTTCCTCGTCGTGCTGGACGAAGAAGGGTCGTTGTCGGTGATGAATACCTCTACGCAGAGGTCCATCGCCCCAGCGGGAGCACCATAGCCGAGGGAGATGGGGGAGCAAGAAATATCAAGTACCTCGCTGGGTTACTCATCGGCCGCGAGCGCATCGTAGATGTGCAGCGCGGCGAAGGAGGCAGCGAGCGCGTCGATGTCTGTCGGCGTCCTGGGAACGGGGGTCCCCAGACTTGCCTGCCTGCGGCCCACAACATGGCTCCACCAGTGGCCCTGTACGGCGCGTCTTCACCAGCAAACACTCAAGACCCTCATGAGGGGCCAAGCCTCACGAGGCGGACAACACAAGACCGCCTCGGGGGCAGCTTCACCAGGCCGACTCGCGAGGGGCGGAGAGATCAGGGCGAGGGACACATCACGAGGTCCCTGTGACGTAAGCCATGACGACCAAGGCCAGGCGAGTGCCAGGCGGGCGCCAGCACGCACAATGTCCTCATTTCCTCTTTGGTGCTAAAGAGACAAGCGCAGGAGAGGAGTCCCGAGGAATCAGGCAAAGGTTTCCATATCGGTGCAGCAAGACCAAGACCAGCAGGACGGCAGGACGGAGGTCACCATGGAGCCCAAGACGGCGTCACCACCAGATCCTTTGGTAGGCTAAGACCACCTTTAGTGAGGATAACTTGTACTAGTTGTCTCCCTTCGAATTTGGCCGTTGTAGGACCCCTTCCCGCTCAATATTTGGGAAGAGGATCAAGGCCACTATAAATAGGACTAGCCACCACAGTAGGAGGCAACCGATCCAGATCGTCCAGATTAGTCTCAACCACACAAGCTCACCAAGCACAAGGGCAGCTCTCCCAGGAGGCTGTTCTTCCCTTGTAATTGTTCATCCTCAGCCTGATAGTCAATCCACCACACCACACTTGAGTAGGGTATTACACCACATCGTTGGCCCGAACTAGTATAAACTCTTGTGACTCTTGTTCTTTGGGTTCGTCGAGCAAGGCCGTGAGATCATGATGTGCGCGAGCTAGAGGGAGGAGAGATCTTCGCGCGCACCCCAGTGCTCGAAACTCAAGGGTTTTGCCGGAACCCAAAATTCGACATTTGGCGCGCCAGGTAGGGGTGCGCTGAAGCTTTCCCCTTTGGCAATCCACGCATCGCCACTCCACCAAGTTCATGGCCGACACTCGCCAGGCCCGCACTGAGCGCCGGGCCGCTCTCGCCACCCGTGTCGCTCAGACAGCCCTTGTCGGCGGGCCTCCCCGTCATTCTCCATCACCCGCCGCCAACGCCGCTACCGGCCCGGCAGCAAATGAGCAACAAGCTTCCTCACTGCACCCATCCGTGCGGCGAGACGGCCGCACCGCCACCCCGTCGCCGACTCCGGTCGGCTCATCATCTCACGCTCGCCGCGCACCCACGGACGCGCAGGCCGCGCTGCTCATGGCATGCGAGCTCCTGCATTACCGCTTGGTCGACGACCTCTACGAGGACTAGTTGGACCGCATCGCCGAGCTCATCAATGCCGCGAGGGGCTCCCCTGCACCACCCCTCTCGCTGCCTCGCTTGCACCCGGCTGCGGGCGACGTGGCTCACGGAGCGCCTCCGCCCCCTCTGCATCAAGACGGCGCCCTCGCGCCGAGACGCGCGGCTCATGGAGCGCCTCCGCCCCCTCCGTGTCAAGATGGCGTCCTCGCCCCAAGATGTGCGGTCCCGTGGCGTGATCCACCGCGCCGTGTGGCCGCGCACGAAGAAAGAAGTTGCCAAGAGGTTCCCCGTCCGCCAGAAAATGCTCCACCACTCCCAACACCGCCACGTCAAGATCGCTTGACGTGGCAGGGTCATGCGCCACTTGCCGTGGCGGTGCACGGACACCAAGATCAAGCTTCGCCTCCACGACGGGCCCTGGTGGCCACGGCAAGCTGCCGCGCCTTCACTCCTAAGATGCGTAGCGTCGTCTGGCCGGGCAAGTTCAATCCGGATCTGCCTCCTCGCTACGACAACACCCCCGACCCTGCGGAGTTCTTGCAGCTCTACGAGCTGAGCATCGAGGCGGCCAACGGCGACGAAAAGGTCATGGCGAACTGGTTCCCCATAGCTCTCAAAGATGGCGCCCGCTCATGGCTCCTGAACCAGCCCCCGGGCTCGATCTCCTCTTGGGATGAGATGCGCGAATGCTTCGTGGCCAGCTTCCAGGGTACTCGCGACTACCCCCCGGTCGCGGGTGACCTGCATCGCATCAAGCAACATCGGGGAGAGACCCTGCAAAAGTACATCCAGTGCTTCAACAGCGTGCGTCTCAAAATACCCAAGGTGACGGACGAGGCCATCATCTTAGCGTTTTCCGATGGAGTCCGCGACATCAAGATGAAGGAGGATCTCGCCATCCATGAGGAGTTGTGCATGACTTTGGAGTTGTTCAACATAGCAACCAGGTGTGCAAGAGCTGAGGAGGGGCGTCTCTCCCTCCTCGAGCTCCCTGATGCGGATCCAAAGGAGAACAAGGCCAAGGTCAAGGACGTGAAGCGCAAAGGGGTGGCCGTACTCATGGCAGAGCCAGACACCAAGCGCGGCCAAGACCTCCTCGTGTCGTCCAAAGGCAGTCGTACATTCTGCGCCTTCCACAATGTGCGCAACCACAACACCAATGACTGTCAAGAGCTTAGGGCCATTCGAGATGGACGCTTCGGTCGATGCCCCGAGTGCAACGACCGGGGCTACGACCGAGGAGGTGGACGAGGTGGAGGATGTTGGGACGACCGTGGGCCTCGCAGTGGCGCGACCAGCCTCGCGAGGACCGCTGGCAAGACCGGCCTCATGAGGGCGCCTAGAGGGACCAGCCTCGCGAGGATCGTCCTCAGGGCAATCCTGGTCTCCCTCCGCTGCTGCTACCACCAAGGAAGAACAACGACCACCAACAGGACGACGGGGCTGGGGGCTTCCAGGAGCCGCGCGCCATCGCCTGCATCTTGGGTGGCGCTCAGGCCCCCGCTTCCCAGCGCATCTTCAAGCAGTTCTCTTGCGAGGTGAATGCAGCCCTCCCCAAGCTTGAGGCCACACGCCCGCTCAGATGGTCCAAGTACACCGTCACCTTTAGCTCGGCGGACCAGCTCAAATGCGCGGCAACCGCCGGCGTTCTCCCGATGCTTTGTTCACCCATCATCAGCAATGTCCAAGTCACCAAGACCCTCATCGACAGCGGCGGAGGGCTCAGTGTCCTGTCTGTCGAGACGTTCAACAGCCTTCAAGTGCCATACGATCAGCTCCAGCCCACCAAGCCCTTCTCAGGAGTGACTAATGGCTCCACCACCCCGATAGGGCAAGTTCGCCTCCCTGTCACCTTCGGTCAGCGTGACAACTACCACACTGATCTTGTTGACTTTGATGTCACCCACATCCGCCTATCGTACAATGCCATCCTCGGGTACCCAGCAATAGCCAAATTCATGGCAGTCACCGACCATGGCTACATGTCCTCAAGATGCTGGGAAGCGGCAGAATCATCACAGTCCCCTGCGAAGAAAGAGACGCGGTGTGCTCCCTCGAGCAGGCCTTCCAAGTTGCAGCAGCCGGGGACCCGGACAGCGCATATGTGCAGTACCTTCTTAAGGCCAGCCACAAGAAGAAGAAGCAGCTACTCCGCACTGGGCCTTAGCGGAGCGGCGTCTCTGGCGGTGCAACATCAGGATCGGCGCTCGCGCCTGGGGAGCCTCCCTCCCTCGCATAGGGAGGCGCGCCCAGCGCCCTCCTTGGGCAGGGCTCGGGAGCTCTCTTCTAGAGGGCCTCGGCCCTAGCCAGCATCACAAGGGAGGCACTCGGGCACCACGTGCAGGCGTGCTTTGCGGCACGTTTCCCTCAGGAGGGCACCGGGCGAGGAGCACCTAGTGCTCAGGAGTTCATCGTCAAGACCGTTCAGGAGCTTCAGGAAGCAAGGGAAATACGCAGCAACCACCGCCCACTTGAAGTAGCTCCCCACCTGGCTGAGGGTGGTGAACTACGTGTCTGCATCGACATCCCAGGGCTCAACAGGGCCGCATCTCAGGAGCGCTTCTGGCCTTCGCGTGCTGGTCGGTGTGAGGGTCCACCTCACAACTACATTCACATGTCATTCGGCCTGCCGAGCGTGGCAGCCGCCTTCCAGCGCAACATGCAGAGCATCCTGGCAGGTCAGGAGGGCAAGCATCATGGAGTCCTGATGGAGATGGAGACGGTCCTCAAGGAGCCGCCTGGACCCTCAGGGCCTCCCGAGGCTTAGGGTCTCGATGGCTCGTGAGGAGCAACCCCTTCGCCACGTGTCTTCAGCTAGCCCAACACTCCTTCGACAACCAAGCTAGGTCACATTTTCCAAGTTTATTTAGCTGGGAGCGCCCCCTAGGCTGCATCATTCCCAGGCTGCCTGGGTCTATCCCTGTGGCACGATCCTTTTACGTCCTTAGCTTACTCTGCTAGGGGCGCCCCTCGGTTCCAACCCAGTGGCGTGTATTGTTCTTGCATTTACCTGAGCTAGTTTGTTTTGCATGCATAATCTATCTATGGTTATCACCTGCTTGATAGTCAACCACCATGGGAGTCGCGTGCTGATCATCTTTCTTCGAGATCCTTCACATAAGAAGGCTAGGGACGGCGTCTGTGCTCGGGCCCATCCCTGCAGCATCGATAAATCCAACGGCTAAGCTATGTCTGTCTGGTGGGCCAGCCCCGTCCACGTCACCTCCTGGGGTCGTTCGTGCTTGGCCTTCTCGTGCGATAATCTCAGGAAATTCATTCGGCGCAGGTTGCCTAACCATCTCGCAGGAACACCACAACCATGAAGAACCAAGATCGGGTGCAACCCGCCTTGAGTTAGGGCCTCGTGAGTCCCGCGCTGGCTCACAAGTGCCCAGACACACCTCGTCTAGCCCTGCCGTGCAAGCCACGTGTCAGGGCGGGGATGTACACGCCCCGGGGGCTCTCCATAGTAGGGAGTCCCCTCCCATGTGCCAGTGGAAGCACCATGCTCCGTGCTGGCAGTCAACACTGCCGAGCAGCGGCTATGCCCGTGCAAGTGCAGAAGCGCTATGCTCCGCGCTGGTGATAAACAACTGAGGGCGGCCTCACGGCTGCATCAACCTCAGGGAGCCTCCGAGCTTAGTGGCTGGCCTCATTGCAACACATCCCCTCGGGAGAGTCGCATGAGGTGGCTAGGCACAGGGGCTGTGCTCGGGTCATGCCCAAGCGTACGCCACCCTGCCAGGTCCCTCGGATCTGGTCGTCGTGCACCCTCCCAAGCGGGACTCCTGAGCATCGCGACTCAGGAGCCTAACTGACCACGTAGCCCCTCACTCCTTGGTCCATCCTGGTTATCCGGACGGCCCAATGGCGGCTGAGGTATGCGCGGGGTCGGGCCCTGCCGACGTAGAACACTAGGCATACTCCTAGATCTCCTTTCTATAGGCTGTTTGCGCGTCAAGGGGGACTCCTCAGCATCGCGACTCAGGAGCCTAACTGATCACGTAGCCCCTAACTCCTTGGTCCGTCCTGGTGATCCAGATGGCCCAATGGCGTCTGAGGTATGCGCGGGGTCGGGCCCTGCCTGTCGGATTTCGGGTTTCGGTAGACCCTTGAGGTTCGAACACTGGAGTGCGCGCGGAGATCTCTCCCCTACTGATCTACGTCCAATCTCCTCGCGTGATCTAAGCTGGAAACAACGAACAACACAAGGGACACGAGGTTTATACTGGTTTGGGCCACTGTTGTGGTGTAATACCCTACTCCAGTGTGTGGTGTGGTGGATTGCCTCAGGGGCTGATGATGAACAATACAAGGGAAGAACAGCCTCGCGAGAGGTGTTCTTGAGCTGGTGCGATGAAGTGCTTGGATGAGTTATGTCGCCTCCCTCTCTCTCTACTAGGGCTCTATCAGATCTCTAGATGTCTAGGTGTGTCGATCCCCCCCTACTCTGTGGTGGGTAGCTCTATTTATAGAGGCCCTGGGCTTCTCCCCAAGTAATGAGCGGGAAGGGCACCAACAATTGGCCATTTTGGAGGGGAACATCTAGTACAAGTTATCCTGAACAAAGGTGGTCTTCGGCTGCCAAAAGCACTGGTGATGATGCCGTCTTGGGCTCCATGGTGACCTCCGTCCTGCCGCTTTGTTGGTCTTGGTCTCGTTGCACCGAAATGGTAACCTTTGCCCGATGCCTTGGCCTGTGCTTGCCCCCTTTGCACCAACGGGGAAACAAGGACACTACGCAGGCCGGCGCCCGCCTGGTCTTGATCGTCATGGCTTGCATCACGGGCTCCTCGCGAGGTATCCCTGGCTTGATCTCTCCGCCTCCTTGCGAGCCTGCCTAGTGAGGCTGCTTCTGAGGAAGCTTTCTGTCGTTCGCCCCGCGAAGCTTGGCCCCTCGCGAGGGTCTTGAGCTTGAGCTTATGAAGATGGGTTGTGCTGGGCCCCTACTTGAGCCACGCCGCAGGCAGGCAAGTATGGGGACCCCCATTCCCAGAATGCCGACAGTAGCCCCCGGGCCCAAGGTGCACCCTGGCTTGGCCTAGCATGGAAGTGAAGAGGCAAGCGCGAAGCGCCGCGGGCCCAAAAAGCATGCGGCCTTGGGTGCCGCGTGGCGATTGATTGGACATGGGCATCTGCACTTCCCCACGACGCCTTTTTGTGCGCCCGGCTAAGCGGACCCGTAGTTGCATACAGTTGTTCCTCCTTTCCGCTGCTCGCCCGCCTCCTACCTTTCCTTCCTCTTCGAGCTCCAGCCTCCGCCGTCAACCCGGCTCGAGTTCTTCCCTCTCTTCACCGCCATGGCGCCGACGAAGAAAGGAAGGGGAAAGAAGCCTGCGCCTTTGCCCCGCACACCTCCGACGGCGGGCCCCGCCGTTGCTTGGTCGATCATACTCAATCCAGAAGCTTTGAACAAGGTCCGCTCCGCCCTTGCCACAATCTTCAATGAGTGCGGCAGGACCACAGTATGGCCTGCGTCCCATGCCTCCCTTGATAGAATCATTACGGAGGTCCGATTCTTTGCCGATTCCCTATGGGCAGGTCTGGTTCCCCCTTTTCCGCCTTCTTCAATGCGGTGCTCTCCCATTATCACATCCGCATGATGCACCTTGGGCCGGAGTCCATTACTCTCCTGGCTATCTTTGCTTTTTTGCGAGGCGATGAAAGGCATTCCTCCTTCCATTGCCCTACTGCACCACTTCTTTTCCTTGCGCCTGAGTGACCCCACTCAGTGCTCAGGGTGTGTGAGCTTCTTCGCCATCCAGAGACGGCTGCTTCAGGGATCGACTTCGGCCTTCCTCCTCCTAAGGCTAGGTTCAGAGAGCGGTGGCTGTACGTGGACGTCGGAGTGCCCAACCCTTTGCTCTCACACCCGACCTCACCTGATGTTTCCAACCCAGGCTGGGATCATGAGGTGCTCGCGAGCCCCCGGCTCGCCTTCGTCTGGCGCCGCTTTCAGAGTTTGAGGGCGCTTAATGTGTCAGCGCCCTAGGTGGTGAAGGAGTTCCTCCAATGTTGCATTGCTCCTCTCCAGCACCACTCTCGTCGGATGTGGGACTTTGTGGGGCATAGAGACCGCATGCGGCTTCAGGAGGACTTGGCTCCTGAAGTGCTGCGGACGGTGCTCAGGGTCTTGACTGGCGATCCTTCCCCAGGCAGCCTTCGGAGAAATGGTGTCCTCTTGTATCTTTGCTCCGGCAGGGCCGATTTTATGAGGCTGATGCCCAGCTTCGACGAGTGGGGACTACGCCCGGCTGGCTTCATGGGGCCCCGCGAGAACCCATCCACCGTGGTTGCTTCCCCTGCCGCCCACAGCGGTCCTTCCTTAGGCGACAGGGCGGGGAGACAAGAACCGGCGGGAGTTCAGGCGACCAATGCCGAGGTGCCGACGCCATGAGAAGCCTCGAAGGCGGCATCTCCCGAGGCCCGGCCTGGAGCGGCGGTAGGTGCGGAGTCGCGGCCTATGGTTCCTGAGGCCGGGGCTCCCGAGGCCCCAGCCGTTCCTCGCGAGGCGATGCCTGGCGGCGCCCCCCAGGCTGACCCCTCCAGCGCTGATCATCTTGATTCTTCTTCCGCACCAGAGGCCGACCCCTGCGCCGAGCGCTTAGGTCGGTTCCGCGTAGACTTTGTGGCCCTCCGCACGAGAAAGGTGGCCTTGGGTGGCAACGACTGCCCTTGCCGCTTGTTCAAGCACAGGAAGTACTTTGTCATGGACGAGTAAGTCTTCTTGTTTCTTCACTCATTTGCTTTGCTATCCCTGCGACTGATGGTGGCCCTTTCAGGCCCTTCCCCGCGAAACTCGCCGACTCAGCCCGGGAGCTATCCCCCCAAGCTTCACCTTCTCCACTGGCCCTGGGCTCGCCGAGCTCGAGCGACACCCCTGCTGCCAGACCGGTTGGTGGAGTGGTCCATTCCGTAGAGCACCTCGAGCCTGTGTGCCTGCTGTCCTTTCTTCATGAGTCCTCCTGGGGCATATCTGGCTTGCCCCGCGTTCCTCCTCTGATCATAGATGGAGAATGGCTGAAGTATGTCTTTGGCTCCTCCTCCGTGGGTGGACCGATGCCAGGCTAGATTCCCGGAGAGGTCTGTTCAGAGATGGCTAGGGCGCCAGCCCCCAGCTACGCGCCGGGAGGGGGCTTGCCGCCTCGGGGCCCTCCGCATGCTTCGGTGGAAGAGGGTGATACGGATGACATGCTCAGGCGCGTCCGGGAGTGACGCGCCCTTCGTGAAGAGTTCCTCCAGAGGGCGGCGGATGCAGTGAGCCAGATCGGGGCAGAGCTTTGCTGACGAGGATGCGCGCCTCGAGGCTGAAGGTTTGCGCCTTGCTGAGGAGAGGCGCAAACTAAAGGTAGCCGTCGCCCTCGTGCGTCACCAACATGATCTCGACAACGCGAAGGCTGAAGCATCACCGGTAGCTTCGCGGAAGACCTGCTCCCAAGCCGTTGAGGAGGCTCGGGAGGCAGACAGACGGCGCAAGGATGCGGAGGAGCGTGCATGGGAGCTCCAAGCGTGGAGCAACTCCCTGGAGCAGCAAGTGGAACTGCGCTAGGCGGCCCTTGAGTCGATGGGGGGCCTCTGTTGACCAGGCAGAGCTTCTGAAGCGCGAGGAGGCGCTGATGCTGGAGGCCGCCGAGCGCAATCTTGACCTTGAGCGGTTGGAGACGAGGGAGTGCCTGGTGGCTTAGGCGGAGGATGACGTTGCCGCGCACGAAGCCCGGGCCCAGGAAGAAGTCAGCCGCCGCGTGGCGTTAGCTCGCTTGGCCCTTGAGCGTGAATACGAAACGAGGTTGGGGCTGATCAAGGCCGAGGCTAAGGGCAGGACCGCAGCCCTCAGGGCCAAACTGGCCGAAGTGACGCGGTGTGCGGACTCCTCCGCAGCCGCCCTCAGCGCAGCACAGGCGGAGCTGTCCTCTTCCCGGGCCGAGCAGCTTCTTCTCCAACAGAGGGTTGATGACGCTGAGGCCGTCGCGCAGCGGAATGAGGACGAGATCCGTCGGTGGCGGGTTCTGGAGTGTGAGCATGCCCCCATGCTTCAAATGCTCAGAGAAAGGGCCAACACAGCTTTGGGCAAAATCTGCGAGGCTACCGCTAAGGAGCCGCACGAGGTCAACTACGCCGGCAACCTCCAGTTTTTCACCGATGTGGTGACGCTTCTGGAGAACCGCTCCGCAAGGTCCCGTTGGCTTGTCGAAGAGAGGAGCCGAGCCTTGCTCGGGCGTGCATTCTCCTGCGTCTTCAGCTATCTTCTGGGCAGGGACCCCCACTTCGACTTCGACGCTTCCATCGCACCCGTGCCCATAGCCGTCCGGGGCGACCTGGCGCGATGGGTGGAGGACAATGTGGACGCCCTCGTCAGGGCCTTTGCGTCTGATGATGACGGTGTGGTCGCGGCCACCAATGAAGGCGGTGTTGTGGACGAGCCTGGCGCCGACGGAGATGCTGGCGGCGGCGGCAATGTCAACGACGCCAGATGCCTCCAAGGATGCCCATGAAGACGCCGTGAGTGATATGTCCGACTGACCGCATGTCACTGCTGTTTATCCTGCACGAAGAAGGTTCGGGCTTGGCCCTGAAGAACGTAAGAGCATTTTGGGAGGGGAGGCCCCTCAAGTAAAGGTTTGCAATTAATACCCTGGTAAGCATAATATTGCGTGTGAACTTAGTCGCTGGCCCGGTGATGGGTCAGCTGACTTGTGTACCTTTCGACCCCGACGAGTCCCGAGCGGGCCTGCGGGGGCCGCCGCACCTCGGGTGTCTTCTGATTAACTTGTAGATTCCATGATGAAAACCTCCGGGAAGGGTGCGGTAACAACGGTCCTGGTTGTAAACGTGCCAGGCCCGGGTCACGAGGGGCTCGCGAGGGGGGCATCCGATGCTAACTTTAGATGCAAAGCCAAAACCAGAACGTGAGAGATTGCTCGAACAAGACTAAACACCCCTTCCCCCAAACACATGCAAGCATCGAGCTCAAATCCAACTTAAATCCAAATCTAAGAACTTTCTCAACAAGGAAAGGCAAAATCAAAAGGCCGCGTCCGGCACCTAGTCTAGTCTTCGACGTCTTCTCACCAGCGCGGAGCTAAGTGCTGCCACTTGGCATGGGCGGGAGCTCCCGAGGCCAGAGGGCGGCTCTCCGGAGATTCCGGGGCATGTACAGCCCCACTCATTATTACGTGAGAGTGTCACGGGCGGCGAGCTTCACAGGCACTGGGCCTTCTTCACAGGTACCGGCCTTGCTTCATATCGCCAGACGAGGGCCCCGCCTTGCACCTCACTCTGCCGCCATCGACGGTGACCGGAAACCAAGGACGACGCCAATGGGGCAGAGCAGTCGCCAGTGGTTCCCCCGACGACCACGGGTCCCCTGCTGGGGGCAGGCCTTGGGGCACCTCCCCGGCAGGGGGTCTACCTCCTGAGAACGCCTTGCTCCGACCGTCGCGGGGACGAACCCGAATCTCGGCCCCTCTCCTGCAACCCCCTGCGCCCTCCTCCTGAGGGGTATGAGGCTGTAGAATTGGGACAGCCACCTGCTGCGGCGACCTGTATCTCCTGCGACCCATGGTTAGCATAAGCTTGCTCCTGAGGGATGAGTGGTACCCGATAGTTGCCGCCGCCGGTGCGGTTGTCGAGGCTCTCCTAGGGTTCCTGAAAGAGCTCAGCTCCTGGCGTCTCCTCGCCCCAGCCTGGCCCGAGGAATGAGCCATGATCTTCTTCCAGTGCGCACCCCTGATCCACCATGCGGGGCACATAAGCTTCTGGGGCCACTGCCCCGTGCGCCTCACCGCAGCGCCCCGCATACCACGCAGCCTGGCTTGGAGCACCGTCTTGGGGGTGATGGCGCGGTGGTCCGCCGGGACCGAAGGCCGCGGCGTGCACCCCTTCGCTGGCCTGAGAAGAGGCCGGTGTGACTTGTCGCCCGGTGCTGGCGGAGGTGCTGATGCTGAACGGGCCCTGGAGTCCGCTGGAAGTTGCGTGCGCGCGCAAGACGCCGCCATACGGCCCGCCTGGCGTCTGGGGTGGCAGCTGGACGCAGAAAGGAGGTGTTCCCGAGGTGGCAGCGTCCAGGAGCTCGGCTACTTGCTCCAGCAACACGTCGCGGCCGCCCTCCAGCAGCCGGCACCGTAGCAGCTCTCGGGCCACTGTGAGCGCAGCCCTGGAGTTCGCTTGCTCCCGCCGGGTGTACGGCACCGTGGCCGCGGCGTGGTTCAAGGCCGTCGCTGCAGCCCGCACCTGCCGTGGTGTGAGGGCAGGCGGCGTATGGCCGCGTTGCCCGCGCCCCGCAGTGCCCTACGGAGCGCGGGCTGCCTGAGGCGCAAGGTTGAGGTCGCCCTGGGACGGTGACACGGCGTGGGCGGGCCACGCTACCCAGCGGTCGGCGTTGGCGGCCGGGTCGCTTGACATCTGAATGGCGAGGCGACGGAACGCGATGCGGAGGAAGAAGGATTCCGGCGCACCCCTACCTAACCCGCAAATGTCGGATTTTGGGTTCCGGCAGACCCTTGAGGTTCGAACACTTGGGTGCGCGCGGAGATCTCTCCCCTACCGATCTACGTCCAATCTCCTCGCGTGATCTAAGCCGGAAACAATGAACAACACAAGGGACACGAGGTTTATACTGGTTCGGGCCACCATTGTGGTGTAATACCCTACTCTAGTGTGTGGTGTGGTGGATTGCCTCAGGGGCTGATGGTGAACAATACAAGGGAAGAACAGCCTCGCGAGAGGTGTTCTTGAGCTGGTGCGATGAACTGCTTGGATGAGTTCAGTCACCTCCCTCTCTCTCTCTGCTAGGGCTCTATCAGATCTCTAGATGTCTAGGTGTGTCGATCCCCCCCTACTCTGTGGTGGCTAGCTCTATTTATAGAGGCCCTGGGCCTCTCCCCAAATAATGAGCGGGAAGGGCGCCAACAATTGGCCATTTTGGAGGGGAACATCTAGTACAAGTTATCCAGACCAAAGGTGGTCTTCAGCTGCCAAAAGTACTGGTGATGACGCCGTCTTGGGCTCCACGGTGACCTCCGTCCTGCCGCTCTGCTGGTCTTGGTCTCGTTGCACCGGAATGGTAACCTTTGCCCGATGCCTTGGCCTCTGCTTGCCCCCTTTGCACCAAAGGGGAAACAAGGACACTGCGCAGGCCGGCGCCCGCCTGGTCTCGATCGTCATGGCTTGCGTCACGGTCTCCTCGCGAGGTATCCCTGCCTTGATCTCTCCGCCTCCTCGTGAGCCTCCTGATGAGGCTGCTTCTGAGGAAGCTTTATGTCATTCACCCCGCGAGGCTTGGCCCCTCGCGAGGGTCTTGAGCTTGAGCTGATGAAGATGGGCCGTGATGTGCCCCCACTTGAGCCACGCTGCAGGCCGCAGGCAGGCAAGTCTAGGGACCCCCGTTCCCAGAACGCCGACACTGCCGACCGCTACCTCTTGAGCATGCCTTGGTTTTTCTCTTGAAGAGGAAAGGGTGATGCAGCAAAGCAGCGTAAGTATTTCCCTCCGTTTTTGGAACCAAGGTATCAATCCAGTAGGAGACCACGCACTAGTCACCTCGTACCTACACAAACAAATAAGAACCTCACAACCAACGCGATAAAGGGGTTGTCAATCCCTTCACGGCAACTTGCAAGAGTGAATCTGATAGAGATGATAATAATAGGATGAATATTTTTGGTATTTTTATGATATAGATTGAAAGTAAAGATTGCAAAATAAAATAGATTGGAAACTTGCATGATGGGGAATAGACCCCGGGGCCATAGGTTTCACAAGTGGCTTCTCTCAAGATAGCATAAGTATTACGATGGGTGAACAAATTACTGTCGAGCAATTGATAGAAAAGCGAATAATTATGAGAATATCTAGGTATGATCATGTATATAGGCATCACGTCCGTGACAAGTAGACCGACCCCTGCCTGCATCTACTACTATTACTCCACACATCGACCGCTATCCAGCATGCATCTAGAGTATTAATTTCAAAGAACAGAGTAACGCTTTAAGCAAGATGACATGATGTACAGGGATAAACTCATGCAATATGTTATAAACCCCATCTTTTTATCCTCGATGGCAACAATACAATATGATGCAGACCATCCCACGGACATCACCATATGAACAGTCCGTTTGGCAAGTGCATGTTCGACATCCACTTCACATACACAAAGGTGAATCATCTCCTTTATGCGTGTTCACTTGACCCCTTCGAGGATGGTATACTACTTGACACTCCACTCGTGTGCATGCATAGGTATTGTCGGAATGCTACAGACGATGAGGAGGAGTGCGAGCACAAGTGTACAACTACACCATCCGCGAGGGAAGCGTGGAAACGAAGACGCAAGAAGAAGAGCTACCGAAGAAGCTCCAGCGAGCGGACGTCTGGACAACACCGGACGACCGGCCCCTCCCAGCGAGCGGACGCCTAGCCCCCACCGGACGACCGACACATCTACACCCGAGCCCATTCAGCGGAAGACCGACGACACCGGACGACCGGCGATCGGACGACCGCCAGCTACCGGACGTCCAGTGCCACCACAACCGAGCCAAAGTGAGCGGAAGTACGGCGACTACCGGACGTCCGGAAGCCCATGAGCCACTAGACGACCGGTCCCCAGCGGACGTCTGGTACCTGTCTGAATACAGAGATCGGGCCTGAGGCCCATGTATCCCTCTCCCACTTACCCCTTCATGGACCTAGACTATATATACTCCTCCACCTCCTCCTAGTTAGGGTTAGCATTGGTTTAGCTCATATTTAGAGATAGAGCATTGGTCATCCACATCGAATCTACTCCACGAGAGAGACCGCGGCCCATCTTTGGAGAAGATCCCTTTGGATTCAAGACCTCCTTGCAGAGAAGATCATCAAGACCCCCTCTTGGGCGGCCCCATCAAGAACTCCTCATGGAGAAGACCGTTACCTCTTGTATCGTCCGTTGTCGACTTTGGATCTTGTATCTTCCTTTGTGTTCGTGGATCTAGCTCATGTGTGATCATACTTGTTGGTTTGATTGTTCTCTTGTGTTCCCCTTGTGATTTTCCCCTCGTTTCCCTCCTCGTGTTCTTCGTGTTCATCGCGGGATCTGCTCCTTTCGTGAATGATCGACCGATTAGGGTTCCTACCCTACATCATCTTGGTATCAGAGCCATGTTGATCACGATTTCGGAGCCTCCCGTTTGTGTTTCTAGCCTAATTTTGTTGTGTCCTTCCCCAATTTCGAAAATCCCCACCAAAAAATAGCCCCAAATTTTTTTGTGATTTGTTGGTTTGGCGAAGTTTTGTTGGATTTGATCCGTAGATTTGCTTGGTTTCAAGTGGATCTAGCATCTCCCAATGTTTCCCCATCTTTCACCCACAAAATCTCATCAATTTTGACCCCAAAATCCCAAAATTCCGCCCAGAATCGCGTCCCGGATCTCAAATCCCGCGTCGACCCTGACCCACTGAACAACCGTCATTTTACAGGACTTCCGGAGCCGCAGGAACCACCGGATGTCCAACCTTACCGGACAATCGGAACCCCCTAACCCGAGTAGAATTAGCGGATTTCCGACCCAACCGGACGTCCGGCGACCGGACGTCCGTTATTTCCGGACGTTCGCTACCTATAGATATCAACTTCGCTCAAATTTTGTTTCGACCATAACTAATTCATCCGGAGTCCGATATTTGCGTTCTTTAGCTCGTTGGAAAGCTCTTGACATCTTGCTTCCCACAAAAATACCTCCAATATCTTTTGACTCCATCAAATTTTGACAATTTTGGCATCTTTGCCTAGGGCTTCCACCACATCATCCGCTACACCACCACTGACTTCCGCAACCTAACCATTTTTGTTCCCCGTAGCATTAGTGGTTGCTTTAGGAGTGATTCGAGTCTCCTAAGATGTCTAGGCTACTTAGGGATGGTTGCTTCTTCATTGATCACCACCACCACCGTAACTTCCGCATAGTTTTGCCCACCTTACACTCCCGCCTCTCCAACTTAACCCAATTTTTATTTTTGTTGTGAGTTGTGTCTCCTAAGGTGTTTCAGCTACTTAGGGATCGTGCTTCCAACTCTGACATCGTGTATAGTCCACCACCTTACCCTCCATTTTCCGCATTTCCTACTCGCAAAACCCATCATTGCATTTCCGCAATCCCATTAAGCTTCCGCAAACCACCTCCGCATTTCCACTACCACCATTTGACATTTGAGATTTTGAGTTCGCGGTTTTTCCGTTTCCTAAGGTGTTTCGGCTACTTAGGGATGAGTCTCCATCAACTTGGTATCTCCATCAAGATCACCGCCACTCATCATCGCCAAGGACGGTATCCTCCATATCATCTTGGTATCGTGGTATCCCTCCATTGTATATTCCCTTGCCATTGCATTGATAACTCCTAGCCCATTTTGCGTCACTTGCTCATTGAGACTAGCCATTTGAGTATTGCCGGCAATGTTACTTGTGCACATTAGTGACCTACACCATACATTGCATACATACCATACCATATCGGTATCATACCATCTCGTGTGCCTCAAGTTTGTTCCCGTATATACCCAATTGCTATCTTGGTTTGTGCATTTTGCATTGTGGCCATATACAAAAAAAGAATAAGATTTTGAGCAAAAGAGAAAGAGCACAGAATCTTGTAAGAAATAGCCATAGCATCATACCACATTGCATATAAGATCATCTTTGATCACCTTGTGAGAAACACCAGGAACCATACATACATAGCATACTTGGGATAGAAAGTTATCCATTTTGCATCTTATATGTTGTGCACAAGTGTCATATCCTCCTATTGAGAAATCGTGCTAGTGTCTCTCTTGAGTTGTGCAACACGAGCGTTTTCCATGGATTCCACATTTTGTGCTCATCCTTGGTTGCACGACCTCATTTATCTATCCGTGTGTGTGTTTCCGTGTGCCACATATTGCTATTGGTCTACTTGTTTCACTTGCGAATTTGTGAATCTTTTTCAACATTATTGACTCTTGCTAACATTTTACATCAAATTTTTGTGCCACTATCCTCACCGAGCTCCACCATAATCCTTATTTGTGTAGGTGTGAGAAACCGACAAGAATTGGTACCAATTGTGCTATTTCCTTGTTACATCATTGAGTGATCATCGATCCATCTTCAACATCGGTCAAGGTACATTTGGTATAGTTCTTATCTTTCTCCCACTCATATTGGCTTGAGTCTTGTGATGGATAGGCAAGGCATTTCATCTTCGGTCTACAACAACGACGATGAGTTCGATGCCATGAACAACTCCAACAACGCCAAGATGCACGCTCAAATGGAGGAGATCAAAGTCCTCATCAAGTCCTACAATCGGTCTTCCTCATATTTGAGAAGACGCTCAAGAGCACATGCCTCTGAGCTACCATCTCCGGCAAGGTCACATCGGCATCGACACCATCACCACCACGAACGTGAAGGTCAAGAGCTCAACACCAACAATCGCTCGACGACTTCACCATCTCCCTTGGCATCTTCGCCAAGCGACTTCAAGGCATCTTCGCCTTCGGATATACAGCATATTTGCCCACAAGAACCTCAAGAGAAGCACCACAAGCTCAAGTTCACGACTTCCATGAGCTACTACGACCTCGACATCGACCACACGATTCCTTTCTATGGGACTCAAGAAACCGAGGAGTATCTCGAGTGGGAGCGTTTGATGGACGACTACCTCAAGCTACATCAAGTTCCTCCCGAAGATCAAGTGAAGTGCGCCACAAGGAACTTCCACGACTACGTGTCCACATGGTGGCTTCACGCACCTTCGGTGACCTACGACATGAGTTGGCCCAAGACGAAGAGAGCTTTGCGGTGAGAGTTCATGCCTCCAACCTACACGGAATAACTTCAACGCCAATTGGAGAACACCATCCAAGGATCCAAGTCCATCGATGAGTATTTCAAGGAGATGAAGATTGCCTTGCGACGAGCCGGCGTGGACGACCCCATTTCGCTGAAGTTCCACTTCATGACGGGATTGCACAACGACATCTCCAAGACTCTCTTCCTCGAGAACTACAAGTCCCTCGACGACTACTACATTGGTGCTCTCAAGGCGGAACAAGAACTCATGAAGGCCAAGGCTTCTCCACCCCAAGCACACTTCTTGAAGACCAAAATCCAAGAAGGCGAGCATGAGGATAGTACCACCAAGATGTCCAAGCCCGACAAGCTCCAAGATGATGCTCCCAAGTTCGACTTCATCGCCATCCCTCTTTGTGGCATTGATGATGCCGAGTCTACTTCGACTCTTTTTCAAGATGGTGCGATGACGAGTACGACTACGGAGACCCTCAAGGACCAAGCTTTGGAGGCGAGTGACATGGTGATGAGCAAGGATGATGCTTCCATCTTCGGGGGCAAGAGTGATGATGTGCCATCTTCGGCCAGGATCCACGGCGACGGCGATGAGATGGTTGAGCATTGGATTTTCCCTTCGACCACAGCGACATATGATGACTTGAGTGACTCTAGCCACCATATTGAGAGCGAGAGTGACTTCACCACTAGCCCCATATATGATGTGTTTGCCACAATTCCCATGTGAGGAGAGCCACAACCCCCACCACTTGAGTGAGATGAGTGACTCCACCATACGTGAGATTGAGTGCACCTACCTTGAGGTAGTGAGTGAGCCACCACATAGAGAGAGTGAGGCCACTTCGATTTCGAACGACTTAACCTCTACCTCTATTGTGTCTTCTCATTTGGTGCTAGGTCCCAAATATGATGACGCGCCGATTCGCGACGACTACGTCCTACCTTTGGACAAGACGATGGCCATGGTGGAATATGATGCACCCCCCACATGGTTCCATCAAGATGATGATCTTGACCACCATTTGGTCTTACCCACCTCACCTACACCACTAGAGTGCAATGAACAAGGTAACATAGGTGAAGGTGATGCTCTAGTCCCACTAGTGGACATTCTTGACATTGATTGCTTGCATGATGTTCCTATTTCCATGCTTCATGCTAGTGTGACTTCCCCATGCGATGATTTATCCATTTATGATGAGTATGATGATTCTCATGTGGATTCTATTAGTTGTGATGCCATGTTACATAGGATTTCTTGTGACAATTCTCTAGGTCACATCATGTTTGACTACCCACTTGCCTTGTCATATGCTATGCATGAGATCAACCACATGTCTTATTTGCAATCTCTTCATAGTTACTATGCATGTGCCATTAAAATTAACGCAATTTGCACATATGGCATAGATGACAAGCCCATGGTTATTGGCATTTGTTTTTCTTGTGATGATATTGATATGCTCCCTTTGCATCATTTATCTCATATGCCATGCTATGACCACTTAGCTTCGGATATCCATTGCTTTGGATGTTGTCCATTTTCTCCATATGATTTTTCCAACATTGCTCATGAGGAGACCCCCATAGTTTCCTCATACATTTTAGGAGATTTTGGTCACTCCCATCCATTTCATGATCCTCATACTTATGTGCACAATATGCTCCCCATGAATAAACATGATATTTATGTGCCATATATTTGTATGCTCAATTTGCATCCCCATCGTGTTATACACAATAACTATTCTTTCATGATGGATGACATGTTCTTATACCATGCATTAAATTTCTTTGAGCGATGCTTATCTTGTGCTAACTTCCACGTGCAAATACACATCATGATGGATGATGTGTACATTTACCACACGCACAATTTCTTTGGTTTGTGTCTCTTTTGTGTAGGTACCCATGAATACTTGTCAACCTCGCAATCCCACGAGTTGACAAAACGAGCTCTAGAGAGCAATGATGACTTGGGATCCCATGGAGTGTCTTTCCCACCACTCTCTTCGCGCAAAGACTTCACACATTTCTTCTACATGGCCCTCACTTGGCTATCGGTTGTTGTCCATTATATATCCTTTGCCCATCTTGCCATGTTCACTTTGCAAGATATGCTCATTCCTATGATTTTGCCATGCATTTGTGACCCATGCTTTGCATTACACATGATGATTGGTTCTCATACTTGTATGTGTATTTGCAAGCTTGGTGGAGATATTGCTTGTTATTGCCATGTTTGCTTTATGCCCCATGCCTATCATGATACTATGATCTTGCTTTGTGCTCATGCTTCTGATATGTCATGTGCATTGTCTATGCCTACTATTTGCTCATATGACATGATTGCCATGATTTCCTCTAGTATGTTGCATCTTCGCACTACTAGTTCGCACGACTTGATCTCTATGCTTGCTTATGTTGCATCACCGATGACTCAAACTTGCTCACTTCATGCGGTTGATGACAACCAACTACATGCTTTGCATGACATGATTGTTATTGCTTCTTGTCATATATCTCCATGTGCTGCCTCTCTCATGTTAGACAATTTGCCATGTATTGAGTGCAACAATGATTCTGATCTTGCTCATGAGATTGCCCCCATAGCATTCTCGCCTATATTTGGAGATTTTGACATTTTTCTTGTGAAGCATGATTGTCTTGCCTCTTTGCACCATATAACTAGTGCCATGAATATAGCCATTGTTGCATCGTATTATTCATGCACTTGTGCTACTAATGGTTATGTGCAAGAGAGGAGAACCATCATGGTGGATGATGTGTTTATCTACCATGCGCATACGTTCTTTGTTTTGTTGTGTGCATGTGTAGGATACTTGGACTTCGTCTCGACTTCCACTTCACGTGAGTTGACCGTTCGAGCTCTTGAGAGCGAACCACCTTCTACCACGACGATTCTACATCGCACTTGCTTGTACTTCCGCATTGTGAAGGACGCACAAGGACATCCTTTCAAGGTGATATCCTTCTCTTTTGAGAACCCCCAAACCATGAGCATGGATATTATGGATCATACTACTTGTGTTGCTTTCCCCATGAGACTTATTATTCATCTTGGACCACTTGATTGCACACTTGTTAGAGATCTTGCTTTGACTTGTCATTTTCACCATTCCATGCATCATGATATATATGCCTTGTGTGTTGCATCCAATTCTTGGATTACTTTCTCCTCCCATATGTTTGGTTGCAACAATGTCATCACTTCACATATGCCATGTCCCATTGATTGCTACATGCTTGCCTTGATTGCCTCACACAAGATGAACAATTGCTCTTTCTATTGTGTTGAGTGCCACACGATATTCACTACACCCAATACACATTATGCTTGGATTGTCTTGCACTTGACCCATGTGTTTAGACACTTCATTTTATTTGGTGTTGTGAATGATTCCTATGCCTACCATAGACCTTTCATTGAGCAATTTGTGAATGCTTGCTATGAACTTGAGGTAGATGCTTCTTCTCTTGTCACACATATTTGCATCACTACCTCACATTCACATGCTTGTCCCCATGATTTCTTCGCTTGTGCTCGATTGATATGCTTACATGCCATGTCACAATCCTTTGTTACACCATATGCTTTACATGATGATGACACTTGTTTGGTGAATAACCTCTTGAATGCTTGGTTTTGCACTAACGCTAACCACATTTGTTTTTCGAAGTGTTTGTTGTCCTTACTCCTTTTGCAGGAATCACAAGACGGTGCGACATTGGGGAGTGCCCATTTCGAGCTTCAAGATGACAAGAACTTGGTGAACATCCACTTCTACATGGCGAAGCCATCTCTTTCCCATGGTGATTTGGTTTTCGATCCGAGGTCGGATCTTTCCCAAGGGAGGGGAGATGATGCGGAGCATCCCACGGACATCACCATGTCAAGAGTCTGTTTGGCAAGTGACACGTTCGACATCCACTTCACATACACAAAGGTGAATCATCTCCTTTACGCGTGTTCACTTGACCCCTTCGAGGATGGTATACTACTTGACACTCCACTCGTGTGCATGCATAGGTATTGTCGGAACGCTATAGACGATGAGGAGGAGTGCGAGCGCAAGTGTACAACTACACCGTCCGCGAGGGAAGCGTGGAAACGAAGACGCAAGAAGAAGAGCTGTCGAAGAAGCTCCAGCGAGCGGACGTCCGAACAACACCGGACGACCGGCCCCTCCCAGCGAGCGGACGTCCGGCCCCCACCGGACGACCGGCACATCCACACCCGAGACCATTCAGTGGAAGACTGACGACACCGGATGACTGGCGACTGGACGACCGCCAGCTACCGGATGTCCGGTGCCACCTTAACCGAGCCAAAGTGAGCGGAAGTCCGACGACTACCGGACGTCCGGAAGCCCATGAGCCACCGGACGACCGGTCCCCAGCAGACGTCCGGTACCTATCTGCGTACAGAGATCGGGCCCGAGGCCCATGTATCCCTCCCCCCTTACCCCTTCGTGGACCTAGACTATATATACTCCACCACCTCCTCCTAGTTAGGGTTAGCATTGGTTTAGCTCATATTTAGAGACAGAGCATTGCTCATCCACATCGGATCTACTCCACGAGAGAGACCGTGGCCCCTCTTCGGAGAAGATCCCTTTGGATTCAAGACCTCCTTCCGGAGAAGATCATCAAGACCCCCTCTTGGGCAGCCCCATCAAGACCTCCTCACGGAGAAGACCGTTACCTCTTGTATCGTCCGTTGTTGACTTTGGATCTTGTATCTCCCTTTGTGTTCGTGGATCTAGCGCATGTCCGATCATACTTGTTGGTTTGAGTGTTCTCTTGTGTTCCCCTTGTGATTTTCCCCTCGTTTCCCTCCTCGTGTTCTTCGTGTTCATTGTGCGATCCGCTCCTTTCGTGAAAGATCGTCCGATTAGGGTTCCTACCCTACATCACAATACGTGTCGTTTCCCTTTCTATAACTGGGATCGAGCACCACAAGATTGAACCCAAAGCTAAGCACTTCTCCCATTGCAAGAAAGATCAATCTAGTAGGCCAAACCAAACTGATAATTCGAAGAGACTTGCAAAGATAACCAATCATACATAAAAGAATTCAGAGAAGATTGAAATATTGTTCATAGATAGACTTGATCATAAACCCACAATTCAACAGATCTCGACAAACACACCACAAAAGAAGATTACATCGAATAGATCTCTAAGAGAATCGAGGAGAACTTTGTATTGAGATCCAAAGAGAGAGAAGAAGCCATCTAGATAATAACTATGGACCCAAAGGTCTGAGGTAAACTACTCACACATCATCCGAGGGGCCATGGAGTTGATGTAGAGGCCCTCCGTGATCAATGCCCCCTACGGTGGAGCTCCGGAAAAGCCCCAAAGATGGGATCTCTTGGGTACAGAAGGTTGCGGCGGTGGAAATAGGGTTTTGTGGTGCTCCTGGATGTTTTTGGGGTATGTGAATATATGTAGGAGGAAGAAGTAGGTCGGTTGAGCCACGAGGGGCCCACGAGGGTGGAGGTCGCGCCCAGGGGGGTAGGCGCGCCCCCTGCCTCGTGGTCGCCTCGTTGGTTGCTTGACGTCCACTCCAAGTCCTCTAGATCACGTTTGTTCCAAAAATCACGCTCCCGAAGGTTTCATTCCGTTTGGACTCCATTTGATATTCCTTTTATGCAAAACACTGAAATAGGCAAAAAAAACAGAAATTTGGGCTGGGCCTCCAGTTAATATGTTAGTCCCCAAAATAATATGAAAGTGTAAAATAAAGCCCATTAACATCCAAAACAGATAATATAATAGCATGGAACAATCAAAAATTATAGATACGTTGGAGACGTATCACTGACGTAGAATGTAAAGCAAATGGAAAGGAAATCGCAGAATTTCAAAGCAAATATTACAAGACATATTGTTCTCCTGAAACTAAACGCGAGTTTAACGCCTCCACGAGGCATGGTGCCTATTGCAGAAACTAAACAGGAAAGGAGCCGCCAGCAAGTCATCCCTTCACCCCTGGACACCGCCGTCGCCTGCAAGGGATGCTTCTTCTTCAACGGTGTCACCTTCACCTGTACCACCAGCCGGAGTTGCAGGGTCAGTAGCACTGCCAGTCGGGGGCGCGGGAGCGAAGGCGCGGAACTTCTTCAGCAGGGCCTCCACCCGACCCTTCACGTCTGCAGCAGCGGCCGTGCAATGCTCATCATCCACAGGCTCTAGCAGCTCGTCAAGGAGGGTGGCAGTATTGTGAAGATGGAGGTGGATGAAGACGCGCGTCAACGCGGCTGAGGAAAGAACGCGGGCTTCTTCCTCTACCATGGGAACGATACCGCTCACAACGTCCTCAAGCGCATCGACCAGATAAGGAAGCAGCTGGGCGGGGCCCTTGTCGTCGGCGGCCAGCGGCTCCTCCAAGCCCTTCTCATAGAGTGACCGAAGTGTCGTCCGAGACCTCTCCTCGAGGAGCTTGAAGGCCGTGCGGTCCTCAGCCAGGACCTTCGCCTTGGCTTCAAGCTCGGCGTTCTCCGCCTTCAGCTTTTGCTCCAGCTCCTCCAGCCGGCTGCGCTCCGTGGCCTGCGCCTTCGCCAACTTCTCCAGCTCAGCGTCGCGATCCCTGTCGGTGTCCTCTCGGGCCTTCATCTTCTACTCCTCCGCCTTGCGGCCTCGGGCTTCTTTCACGCGCTCCCTCCACATGGACTAGAGCTCGGGATCCAGCGACCGGCAGCGGTCCTGGGCGGCCCCGGCATCCTTCAACGCCACCTCACGAGCATCCACAGCTTGGGCAACAACCTCCCTGTCCTTCTCGCACAACAGCCTGGCTCAGCATCGCCCGGACAGACACATTGGAGTGAAGCCTGCCAGAGACGAGCTCCAGGCGCCCGGACAGACACATCGGAGTGAAGCCAACCAGAGACCAACTCCAGGCGACTATCGGTGCCTTGAAGGGTCATCGCAGAAAGAGCACGCTCCAGAATGTCAGGGGAGGCCGAAGGATCCGGAGATAGCAGTGCGACAGAAGGGGGAGGAGGTGACATCGTCACCATAGCCTAGGAGGATGGAGGCTCCTGAGCTTTGGGGATCTCGGCAACCGAGCCAGGCATTGGCACATCCGGAGCCAGCGGGGCCACGGGGGCTGACTCCTCCCGAGGACGCTCCCCCAAACCTCGCGAGGATGATCGGGCTGGAGAAGCGCAAGCGCCATCGCTGCCCTTATCCATGGAGAGGGGTGCGGCCATCATAGGCGATCTGGTCTCGAGCAGCGCCACCTCGTCCTCCTCTTCGCCGCGGGCGTCGGCCTAATTGCACAACGGAGAAGCGTCAAGGGTAAGCAGCAGAAGCAAGAACAAAACAGGACAAGAACACTTACTGGTCTACCGCGGTGTAGTCCCTCCACTTCGTAAGCTTGAAGCCCTAGAGCCTCGCAGCCTGAGGCGCAGGCGCGCGCACTCCAAGAGCGGAAGAGGGGGCAGCGGATGGGCCAGAAGCAACTCTAGGCAAAGTCAGAGCAGGAGCGTCATCTCGGGAGATCAGCGCGGACCTGCCCCTCGTCGGAACCACGGACGGCTCCTCTCTCTCCAGGAGGACGCCAGCCTCGTCATTGTCATCAAGCAGGGTGCGGAGGATGTCGGCCTTGTGCAAGGGGGAGGTCCCCCTATCCCCTCGGGGGTCGCCTCCGAGTTGCACTCCTCGCCCTCCTCCTCTTCCCCCTCCCTGCGGGAATCGCCAGAAGACACGTCCACCGGCGCTGTCGCCACCGGGACCCCAGGGGGCATCGGCGGCACCAGGTCGCGCCTGTCAAAGGTGGGCGTGGCGGCCACGACCTGCGCCCCGCCATTACGAAGGAACAAGGGAACGAAGGCACTCCGCGGATACTCTTGGTCGTCCCCGACCAAGAGGCGGAGAGGCACTACCAGCTCCTCTTTAGACAAGGCCTCCGGACTCAAGCGGAGCTTGTCTTCTCCGCCCCCAAGCATTCACAAGGGCGCGCACGCGCATCAGGAATTCTCTCGGGAGCATGGCCCCCGTCAGCTTCGCCGCCTTCGCGTTGCCCGGCCTCAGGTCGGTGGTCATCTTCCCCAGAACCGACTTTGCCCAGTCGTCATTAAGCCTCGCGCGGGACCACCCCTCATCATATTGGGGCATCTCCTTCGCCAGCTTCAACCACGGGTGGACACACTTGGCATCCAACATGACCCACTTTCTCCTGAAGCCATCGGCCTTCTTTCCGGCCTTCGAGATCGTGTTGGCCTTGCCGTCTGCGATGAAGTTGGCGCACCCAGAGGTGTGACCATCGTTGATTCAGAGAAAGAAGAAGTGGCGCAGCAGTGCCACGGACGGCATCACCCCGACATATGCCTCACAGTAGAAGGCAAAGATCGACAAGAGAATAATGGAGTTGTGATGGAGATGGAGGGCCTGCAACCTGTAATGACGGAGGATGGCATAGAAGAAGTCGGAGAAGGGGGGAACCAGGCCCGCGATGACGCTGCTCATAAAGAAGGGGTAGAAGGAGCTCTTCGAAGCCTCCCGCACGGCGGAGCTAGCCCGGAGCTCGGCCTTCCCCTTCTCGTTGTTTTCCCCCCACCGTCAGCAGGAGCGTGGCGATGAGGTTCTTTTCTGAGACATTGGGCGCGTCTAGAGCCGGCTTGTACCTGGCAGGCGGCGAAACGGTCCTGGCCTTTTGGGACGCCATTGGTCGGAAGCTCAGAAGGGGATTGAAGCAGATCTGGAGATTTCAGAAGCAAGGACCGAGAGAGGGGATCTGGAGCAAGACGAAGGAAAGCAATGAAAGCAAGCATTGCCCGCGCCAGCCATTTTGTCAGACGGCAGTTGCCGAGGCAGCATGGTGAAGCGGAGACACCCATGTCCAATCAATCACCACGCATCAAGCGGGGCCGCAGATTGCTGGGGCCCGTGGCGCTCCACACTTGCCCCTTGGCTTCGCCTCGAAGCCAAGTCCGAGTGCTCCTTGAGCCCGGGGGCTACTGTCGGCGTCTTGGGAATGGGGGTCCCCAGACTTGCCTGCCTGCGGCCCACAGCGTGGCTCCACCAGCGGCCCTGTACGGCCCATCTTCACCAGCAAACACTCAAGACCCTCGCGAGGGGCCAAGCCTCGCGAGGCGGACGACACAAGACCTCCTCGGGGGCAGCTTCACCGGGCCGGCTCACAAGGGGTGGAGAGATCAAGGAGAGGGACACCACGCGAGGTCCCTGTGACGTAAGCCATGACGACCAAGGCCAGGCGGGTGCCAGCGTGCATAGTGTCCTCATTTCCTCTTTGGAGCTAAAGAGGCAAGCGCGGGCGAGGAGTCCCGAGGCATCAGGCAAAGGTTTCCATATTGGTGCAACAAGACCAAGACCAGTAGGACGGAGGTCACCGTGGAGCCCAAGACGGCATCACTACCAGAGCCTTTGGCACGCGAAGACCACCTTTAGTCAGGATAACTTGTACTAGTTGTCTCCCTTTGAATTTGGCCTTTGTGGGACCCCTTCCCACTCAATATTTGGGAAGAGGACCGAGGCCACTATAAACAGGACTAGCCACCACAGTAGGAGGCAACCGATCCAGATCGTCCAGATCATCCTCAACCACACAATCTCACGAAGCATAAGGGCACCTCTCCTGAGGAGGCTATTATTCCCTTGTAACTATTCATCCTCAGCCTGAGAGGCAATCCACCACACCACACTAGAGTAGGGTATTACACCACATCGGTGGCCCGAACCAGTATAAACTCTTGTGTCTCTTGTTCTTTGGGTTCGTCGAGCTAGGCCGTGAGATCGTGATGTGCGCGAGCTAGAGGGAGGAGAGATCTTCGTGCACACCAGAGTGTTCGAACCTCAATGGTTTTGCCGGAACCCGAAATCCGACAATGACATCATCCGCCAGCATGACGGCTCGTCGGAGTCGGAGAGGAGCCCCGTCTAGAACATGTCTCCGGCCAGGACCTCGAGCTGGCCCATGGTGGGTGCCAACTATTGTGGTGGGAGCACGGTAGATGCCAAGGAATGGCTAAAGAGAGGAGGAAGCTCGAGGGCACTGGTGGGCTCCAGAGGCGAGGTCGGCATGAGCGAGCATGGGACGCAAGACATACCCAGGTTCGGGGCCCTCCGGAGAGATAACACCCCTAGTCCTACCAAGTGTGGTTTATATGTAACAGTACCGAGTTGCTCCTAGAGCTGTATGGAGGAAGAAGGAAGGCAGGCCAAGCTTAGGCTGCTTCCTCTCCTAGTGTGTGTGGCTATCATTCTCGTCGTGCCTGTATGCATGAGGGATCCTGGGGGTTTTATAGGTCAACCCCCTAGGGGTACAAAGGTAATGCTACAAGGTCATGGGGCCGGGTTGGCATCATCCGGGAAGCCGACGCTGGCACCCGCCTGGTGTCAGGGCTCGCCGGGTTCTCCGGGTGCGGGCCCCGTGTGCCTAGGGCACTGTTTGCCGTTTTGCCGATCGTTACGGAGTGGCCAGGCTGAGTCCACTACAGTGGCGCACCGTAAGGTCGCCGCTTGCTGGCGTCAGTAGTGATGACGGGTGCACTGTAGCCACGCTAGCCTTGGTCAGCAGGTAGGTGGGGCACTGTTGCCACGCCTCGGCTGACCAGAGGCGTGGGCGGGGCACTGTTGCCTTGCTCATCCTTGAATGGAGACTCGTCCCATCATACGGCTGGGATGGGACGAGAGCTGACCCGTGGCTGGGTTGAGGAACACGCCAAAGGGGGAGCTGGCTTGTTGGAGAAGTCTTGGTATGCCGGGTTCGGCCGTCTCATGCCAGCCGTTGGGGCCGGGTTGAGGAGTTCGGCCGGGACGAAGAGTCTTGTAACACCCATGAGCGGCTATATCTCCCACGTGTCGGAGCACGACTTAGCGTCATAACCGCATATTAGGCATGTCGCAAGAGGGGTAATCTTTACCCATCCCATGTACTGAAATAGAAAGGGATAAAGAGTTGGCTTACAATCGCCACTTCACATAATACATAAATATAGCATTACATCATCCAGAATATAATCAAGGTCCGACTATGGAACCAAATAAAGAAAGACAACCCCTAATGCATAGATCCCCGATCGCCCCGACTGGGCTCCACTACTGATCAACTGGAAACGAAACAACACAACGAACACGATCTTCATCGAGCTCCCACTTGAGCTCGATTGCGCCACCTGCACGGTTATCATCGGCACCTGCAACTGTTTGAAGTAATCTGTGAGTCACGGGGACTCAGCAATCTCACACCCTCGCGATCAAGACTATTTAAGCTTATGGGTAGGAAAAGGTAGTGAGGTGGAGCTGCAGCAAGCACTAGCATATTTGGTGGCTAACTTACTCAAATGTGAGAGAGAAGAGAAGGCAAAGCATGGTCGAGAAGCTACAAAGATCAAGAAGTGATCCTTAAACTACTTACGTTCAAGCATAACACGAGAACCGTGTTCACTTCTTGGACTCCGCCGGAAAGAGACCATCATGGCTACACACGCTGTTGATGCATTTTAATTAAGTTAAGTGTCAGGTTCTGTACAACCGGACATTAACAAATTCCCATCTTCCCACAACCGTGGGCACGGCTTTCGAAAGTTCAAAACCCTGCAGGGGTGTCCCAACTTGGCCCATCACAAGCTCTCACGGTCAACGAAGGATATTCCTTCTCCCAGGAAGACCCGATCAGACTCAGAATTCCGGTTACCAGACATTTCGACAACGGTAAAACAAGACCAGCAAAGCCGCCCGAATGTGCCGACAAATCCCGATAGGAGCTGCACATATCTCGTTCTCAGGGCACACCAGATGAGCAAGACGTCGGGTTGGCATAGACCCTGGTTGCCCAGGGGGCGCTGGACATCGCTTAGGTTGGACCAACACTTGGAGAAGCACTGGCCCGAGGGTTTAAAATAAAGGTGACCCTTGAGTCTGCAAAACCCAAGGGAAAAAGGCTTAGGTGGCAAATGGTAAAACCAAGGTTGGGCCTTGCTGGAGGAGTTTTATTCAAGGCGAACTGTCAAGGTGTTCCCATTATAACCCAACCGCGTAAGGAACGCAAAATCAAGGAACATAACACCGGTATGACAGAAACTAGGGCGGCAAGAGTGGAAAAAAACACCAGGCATAAGGCCAAGCCTTCCACCCTTTACCAAGTATATAGATGCATTAAATAAATAAGAGATATTGTGATATCCCAAACAAAATCCATGTTCCAACATGGAACAAACTCCATCTTCACCTGCAACTAGCAACGCTATAAGAGGGGTTGAGCATAGCGGTAACATAGCCAAACAACGGTTTGCTAGGAAAGGTGGGTTAGAGGCTTGACATGGAAATTTGGAAGGCATGATATAGCAAGTGGTAGGTATCGCGGCATAGCAAAAGAGCGAACAACTAGCAAGCAAAGATAGAAGTGATTTCAAGGGTATGGTCATCTTGCCTGAGATCCCGCAAGGAAGAAGAATGAGTCCATGAAGAAGACAAACGGACGTAGTCGAACGAATCCTCACAACTCCGAAATGAAACAGAAGCTAACGAGAGAAGCAACCCGGAAAGAAGCAAGCAACATAGTAAACAACCAGCACATAATCATGGCATGATGCACAACCAAGTATGATGCATGTCTGGTCTAATGAGGCATGGCATGGCAAAGTGCACAAACAACACTACAAGTTAAGTGGAGCTCAATATGCAACGAGTTGCATATTGACGGAACACCACATTCAAGTTATTTAGTTCGATCTCGTTTATGTACCCAACAATATTAAATGTTGATTAACATGGCAAGAGGTGAAGCAAAAGATAACTGCCTATCTAGGCAAATTTAAATGAGGCCGGAACAACAAACAACAAGTCCATAAAATCCTCATGTGCATATTTATGGATTTGGTACTATTCTGCCCTAAACACAATTTTAGAGTTTTTAAACATGCAAGATGAGTGCACCATATTAAACTAGGCATTTTTATACCCCATTTACATATAAAGTTTGTTAGGTTTGGAGCTACGATTATTTAGTTATGAAACAAACCATTTTAGCATGTTATTTAAGCAAATTAAAGCAAACATCATTTTAAGCACTTTAAACATAGATGAAAGTTGCAAATTATTAATATACACAAAATTTTAAGCAAGTTTCATATATGATTTGTTTTAATATGATGCACAATTTGTGAGTAATTAAATGCATGAATATGAAGGACTTTTCTGTAAAAACAGGTTTCTCTGGATTAATAGGTAAAATTGCAGACAGGGAAAAAAACTACACTGGGCCGAAACTTAATGGCCCAACAGTGCACAGGGGCTGGAGGGGGGGCTTCTCACATTGGGCCTCATGGGCCGGTCGGTGAAGCAGCAGGCCAGCGGGAAGTTGGGCTAAGCGCTGCGCTGGTCTCGCAGTCAGATCGAAGCGAGGCAGGGTGTGGTCAAAGCGAGGGACTGAACCGGGCGAGCCATTGTTCTTCTCGTTCCTGAACTCTGAAGGACAGAAACCACAGCGGTACGAGAGGTTCAGAGCGGCAGCGGCAGCGGATTCAGGAGGATGGGGACGTCGGGCACTGGAACGGGTCTACGCAGGGGGGTAGCAACGCTCGCTCGAGCCGGATGAAGCAGAGGCGACGACAAGGGACTCGGTGCGGGGTCGTGGGGCTCCGGTAGTAGGGAGGCGCGTCCATGGCAAGGCAAGGGCGTGTCGTCCTCCCCGTAGAACAAAGCAGAGGAGGGGGCTGTCTCGAGCAGCAGCGGGCTCCAGGGAAGGCCGGCGAGGTGCAGACGGGGCAGATCCGGCTGGCCGGCGCCGAATCCGGGCAACGGTGTCGCGGGTGGAGCTTAGGGGCGGCGTTGGGGACGAGCTCGAGGCTGGCCATGGCGTTGGGTGCCGTGCTCCTCATTCCCTGCAGGCAGACGACGACAGGAGAGCGAGGTGGGCACGGGGAAGGAGAAAATGGGAGGAGACGACCGAGGAGAAGGGAGACGAGGCCGGCCTAGGGGTGTTGGTCGCCGGCGGCGATGTCTGGTTGATGGAGAGACGGAGGGATTGAGTCTTGCGGGAGAGGGCCAAGTGGATCGACGTCCAGATCGGGAGAGAAGCGGGCTGTAGGTTGATTCAGTGGCGCTGAAAACAAGGGGAAGATGGCAGCAGATCCGAGGAGGGGGAAGGCTATAGGTGGCGGCGGCTAGAGGGGACAAATCTCCTATAATTTAGGGTTTGGTCTAAAAATAGACAAGGAGGTCTATATATAGCAAAACAAATCATTTTAGGGCGGTTAGGTCCCTCCGATCCTAATCGGACGGTCCGAGAAAAATAGGTTAGGAGACTCCAACGAGAAAATGATGATACTTTATAGATGTTTGGGGATGATCCGGATCCAACGGTAACGACTGTTCGGGTCGGGTTCGGGTAAGTTTTGGACACGCGCGAGGGGTTGATGCACTGTGCGAAGAGGGGGTAGGCTAGGCCTAGGCTATGTAGGAGAGGTCTCAGGTTTCCGGAAATGCAGCCCGGGAAGGTTTCCAGAGACCGAAAATGTCCGACGTTAGACCGGCTATATTGCCGCTATAGCTATCCGTTGGGGCACCAAACGAACTCCGAATGCGATGAAACTTGCCAGGCGGTCTACTGACAACAAAACAACACCGCACGCCAACTTTCATCCCATTCCGAGAACATTTTTCCAGCCATTTATAAAATAATATTCGGACGTGCCGCGGGCGCGTGCAAGTGTGTCTGGGCTCAGATTGGACAAAGGAGAGAACAAGGAGACCAGGACGGATGCAAGTTTTGAAAAACATGATGATGCAATGCGGATGATGACATGGCAAGATGCAACACGCAAGCAAATGACTTGGCAACAACAACGAATAACTGGAAGACACCTAGCGCAACAGTCTCGGGGCGTTACAACACTCCACCACTACGAGAGGATCTCGTCCCGAGATCTAGGATGGCACTGGAGGGAAACGGAAGAGGAAGAGAAGAGGTAAAAACTAAGTTGCTTCTTTGACAAACGAGTGAAACCACGAGCCTTGAGAGGTTAAATAATTTGAAAGAGGAATACAACGGAGATGAACGAAGTTGAAAACACTCCATTAGAAAAGAGGAACAAGGAACATTACTAGAACCTTGTAGGTTGAAAGACATAAGAAAAGGGGTACAATATACAAGAAGTACACGCAAGCACTCCGGTAGAAACGATAAGGATAAACAATGACAACACTCCAGTTGGAAATGGATGGCAATAATATGAACTTGGAAAAATGAAAGCACTTGGATGAGAATCCGGTCAGAAGAGGAATGATAGCCACAACACTTTGGTTAAAACAAGATAGAGAAGGAATAAGGATGATAAAATTTGGACAGCACTCTGACTAAAAATGGAAGGGATAGAACATGACAAGATGAGAGGATACTTGATGAAAATCAACAACACACTGCCTCCGGAACTATTGAAAGAATGGCACAAGGGGTAAGAACGAATTCAGACAACACTCCATTTGAGAAGGGAGGTAAAACTTGATAAGATGAGAGAGCTCGAATGAAAACACGACACTCCAGTTAAACGGATAAGCAAGGAAAAAAACATGATCTTGACAAAACAAGATGATGGGTCGAAGAGAGCAACATCACAATGCCTCCGGAAGAAGAAAGAATATAGATCGTTGAAATGAAAGGATGGAGAAGAAAAAGGCCAACTTATGCCACAAATTGAGCTTGGAGATCACCCTTCCAAGAAAGTTATAACAGAGTTGTTGGAAAACCAACAATGAAAAGGATAAGCTTGTTGTGGGCTTACGGAAAACATCTCAAAATCATGAGGTGACAACTTGCCACTCACGGAAAAGATTTGATTGGGAGCTAGAAAAGGATAGAAATCTTCTTCCACCGAGGTGATAAGGATAACACTTGGATCATGGATAATCACAGAGCAACATTCCCAATGGAAGGCTTTAGGTGAAATTTATACCAAGATAACTCCATGGAAGAAAGTGATGGGTTTAAATACCTCATTCTTGTGAATGAAGAATGATGTATTACCACCTCAAAAGATAAGGGAGAACAATTGCACTCCGGATTACAAGATGAAGAAAACTTGAGCTCCTCTGAAAAGAATTTTGATGAACGCTTCGAGAAGGAATTAAATCCTTGATGAACCATCATGTAGAGCCTCCATGAAGAACTCCGGTAACAAAAGAATGATCAAAGGAAATGAAGGATGAAGAGAAAAAGATCGAAGCCTTGCAATGGTTAGATGAAGCTTCGCGATGAGATAATGCGGAAAACCTGGAACTCCGAAAAAGAAAGATGACCAAATTAAATCAAGAATTTTGATGAACCTCCGGGATAAGGAATTAATCACTTGGATGAAACACGAATAAGAATTACGTTATGCGTGTCCTTCACCAATTTAGATTGATGACAAGCAACGGATTTGGCATACTACTTATTCTCGTAGAAAGGATTAAGATAGATATAGTGCCAACTTGAGAAAGTCTTCAACGAACCACCGGTAGAATTTGGAAAGCACGAATGCATTGATATGATAAACGAAGGAAGAAGAATCTTGGAAGAACCACCGTAAGAATTGAACAAGGAAATAGCAAAAGCACAAATCACCGGAAAGAATTGGAAAACAAATGAAGATACTTGAGGTAATTTAGATACATGATAACGAATAGATCACAAGCTGATTAGGGAATACTTGAGCGATGCACCGGTAAGATTTGGGGAATGATAGCTAAAACCTGAGAATGAATAAATCTTCTAAAATGATGGGCTTCAGATGCTCAAACTGAAAAGACTCCTGAATTGCTCCAGATGGGTGAAAAGAATTGTCACCATTGAAAACAATTATGAGAGGATAGTAGAGAATGGAGCAAGATTTAAGAGAAACTCTTCTTCTGTCTTCAAAAATCCAAGAATGACGACGAGAAACACCACCATGAATTGTTTAGGCACTCCGGAATGAATAATGGAAAGGTTGAGCCAACGATGAAAAGAATTTGACAGATCTTGGAGAAAGGCATTTGACTGATGATAACTCATTCTTACGTCAAACATTGAAATGAATTTGAAAAGCTCCGGGAAAATTAGAAGAGTCAGTAAGATCCTAGGAAAAGACCTATGGGTTAGGGCCCACTCAAAAGATACACCGTTGAAGGATTATTTCAAAAGAGAGATTGCACCGGTTGAATTAAATGGCTTGAATGAGATACCAATCTCGAAAGAGCTTGAACGAATGCAGAGTGGAAACACGAGTCTTCGACATATCTTCAGTACTCCGGAACAATTGAATAGCAAGCGGGGAATGATTATGAGGTGCACTGGTATGGGAAAAAATTTTGAAACGAGGAAAAAGGATATGATTAACAAAGCTTGAATTGAATCCACCGGAGGAGAAAAGAGAACAAGAATGATAAACTTGAAGCTCTGTTAGAATCTTCGTGAGAATCACCGGATAAGAACATTGACTAAAAAGAATGAAGATACTTCACATGAATAAAATGGATACTTGATTAAGAAATCTGAGTCCTTGAAGGGGGGGGGGGGGGGGGGGGGGGAAAAACAAAGGCGACTTGGGGACAGATGAAGCGAACAACGTTGGGAAAGCCGAGAGGTGATCTTGTGGATGTTGAAATGATCGGATCCACTTGAAGAGAAACACGCCGGTTGAAAAAGGATTGACATGACAATCTCGATGATCTAAAAGGATTGGCATTCACATAGGAGTATGAGAACACCGCTTAGGAAAGGTATGGAATCAACACTTGTCTTCGAAGCAACTCGAATACCACAACTCAAAACAAAACAAAGGATTGGCTTGCAGAATAAGCTGGAACAAACATATGATAAAGATTTCGTCCGAAGTTTTCGTGGTGGGGCCCACACAGGATCGATCGTACAGCACCATCATGTACAAGGCAGTGCACATGACATATGAAGCGTCCCCGAGTCAGCATAGCCAAGGACTCTTTAAGACATAACGAGACCACTGTAAAAACCAACCGTGGATAGGTGGGCCACTAGACGTCGAACCCCAATTTCATATCATACATCTGTCGGAAAGATATCCTAGGAGCTACTTGAATTCCCACTTATAAACTCTTGAAACTTTCTGGTTATGAAATCGGGTATTGGGGATACAGGGGAAGCATAATATCTCACCAAAAACTAGCAAATCCTACATCCAGCTATATCCATCCTTCAACACATAACCAAGAAACCTTCGGAAATCATTTACCTCAACCTTCAGAAAGCATCCGTTATACGAGTTATGGCAATACTCCCAAACTCCCACCCCAGTACTGGGTGGCGTCGAGGTTATCTCAGCAACAACTACATAAAAGAGATTTTCGATGTCGGTGAAACTCAAGTATTCCAGAACTACAATGATAAAATTGTGACGACAACACCTCAGAGCTCAACTCCCCGGGACACTGCCACAACCCCTAAATGTCAGGAGGCACCAAGAACAATGTTCTCGTCACAAAACCATTGGAACAATTCCAAGATACACGTATGATCCTAAAAAATAATTCGTGAAATTTGAGAAGAGAAGAGTCAAAACTCTACATCAGGAGGCCTCACCAGAGCGACGAAGGGACTAAGGAGTAAAAAGAAGCCTACTCTCCGATATATATAATCCTATAAGACTCAAAACATTTTTCTGGACTCAACAACACCAGCGATTCGATCAAGCAGGGGGCTCCTAAGTCGGGGAAGGCTCTGATACCAACTTGTAACACCCACGATGCGGCTATATCTCCCACGTGTCGGAACACGACTTAGAGGCATAACCGCATAGTAGGCATGTCGCAAGAGGGGTAATCTTTACCCATCCCATGTACTGAAATAGAAAGGGATAAAGAGTTGGCTTACAATCGCCACTTCACACAATACATAAATATAGCATTACATCATCCATAATACAATCAAGGTCCGACTACGGAACCAAATAAAGAAAGACAACCCCTAATGCATAGATCCCCGATCGCCCCGACTGGGCTCCACTACTGATCAACTAGAAATGAAACAACACAACGAACACGATCTTCATCGAGCTCCCACTTGAGCTCGGTTGCGCCACCTGCACGGTTATCATCGGCACCTGCAACTGTTTGAAGTAATATGTGAGTCACGGGGACTCAGCAATCTCACACCCTCGCGATCAAGACTATTTAAGCTTATGGGTAGGAAAAGGTAGTGAGGTGGAGCTGCAGCAAGCACTAGCATATATGGTGGCTAACTTACACAAATGAGAGCGAGAAGAGAAGGCAAAGCACGGTCGAGAAGCTACAATGATCAAGAAGTAATCCTGAAACTACTTACGTTCAAGCATAACACAAGAGCCGTGTTCACTTCCTGGAATCCGACGGAAAGAGACCATCACGGCTACACACGTTGTTGATGCATTTTAATTAAGTTAAGTGTCAGGTTCTCTACAACCGGACATTAACATATTCCCATCTGCCCATAACCGCGGGCACGGCTTTCGAAAGTTCAAAACCCTGCAGGGGTGTCCCAACTTAGCCCATCACAAGCTCTCACGGTCAACGAAGGATATTCCTTCTCCCAGGAAGACCCGATCAGACTCAGAATCCCAGTTACAAGACATTTCGACAATGGTAAAACAAGACCAGCAAAGCCGCCCGAATGTACCGACAAATCCCGATAGGAGCTGCACATATCTCGTTCTCAGGGCACACCGGATGAGCAAGACGTCGAGTTGGCATAGACCCTGGTTGCCTAGGGAGCGCCGAACATCGCTCAAGTTGGACCAACACTTAGAGAAGCACTGGTCCGGGGGTTTAAAATAAAGATGACCCTTCAGTCTGCAGAACCCAAGCGAAAAAGGCTTAGGTGGCAAATGGTAAAACCAAGGTTGGGCCTTGCTGGAGGATTTTTATTCAAGGCGAACTGTCAAGGGGTTCCCATTATAACCCAACTGCGTAAGGAACGCAAAATCAAGGAACGTAACACCATTATGATGGAAAGTAGGGCGGCAAGAGTGGAACAAAACACTAGGCATAAGGACGAGCCTTCCACCATTTACTAAGTATATAGATGCATTAATTAAATAAGAGATATTGTGATATCCCAAAGAAAATCCATGTTCCAACATGGAACGAACTCCATCTTCACCTGCAACTAGCAACGCTATAAGAGGGGCTGAGCAAAGCGGTAACATAGCCAAACAGCGTTTTGCTAGGAAAGGTGGGTTAGAGGCTTGACATGGCAATATGGAAGGCATGATATAGCAAGTGGTAGGTATCGCGACATAGCAAAAGAGCGAAAAACTAGCAAGCAAAGATAGAAGTGATTTCGAGGGTATGGTCATCTTGCCTGAGATCCCTCAAGGAAGAAGAACGAGCCCATGAAGAAGACAAACGGACGTAGTCGAACGAATCCTCACAACTCCGAAACGGAACCAAAGCTAACGAGAGAAGCAACCCGGAAAGAAGCAAGCAACATAGTAAACAACCATCACATAATCATGGCATGATGCACAACCAAGTATGATGCATGTCCGGTTTAATGAGGCATGGCATGGAAAAGTGCAGAAACTACACTACAAGTTAAGTGGAGCTCAATATGCAACGAGTTGCATATTGACGGAACACCACATTCAAGTTATTTAGTTGGATCTCGTTTATGTATCCAACAATATTAAATGTTGATTAACATGGCAAGAGGTGAAGCAAAAGATAACTACCTATCTATGCAAATTTAAATGAGGTCGGAACAACAAACAACAAGTCCATAAAATCCTCATGTGCATATTTATGGATTTGGTACTGTTCTTCCCTAAACACAATTTTAGAGTTGTTAAACATGCAAGATGAGTGCACCATGTTAAACTAGGCATTTTTCTACCCCATTTACATATAAAGTTTGTTAGGTTTGGAGCTACGGTTATTTAGTTATGAAATAAACCATTTTAGCATGTTATTTAAGCAAATTAAAGCAAACATCATTTTAAGCATTTTTAACATAGATGAAAGTTGCAAATTATTAATATACACAAAATTTGAAGCAAGTTTCATATATGATTTGTTTTAATATGATGCACCATTTGTGAGTAATTAAATGCATGAATATGAAGGACTTTTTTGTAAAATAGGTTTCTTTGGATTAATAGGTAAAATCGCAGACACGGGAAAAAACTACACTGGGCCAAAACTGAATGGCCCAACAGTGCATAGGGGTTGGAGGGGGGCTTCTCACATTGGGCCTCATGGGCCGGTCGGTGAAGCAGCAGGCCAGCGGGAAGCTGGGCTAGGCGATGCACTGGTCTCGTAGTCAGATCGAAGTGAGGCAGGGCGTGGTCAACGCGCGGGACTGAACCGGGCGAGCCACTGTTCTTCTCGTTCCTGAACTCTGAAGGACAGAAACCGCAACGGGACGAGAGGTTCAGAGTGGCAGCGGCGGAGGATTCAGGATGATGGCAACGTCGGGCGCTGGAACGGGTCTACGCAGGGGCGGCGGCAACGCTCGCTCGAGCCGGATGAAGCAGAGGCGACAGCGAGGGACTTGGTGCGGGTCGTGGGGCTCCGGCAGGAGGGAGGCGCGTCCATGGCGAGGCAGGGGCACGTCGTCCTCCCCGTAGAATGAAGCAGAGGAGGGGGCTGTCTCGAGCGGCAGCGGGCTCCAGGGAAGGCCGGTGAGGTGCAGACGGGGCGGATCCGGCTGGCCGACGCAGGATCCGGGCAACGGCGGCACGGGGGGAGCTCAGGGGTGGCGTTGGGGACGAGCTCGAGGCCGGCCATGGCATCGGGCGCCGTGCTCCTCGTTCCCTACAGGCAGACGATGACGGGAGAGCGAGGTGAGCACGGGGAAGGAGAAAACGGGAGGAGACGATCGAGGAGAAGGGAGACGAGGTCAGCCTGGGGGTGTTGGTCGCCTATGGCGACTTCCGGTTGATGGAGAGACGGCGGGATTGAGGCTTGCAGGAGAGGGCCAAGTGGATCGACGGCCAGATCGGGAGAGAAGCGGGTTGTAGGTTGATTCGGTGGCGTTGAAAACAAGGGGAAGATGGCAGCAGATCCGAGGAGGGGGAAGGCTGTAGGTGGCGACGGCTAGAGGGGACAAATCTCCTATAATTTAGGGTTTGGTCTAAAAATAGAGAAGGAGGTCTATATATAGCAAAACAAATCATTTTAGGGCGGTTAAGTCCCTCCGATCGTAATCGGACGGTCCGAGAAAAATAGGTTACGAGACTCCAACGAGAAAACGATGATACTTTATAGATGTTTGGGGATGATCCGGATCCAACGGTGATGACTGTCCGGCTCGGGTTCGGGTAAGTTTCGGACACGCGCGAGGGGTCGATGCACTGCGCAAAGAGGGGATAGGCTGGGCCTAGGCTATGTAGTAGAGGTCTCAGGTTGAGAAGAGAGAGACGGAAATGCAGCCCGGCAAGGTTTCTGGAGACCGAAAACGTCTGACGTTAGACCGGCTATATTGCCGATATAGCTATCCGTTGGGGCACCAAACGAACTCCGAATGCGATGAAACTTGGCAGGCGGTCTATTGACAACAAAGCAACACCGCACGCCAACTTTCATCCCATTACGATGTAACATCCCACATTTTCAATTTGGAATGTTATACATTAGATCATCAATGCATATCATATTTAATTTGCTTTTGGTTTTGATCCTAGAAATTCTACGCAACTCAATGACCCACGGAGAGAGTTGGGGATTTCATTATTTTCATATTTGAGTCTTCTCAAATTTTGAGAATACGATCATTTGATTCTATTTATTTTATCATCAATTATTTCTATTACAAAAATATGAGAGAGGGAATAAAATGACTTTCCCAAAATAAAGAAATATTGAGGATTTAATAATAAAATAAAATAGGATTTTATTCCGGAGTTTTTCGGTGTTTTATTTGAATTTAGGAAAAAATGTGTTTTTCAAAATTGCATTTAGGTCCCAAATAAATGTTCACCTTGTGAGGCTTGATTTTAGAAGCCCGTGAAAATTTATTTTGGAATTTTTAGAGTCCGTTTAGTATTTCTTTTTATTTTTCTTCCGAGCGGAATAATTTTTAAAAAAAATGAAGCAACCTAACGGCCCGTGTCCGACTAGGACTCCGGCTCGGCTAGGCTTTATAAGCCGGGGGGAGGCCCAGCCGAAGCCAGCACCCAGCCCCAGCCAAACCCTAGCGCCGCCCGCCGCCCCCAGCGCCCGCCGCCGCCGAGGTTCGCCGCCGCCTCGTTTTCCTTGTCGTCTTTAAAAAAACCGATCGGTTTTCGCCGGTTTTTTTTAGATTCGGTTTTTTAAAATAGATCGGTTTTCTGGTTTATTTATTTTAGCGAGCGTTCGTCATTTTTCTTTTTCTCGGATTAAATCCGCGATTTTTCTGATCGCGATTCCTGATCCGATTTTCGTTTTAGTATAACTTTTTGCTCGTTTATCGGAATCAGGCGATTCAAGTGCCTAGAGTTTCGTCTCGAAACCCTCTATCCGTTTAACCAACTTAAACAAGATTTTTCCACTGTAAAATTTGCCCTAGATCCAGATTACTAGAACGAAGTTGTTTTCTTTCGCCGTTTGATTTTCGTTGCTTCGTTCGATTTGATTCTTTTTGCCAACCGAAGTTCTTAAGTTGAACCTTCTGGTTAGACCTCTTCTTTGAGTTTTACCCGTGCATTAGATGAGTACTTATTGTGTGCTTGTTTGTTTGTTTGCGATAGAATACCCGGAGTGCGCCGCCTATTACTTCGAATCGTTAGGTTTCGCGGATCATCAGCAAGGCAAGTAACACTTTGATCATACTTTTCTACTACCCAGTTTTATTGCATTAGATCAATCCTCACACATTGCATGATTAGGATCTAATTAAATTGTGGGATGGGAAGTAGATGAGGTAGTACCTATTGCCTGTTATTATTAAACCTTTGGGAGTTACTTCTACGTTTGCTTATTATGCCATGCTATGCTAGTAGACGTGGATTGGCTGAGTGATATCCATGACAGATGTGAGATTGTTAATTAATGGTTTATCTAAGGTGGCAACTTAAACACACATCTGGGTGGATTGAGGCACCTGGGTAATCCAGGATTTGCCTGTTTTCTTTTGGACCGCCACCCAGGCTCAAAGGGATCATGAGACTATTCATACTAGAAACTTCCGTGTGCAGCCACAAGCTATTATGGCTCTAGCATAGTTGACTAAGTTGTGCGAACTCTTACAGTGGTAGACTAGCAGATGTAGGGGATGTAGGTGGTACGGTCTACCCGATCGTAAGGTGCTAGCGCTTCTGAAAGACTATGTCTCGGTCATCCGTCTTCTCAAACACCATGAAGTGCGAGAAACCAAACGGAGGCGATCGAGTCTTGTGGGGAAAAGTGCGCAAACCTCTACAGAGTGTAATAAACTAATCATGGTTAGCCGTGTCCCCGGTTATGGACATCCTGAGTATCTAGTACCTGAATTTTCATGTGAATCTCAACATGTTACTCTAAATTAATTTTGTTGGGTTATGCTTAATTGGGATTGAGAATGCTGTCAACCATTCTCAATGTTTAACAACTACCATGATAGTTAAATAAAATTATTCCTTTGAAGTAGGAAAAAATTGGCTTTACGCAAAAACTGTAACCATAGAGCTTTCCACCAGCCAAATATGCATATAGTATAGCTGTTTCATTCCATTACTCTCTATGTGTTACCTTGCCAGCATATTCCATGTGCTGACCCGTTTTTGGGCTGCAACATTAATGTTGCAGACTTTTCAGACAACGCTTAAGCTGTTTTAGGTCATGGTTCTATACTCAGTGATGCTGTTGGAGTTGATGGACTCACTTATCTTCCAATCCTTCCCCTGTTATCGTTATTAGTTGGCCTTAAGCCATATTTATTGTAATAAGTTCTCTTTTGAGACACTCAATGTAATAAGTGTGTGATTGCTACTCTACTATAAATCCTCCGAGTACTGTGTGTTGTCAGCATTACTGATCCAGGGATGACACCGGAGCACAGAGATCAGACTGTTTGAGGTCTGGTCGCTACAACGAGAACATTTTGCCGGCCACTTATAAAATAATATTCGGACGTGCCGCGGGCGCGTGCAAGTGTGTCTGGGCTCAAAACGGACAACGGAGAGAACAAGGAGACCGGGACGGATGCATGTTTTGAAAAACATGATGATGCAATGCGGATGATGACATGGCAAGATGCAACACGCAAGCAAATGACATGGCAACAACAGCGAATAACTGGAAGACACCTGGCGCAACGGTCTCGAGGCGTTACAAGTCTGGCTGGATCGAGGGGCTTGGCCGGGTTGAGCAACCGGGCCAAGCGCGAGACGAATTGAGAGGCGTTGTTGGCCCCGATGTTTTTGAAAAAGGATCCGGGTTCTGTTGCCTGCCCAGGGTTCATCCCTCCGACATCAATCACATTGATCGCCGGCTTAACGAGTCCACCGATGCATTATCGCGATTGGCCTCTTAGCATAAGCCGGTCCCTCCCAGTGTGTTCCTTGATGTTCTCCATAATCCTTCTGTCAAGTTGCCCTCAGAGGAAGATATCGCTATTGCTAACCTGGAAACACAATTAGTTGCTGCTCTTCATGCTATACTAGATTGGATGGTCCCTTATCTGGCTCATCTTACTCGAGGAGAGCTTCCTGAAGATGAACTCATTGCTTGTCAGATTGTCATGCGACCCAATTCAATGACTACTATCAATGGCGAGATACACAGGCAAAGCATTACAGTTGTTTTTCAGCATTGTGTTTCCCCTGAGGAGGGATGAGAAATTCTCAATGAGATCCACTCTAGTGATTGTGGAAATCATGCTGGCTCAAGATCCATAGTGGTGAAGGTTTTTTGAAACGCTTTTTTCTTGCTCACGCAGACGCTGAGGATATCGTATGCAAGTGGGATGGTTGCCAGAGATTTGCATGTCAGGCTCACGTGCCGGCTCAAGAGCTATGGATGATTCTAATCATTTGGCCATTTGTAGTCTAGGGGCTTGATATGGTCGGTCTGTTCAAGCCGTCTAAGGACAAGAAGACCCACCATTTAGTCGCTGTTGATAAATTCACCAAGTGGGTTGAAGCAGAACCGATCAGCAATTGTGATGTGGCGATGGCGGTCAAGTTTATGAAAATGTTAATTACTTGTTTCGGTTACCCACACAACATCATCACAGATAACGGTACCAACTTGTCCAAGGGTGCTATGAAAAAATAGTTCTACCAAAGGGAGCACATCCGGCTTGACGTGGCCTCAATGGCACACCCTCAGTCCAATGGTCAAGAAGAACATGCTAACCAATAAATATTGTGGGGGATCAAGTCAAGACTCATGGTTCCTCTTGAGCGCACTCCAGGTTGTTGGGTCGAGGAACTCACTTCTGTCCTTTGGAGTATACAGAGTATCCCCAACAGATGAACATGCTACACACCGTTTTTATGGTGTATGGGAAGAAGCTGTGTTACCTAGCGATATCGATCATGATTCCCCCAAAGTAGCAACATATGTCAAAACAGATAATGAACAAGCTCATCAGGACTCTTTGGATGCACTAGAAGAGGAACGTGATTTCACTATAGCATGATCTGCGATATATCAGCAAGACTTACGTCGCTATCATAGCCGAGAGTTCATAGTCATACTTTCCAGGAAGGTGACTTAGTGCTCCGTCTGATACAAGAATAGACATGTATGCATAAGCTTTCACCCCCCATGGGAAGGACCTTTTGTTATCAGCAAGAACCTCAACAACGGGTCACACTATCTCATCGACATACGTCAACACATCAAGTCACATACCTCTGAAGAAGAGACCCTCCGGCCTTGAAATATTGCACACCTCCGGCCATATTATACTTAGAGCCATTGGCTCTAGTTCATTGTACATACCTCCTGTATATATTTTATGATCAACATAATAAGGCCGGCATCCCCAAAGCTCGGGACCTCTGTCGTTTCATCTCATATATTGTGCATGAGTCTTTATTATTTGATCACAAGTCACTTGGGGGATTCTAACTCATCGAGTTTAGCTACTAACATCCCTCTTGATCCTGCATATGCCATTATGAATCTTGGTTAAACCTACCTATTTGCTCGACGCTACTCCGCAAAGGTGACCCGATGTACTCTTGATAAGTCAATCAACTTTGACCCTGAACTTGTCAAGGTTATAACACCGGCTTAAGTCATGTGAGAGTCGGCTTACAGGAAGCTAGGATAAACCATGGGCTATCACGCCAGCTTCATTGAAGCAAGACATGAGCCTCGAAAGATGGTCACATATGTCATGCCTCAAAAGTCGGCTTATTACTTTTATTTACATTATTTAAACTTCCTTTTTTGCATCTCTTTATTCTCTTTTACAGAAATTTCTATTATATATACATCCGGGTTATACATAACACCGGCTTAGTCATATTGATGGGTCATCCAAGTTGACCCAGCCCTGGAATTATTCCAGTACTCATGGCATCAATTCCGTTAAGTTTCCCTAAACTACTCAGGAATTCAGATGCAGTTTGCCTCATGAACATGTTGGTGCCTTAGCAAAAGCAAAGAGTGCAAGTTATCTCAAACATTTGTGACTGATCAAAAGCAATACAATGCATGATGGCACTATAGATTATAGTGTTTTCCCTAATCTTATTACAAGCCTCACTTGGGCCAAAAATCAGCAAGTTTTTATGTACGGGTCTTCTCCTGCAAGCCAGCCCGCGAGCTGTTCGGGTTGACGTCCTTCTACTGGCCTTCGTCGCCACATGGTTCCGAGTCAACCTGTGCCGACTCAACCAGCCCGGTCTGGAGGTCCTTTGGCATCCACTGAATAGTTGACAAAGCCTAGAAAGTTGAGTCCTCACGTATGATAACAGACGGGTCGATGTAAGGGGCAAAGGTTTGCTTGCGGCGTGGAGGAGTCAATACAAATGGCTCGAATTCAGGCGGATTAATGTGCTTGTTGTCCTCCATGTAGCCAGCTTGGTATTTTGACAGATCAACTCATCAAAAAGTTGAGTCGCTAGCACTCGTGTTTCTTTCAAACAACACACAAAATCCTCCTGGTAAAAGTGAGTGCCGTCGGCATTAAACTCCAGAAACCCGCCAGCCATTTCGCCGGCTGCAACTCAGGCATAAATGCCTTTGCACGAGCAGGTGATAAGGCGGCTCCAGCATGAGCAGACTACTTTTTCAATTCTTGGATCCATTGAGGGATACTTGATAGTTCGTTGAGCATCTGCTTAATCAATCTTGGTGTTGATTTGATGTTCACAAGTTCTTTGTGTTCTACTCGTGCATATACATCTATGCATAGACCTAACTCATGATGCCACTGAAGGGCAACGAAGCTTGAAAATCAAAAAAATCCTATGAACACCCAAGATCTAATCAAGGAGATGCATAGAAATGAGAGTGGAGTGTGTCTACATACCCTTGTAGACCGAAAGCAAAAGCTTATATAACATGGTTGATGTAGTCGTACTCTTCAAGATCGAATGGCGATCCAAACCGATGAAGTACTGAACGGAAGACACCTCCGCGTTCAGCACACATGCGGCTTGATGACGTCTCCTCCCCTTGATCCAGCAAGAGAAGGGGGAGAATTAGGTGGTATCTCAACCAGCACGATGGGATGGTGGAGCTGGAGCTGGTGCAGTGCCGGCAGGGCTTCGCGAAACTCTTCCGGAATCGATCTGAGGTGAAAACGGAGGTATGTGAGAGGTAGGGCTGCCGGTAGTGCGTGGGAATTGGTGTGTTCAGCCCATCCCTCTCCCCCACTATATATAGGAGGCAAGGGGGAGGGTCGGGGTGCAGCCCTAGCCCCTCCTCCAAGGACGGGGCGTGGGCCTAGGGAGGTTTCCTCCCTCCCCAAGGCACCTAGGGGGTGCCTTCCCACCTTAGGACTCTTCCTCCTCCTCCCATCTTGGAGCATGGGCCTCTAGGGGATGGTGCCTGTCGGTGTCAAAACCGACAGATCTCGGGTAGGGGGTCTCGAACTGTGCGTCTAAGGATCGATGGTAACATGAGACAGGGGACACGATGTTTTACCCATGTTCGGGCCCTCTTGATGGAGGTAATACCATACGTCCTGCTTGATTGACTTCGATGAGTATAGGGGTTACAAGAGTTGATCTACCATGAGATCATAATGGCTAAACCCTAGATGTCTAGCCTATATGATTACAATTGTCATTGCCTCTACGGACTAAACCCTCCGGTTTATATAGACACCGGAGGGGGCTAGCGCTGTATAGAGTCGGTTTACAGAGAAAGGAATCTTCATATCTGCATGCTAAGCTTGCCTTCCACGCCAAGGAGAGTCCATTCAGATACGGGGGTAAGTCTTTCGTCTTGTATCTTCACGGCCCATTAGTCCGGCCCATGTTGCACAGCTCGGATGCCCGAGGACCCCGTAGTCCAGGACTCCCTCAGAACCAGTCTTCAATGACGATGTCTCCGGCGTGCAAATTGTCTTCGGCATTGCAAGGCGGGTTCCTCCTCCGCTGATCTCCAAGCATCTGAACCAAAGGACTGTATTCGGATTTACATCTCCAGTCTCCGGCTTTACATTAAATGTTATATCCTTCAGCTCCTACGCCATCGCCGCTCCAGTTCCCACATGTTGGACGAATACGAAGGGTCCAAGCATTTTTACACATAACACCCGGGCCGTGTAAGGAAGGCGTCTATTTAAGGAGATTGAATCTTAGATGTCATTCCACACCAGGCGGAAGATCCTTAGAGCTTGTCATAAGAAACCACGCAAACATGGCCAGCGCTCCCAGTTCTTCTTCCCGCCCCCCACAGTCCGCAAAAAGGCGATTGGGAGAGCTATTATGTATCCCACGCCCAGCTAACGAAGCTGTAGACGCAGGGATATCTCCCCCCTGCGGATCTAGTCCCCGTTCGGGCGGGATTAACCTCTTTTACCAGTGAAGCCTTGGCAGAAAATTTCCCTAATCCTTCAGAAGGGGAGCGAGTGTGCTTCGTTTCCTTTTTGTAAAGAGGCGTTGGATTACCAATCCATCCTTTCCTCTAAGGTCTTCTAGAGTACGATGGCCTCCAACTGCACAACGTCACGCCAGGCTCCATTCTGCACATCGCGGGCTTCGTTGCACTTTGCGAGCTATTCCTAGGCTGTGAGGCCCATTTTGAATTATGGAGGAAGATTTTCTGCCTCGTCCCTTGATACGTCTCCAACGTATTTATAATTTTTGATTGTTCCATGCAATTATATTATCTGTTTTCGATGTTTAATGGGTTTTAATATACCTTTTATATTATTTTTGGGACTAACCTATTAACCGAAAGCCCAGTGCAAATTGCTGTTTTTTTGCCTATTTCAGTGTTTCATAGAAAAGGAATATTAAACGGAATCCAAACAGAATGAAACCTTCACGAGGATCTTTTTTGGAACAAACGTGATCCAGGAGACTTGGAGTGGACGTCAAGGAAGCAGCGAGGGAGCCACGAGGCAGGAGGGCGCACCCCCCACCCGCGTGGGCCCCTCGCAACTCCACCGACCTATTTTTTTGCCTATATATACTCTTATACCCTAATACCTTAGGGGAGAGCAATGAAACACCTTTTCCACTTCCGCAACCATCTGTACCCGTGAGATCCCATCTTGGGGCCTTTCCCAGCGCTCCGCCGGAGGGGGATTCGATCACGGAGGGCTTCTACGTCAACACCATAGCCTCTCCGATGATGTGTGAGTAGTTTACCACATACCTTCGGGTCCATAGTTCAGCTAAATGGCTTATTCTCTCTTTTTGGATCTCAATACAAAGTTCTCCTCGCCCTTCTTGGAGATCTATTCGGTGTAACTCTTTTTGGGCTGTGTTTGCCGAGATCCGATGAATTGTGGGTTTATGACTTGATTATCTATGAATATTATTTGATTCTTCTTTGAATTCGTATATGCATGATTTGATATCTTTGCAAGTCTCTTCAAATTATCGGTTTAGTTTGGCCTACTAGATTGATCTTTCTTGCAATGGGAGAAGTGCTTAGCTTTGGGTTCAATCTTGTGGTGTCCTTTCCTAGTGACAGCAGGGGCAGCAATGCACGTACTGTATTGTTGCCATCAAGGATAAAAAGATGGGGTTTATATCATATTTCTTGAGTTTATCCCTCCACATCATGTCATCTTGCCTAAAGCGTTACTCCGTTATTATCAACTTAATACTCTAGATGCATGCTGGATAGCGGTCGATGTGTGGAGTAATAGTAGTAGATGCAGAATCGTTTCGGTCTACTTGTCACGGATGTGATGCCTATATTCATGATCATTGCCTTAGATATCATCATAACTATGCGCTTTTCTATCAATTGCTCGGCAGTAATTTGGTCACCCACCGTAATACTTGCTATCTTGAGAGAAGCCACTAGTGAAACCTATGGCCCCTGGGTCTACTTTACATCATATATGTTTCCAATCTACAATTCTAGTTTACTATTTATTTTGCAATCTTTATTTTCCAATCTATACAATAAAAATACCAAAAATATTTATCTTATTATCTTTATCAGATCTCACTTTCGTAAGTGACCGTGAAGGGATTGAGAACCCCTTGATCACGTTGGTTGCGAGCTTCTTGTTTGTTTGTGCAGGTACTAGGCGACTTGCGTGTAGTCTCCTACTGGATTGATACCTTGGTTCTCAAAAACTGAGGGAAATAGTTACGCTACTTTGCTGCATCACCCTTACCTCTTCAAGGGAAAACCAACGCATGCTCAAGAGGTAGCAAGAAGGATTTCTGGCGCTATTGCCGGGGAGATCTATGCACAAGTCAAGACATACCAAGTACCCATCACAAACTCTTATCCCTCGCATTACATTATTTTCCATTTTCCTCTTGTTTTCCTCTCCCCCACTTCACCCTTGCCATTTTATTCGCCCCTTTTTCGTTCTTCTCTTTCCGCTTGCCTCTTGTGTGTTCATTCTCAGTGTGGTTCATTGCCATCATGTCTGAAACTGGGGAGGTTATCATTGAAAAGGGTAGTAGTAATGATGGGGGAAACATTGATGCTTTTGATTATCCTCATGAAGAACGTACTATTTTACACACTAAAAAGTTTCGGATTGGTAGTGGTAACATTATTGTAAAAGGAGTTATTCAAGATTTCTATACTTGTGCTAGTGCTTTGCCCACTATGGGAGGGTCTATTCTTCATAGAACTAGTAGTTTTGTGGATGCTATATCTTTACTCATAGTTAAACTTGAAAGACAATTTATTCATATGCACCCTTGCATTCAAAGGATTTTTCTAGAAATTTCTAATATTGAGCATTCTTCTGTTAAGCGAGCAGCTATCATCTTTTTAGCTCATGAGTTCAGATTTATAATAAAAGAAGCCAATGAAATTTTTGCACATTATAGGGTGGATGCCGGCCGTCCTCCCATAGAAGCAATCCTTTTTTATCAAGAAGACATAATGCGCTTACGATCTTTAGATCATGTTGCTTTTAATGAAAACCTTAGAAAAAAGGTTCCTGTCGATGTTCTAGTTGACAGGATTTCTGAACTTAACAATAATTTTGCTATCCAGAACAATGGGTTAGGTTTTTCCCTTGAACAAAAACTCATGACTTTTTGCCAAAAGAATGTTTATAATGATGAATTGGTTGTGCAATATGAGGGGCCAAAGGAGGAACCAATACCTCCCGAGCTTGATCTTGGGGACTTTTGTCCCATTAACTTTAGCCCTTTTGATTACTTTTGCTTGCCACAAAGGAAACTTGTTGTTGAACGTAGGGAGTATGAGATGAGTTTTCGCGATTTACCTTATCATTATCATGGCAATACCTAGATCTATTCTTGCTTTTATGCCTAGCTAGGGGCGTTAAACGATAACGCTTGTTGGGAGGCAACCCAATTTTATTTTTGTTCCTATTTAGTAATAAATTCATATGTCCTCTGCTATGATTGTGTTTTTATGTTTTAATTAGTGTTTTTGCCAAGTAAAGCCTTTAGGATCTTCTTGGATGATTGTTGTTTGATCTTGCTGAAAAAAACAGAAAGTATGCACTCACGAGAATAATTTTTATTTTTAACCAGAGAGCGATAAAATACTGATTCCAACTGCAGTAGGTCAACATACAAATTATTTAGGCCTTCCTAATTTTGTAGGAGTTTTGGAGTTACATAAGTATTCGAAACCTACAGATTACTACATACTGTACTGTTTTTGACCGATTCTGTTTTTCGTGTGTTGTTTGCTTATTTTGATGAATCTATGGCTAGTATCGGGGGGTATGAACCATAGAGAAGTTGGAATACAGTAGGTTTAACACCAATATAAATAAAGAATTAGTTTATTACAGTACCTTAAGTGGTGATTTATTTTCTTATACTAACGGAGCTCATGAGATTTTCTGTTGAGTTTTGTGTTGTGAAGTTTTCAAGTTTTTGGGAAAAGATTTGATGGATTTTGGAACAAGGAGTGGCAAGAGCCTAATCTTGGGGATGCCCAAGGCACCCCAAGGTAAAATCCAAGGACAACCAAAATCCTAAGCTTGGGGATGCCCCGGAAGGCATCCCCTCTTTCGTCTTCGTCTATCGGTAACTTTACTTGAGGCTATATTTTTATTCACCACATGATATGTGTTTTGCTTGGAGCGGCTTGTATGATTTGAGTCTTTGATTTTTAGTTTACCACAATCATCCTTGCTGTACACACCTTTTGGGAGAGACACACATGAATTGGAATTTATTAGAATACTCTATGTGCTTCACTTATATCTTTTGAGCTAGATAATTTTGCTCTAGTGCTTCACTTATATTTTCTTTTTAGAGCACAGTGGTGGTTTTATTTTGTAGAAATTATTGATCTCTCATGCTTCACTTATATTATTTTGAGAGTCTTTTATAACATCATGGTAATTTGCTTTGGTCATGAAATTAGTCCTAATATGATAGGCATTAAAGATGGGTATGATAAAAAAACTTTCATAAAAGTGCATTGAATACTATGAGAAGTTTGATTCTTTATGATTGTTTTGAGATACGAAGATGGTGATATTAGAGTCATGCCAGTTGATTAGTCGTGAATTTTAGAGATACTTGTGTTAAAGTTTGTGATTCCCGTAGAATGCACGTACGGTGAACCGTTATGTGATGAATTCGGAGTATGATTTATTTTTTGATTGTCTTCCTTATGAGTGGCGGTCGGGGATGAGCGATGGTCTTTTCCTACCAATATATCCCCCTAGGAGCATACGCGTAATACTTTCTTTCGATAACAAATAGATTTTTGCAATAAGTATGTGAGTTCTTTATGACTAATGTTGAGTCCATGGATTATACGCACTCTCACCCTTCCACCATTGCTAGCCTCTCTAGTACCGCGCAAATTTCACCGGTACCATAAACCCACCATTTACCTTCCTCAAAACAGCCACCATACCTACCTATTATGGCATTTCCATAGCCATTCCGAGATATATTGCCATGCAACTTTCCACCGTTTCGTTTATTATGACACCATCCATCATTATCATATTTCTTTGCATGATCATGTAGTTGACATCGTATTTGTGGCAAAGCCACCATTCATAATTTTCCATACATGTCACTCTTGATTCATTGCACATCCCGGTACACCGCTGGAGGCATTCACGTAGAGTCATATTTTGTTCTAAGAATCGAGTTGTAATTCTTGAGTTGTAAGTAAATAAAAGTGTGATGATCATCGTTATTAGAGCATTGTCCCAGTGAGGAAAGGATGATGGAGACTATGATTCCCCCACAAGTAGAGATGAGACTCCGGATGAAAAATTAAAAAAAGAAAGAAAAGAAAAAGAGGCCATAAAAAAGAAAAGGCCCAAATAAAAAAATAAAAAAATGAGAGAAAAAGAGAGAAGGGGCAATGCTATTATCCTTTTACCACACTTGTGCTTCAAAGTAGCACCATGATATTCATGATAGAGAGTCTCCTATGTTGTCACTTCCATATACTGGTGGGATTTTTTCGTTATAGATCTTGGCTTGTATATTCCAATGATGGGCTTCCTCAAAATGCCCTGGGTCTTCGTGAGCAAGCAAGTCGGATGCACACCCACTTAGTTTCTTTTGTTGAGCTTTCATACATTTATAGCTCTAGTGCATCCGTTGCATGGCAATCCCTACTCACTCACATTAATATCTATTGATGGGCATCTCCATAGCCCATTGATACGCCTAGTTGATGTGAGACTATCTTCTCCATTTTGTCTTCTCCACCACCATCATTCTATTCCACCTATAGTGCTATATCCATGGCTCACGCTCATGTATTGCATGAAGATTGAAAAAGTTTGAGAACACCAAAAGTATGAAACAATTGCTTGGATTGTCATCGGGGTTGTGCATGATTTAAATATTTTGTGTGATGAAGATAGAGCATAGCCAGACTATATGATTTTGTAGGAATAGCTTTCTTTGGCCATGTTATTTTGAGAAGACATAATTGCTTAGTTAGTATGCTTGAAGTATTATTATTTTTATGTCAATATTAAACTTTTATCTTGAATCTTTCGTATCTGAATATTCATGCCACAATAAAGATAATTACACTGAAAATTATGTTAGGGAGCATTCCACATCAAAAATTATGTTCTTATCATTTACCTACTCGAGGATGAGCAGGAATTAAGCTTGGGGATGCTTGATACGTCTCCAATGTATCTATAATTTTTGATTGTTCCATGCTATTATATTATCTGTTTTGGATGTTTAATGGGCATTAATATACCTTTTTATATTATTTTTGGAACTAACCTATTAACCGAAAGCCCAGTGCAAATTGTTGTTTTCTGCCTATTTCAGTGTTTCGCAGAAAAGGAATATCAAACGGAATCCAAACGGAATGAAACCTTCGCGAGGATCTTTTTTGGAACAAACGTGATCCAGTAGACTTGGAGTGGACGTCAAGAAAGTAGTGAGGGAGCCACGAGGTAGGAGGGCGCGCCCCCCATCCTCGTAGGCCCCTCGCAGCTCCACCGACCTATTTCTTTCGCCTATATATACTCTTATACCCTAAAACCTTAGGGGAGAGCAACGAAACACCTTTTCCACCACCACAACCTTTTGTACCTGTGAGATCCCATCTTGGGGCCTTTTCCGGCGCTCTGCCGCAAGGGGGATTCGATCATGGAGGGCTTCTACATCAACAACATAGCCTCTCCGATGATGTGTGAGTAGTTTACCACAGACCTTCGGGTCCATAGTTATTAGCTAGATGGCTTCTTCTCTCTTTCTGGATCACAATACAAAGTTCTCCTCGATCTTCTTCGAGATCTATTCGATGTAACTCATTTTGCGGTGTGTTTGCCGAGATTCGATGATTGTGGGTTTATGACTTGATTATCTATGAATATTATTTGATTATTTGAATTCTTTTATGCATGATTTGATATCTTTGCAAGTCTCTTCGAATTATCGGTTGAGTTTGGCCTACTAGATTGATCTTTCTTGCAATGGGAGAAGTGCTTAGCTTTGGGTTCAATCTTGCAATGTCCTTTCCTAGTGACAGCAGGGGCAGCAAGGCACGTATTGTATTTTTTCCATTAAGGATAAAAAGATGGGGTTTATATCATATTGCTTGAGTTTATCCCTCTACATCATGTCATCTTGCCTAAAGCGTTACTCTATTCTTATGAACTTAATACTCCAGATGCATGCTGGATAGCGGTCGATGTGTGGAGTAATAGTAGTAGATGCAGAATCGTTTCGGTCTACTTGTCACAGATGTGATGCCTATATTCATGATCATTGCCTTAGATATCATCATAACTATGCGCTTTTCTATCAATTGCTCGGCAGTAATTTGGTCACCCACCGTAATACTTGCTATCTTGAGAGAAGCCACTAGTGAAACCTATGGCCCCTGGGTCTACTTTACATCATATATGTTTCCAATCTACAATTCTAGTTTACTATTTATTTTGCAATCTTTATTTTCCAATCTATACAATAAAAATACCAAAAATATTTATCTTATTATCTTTATCAGATCTCACTTCCGTAAGTGACCGTGAAGGGATTGACAACCCCTTTATCGTGTTGGTTGCGAGGTTCTTGTTTGTTTATGCAGGTACTAGGCAACTTGCGTGTAGTCTCCTACTGGATTGATACCTTCATTCTAAAAAACTGAGGGAAATACTTATGCTACTTCGCTGCATCACCCTTTCCACTTCAAGGGAAAACCAATGCATGCTCAAGAGGTAGCATCCCTCGGTCCCAAAAGGGATCCATATTCGAGGTGGGCAGCGCCGAAGTGTGGCATATAGCCGGGACGGGATACCTATCCGGCACTTCAAAGAAGGCATCCGAAGAGTGGCCCTCGGAGTGGTTTTATATTGAAGATGTTGTTTTATCTGACCCAATCCGATGAGGCCTACCCGCGTTTTCCAATGCTCCGTTAAAGAAGCGTCACAGCTGGCGCCCCCGAAACCTCGAGGAGGAAGATAGTGCGGAGGTTCAGAGGCTAATGGACAAGATAAAGACACTCGCCCAATCCGGACTGTCCATTATTGAGGTAATGGCGATTTCAATAACGCGAGGCGTTCGGCCACTCCAATCCAGAGGAATCCCCATGTGGCATTACAACGGAGAAGACGACGCATCAGGATGCACACGTAAGGGTCCGGACAACTTCGCCACCTTGGTTGCCCTGTTGGCTGGTCTTTTTAAGGGGGAGAAAGAGGAATTCGCTCGCCTTAAGGGCCGAGATGGCTTTTCCATGTACAATCCTCCTAGCTGGGTAAGCCTTCACTTAGTAATTTTACTTAATACTCCTCCTGAGTCGTACCAAGCTGGACTTAACTCCACCATTTCTGGACAGGAATGGAGGAAAGTTGTCACAGAGATCTATAGCCCTGCCCCGCAGCCGGAGGACCATAATCAGGACCTGCATCCCGGATTCGAAGAGGGCCCGGATATATCCGTAGAGCTCAAGGAGGGGGTTTTCTATCAAGCGAGTTATGATGGCATGGAAGTGGCCATTATAGCCGATTACCCCGGCCTTCTCCCTTCCTCCCACATAAGTATCTGAGAGAATTCCTTATTTGACACTCTCTTAAAATTGTGTTCCTTATTTGACACTGAAGAAAATTTTCTTCCCTATATGATCTCTAGTCTTAATTTTTTCCCTATATGACACTCCAGTGCATTTTGTTCATGTGAAAAGACCATTTTACCCATATGTATAATGTGACCACAAATATGCTTTCGAAAAGTCTGTTGAATTAGGCCGGCCGGTAAAAAATCAGATCAAGTCTACTACGTTTAGGAATTTTCCTCTGGATAAGCGGCAGGGTGGGCGGACAGAGTCAGCCGGCTGGACAGCAACCGCAACACGGCCGGAGCCGGCTATGCTACCTCCCTCCTGGCCATCTACTCCAGAAGACAGCCGAGTTCGCGTCGATCTCCTGGCTGATGCGTGATGCTTGAGGCGTGCTATGGATGGATGATGGATGGATCTCTTGGTGGCTCCCCGTGGGTGCGCCGTGCGTTGCCTCCTTTTGTGCGTGCGTTGTGCCTCGGTATTTATAGGCAGCTGGAGAAGGTCCGGCGCTGGCCATTGCCGTTCCGATTTTTATGGAGCGATATGGATGTAACGTTGTTTAAGATAAACGCGTTCCTACCTCAACCCCTTGAAGGTTGTTTAAATCTTTGGCCCTGTGCGACAGCGGAATCCATCGATACAAATTGAAGCAAACGAAATTCAAATTTTTTTTGAAGCAAACAGAGCCTTTGTCTCTCGCTCTTTGGAAATCTCCAGCCGGTACAAGAAATCATGACCGAGGGCTTCGATGGTTCATGTGCTAATTGACCGGTCTGGCTAGTTGTCTATACGTATTTGTGTACATATACGCGGCCAGCTTGCCTGCTAGAGCGTAGATATTTAAATACGTGCGCGCACCCTGACGATCAAGCGAATACATATATTCTAGCTTCGTATGACCCGGTTCATATACATACGCATGTTGGCTACACCAAACCGGGCGTACGTTCGAGCTAGCACGCAACTTCCTTCCATACAGCTATAGGTCCTGCATGGGCCATGCAAATACGTGCACATGCACTAATGGCATGCACGTAGGTGATCACCGAAGCACACACAAAAGTGCTTAAAAAATTCATTCATTTTTAAGAATGCATTTTAGTGTTAAAGCACACGTACAAAAGTATGTCAAACAGTCGCACTCACAAACCATACCGCATGAAACTAGACCCATAGCTGAATACATTCTAAATACATTGGAGGCATGCGCTCAGGTATACAGAATACACATGCATCCCAAAAAAGACCAACGGAGAAGATAACATGTTCATCTGTGCTCACTCTCATAAACGAATTTTCCCTAATTAGGGTCAATGCTACATATTTCTGGTCACATTATGTACAGGGGCAAAAAGGTCTTTTCACGTGTACAAAATGAACTAGAGTGTCATATAGGGAAAGAAATTAAGACTATAGGTCATATAGGGAAGAAAAAAATTTCAGTGTCAAATAAGGAACATGATTTTAAGGGAGTGTCAAATAAGGAATTCTCTCTAAGTATCTTAAAGATGTCTCCTCAAAAAGAGTTTTCTTACTGCGTTTCACCCACTTCAATGTCTTGTGTTTTAAAAGGGGCACTGCTCGTCTCACCACGCCGCATCGGGATCATGCTTTAAGAAGGTTACGCCGACACAAGGCGGATCTTTAAAAACAAAGGCGGACGGCGATTCTTCCAAGGTCCGACCTTCATAAAAAAGTACAGCTTTTGATACGCCCTGCGGCAAACATGCCGAACTGTGACGTTTTTCTCCTCCCCCATATTCCAGGAAGAGCACTCACCGGACTATATCCACAGACCTCGCCGGACATACGTCCATCAATCCGACCCCAGACCCTGCATCTAGGGCGAGAGTCGATACGGGTGCCATGCCGGATTGTCCTCTCTCCGATGATTCGGATAATGTATCCGTTACCAACTCCGAGGTGGAGAGTGCCATGAACCATCGGCGCCGGAGGGCAGCTATGCGCGATCCTAAATTTACTGAAGAGGCATTCAATGCCTTCAGTTCGGTGGATGCATATATCCGAGCTGCTCGAGATGGGCTTGCTGGGGCCACTCACCAACTTTCAAAGGATATGCGGGTAAGATCATTTTGTGTAGATTAAATAGCCATATACCAGTAGCCCCCGAGACTTGAAGCAACTAATTTTAAGGATTGATATATAACCAGATACTTATAGAGAAGAACAGCATGCTATCTCGAGAGCTGGAGCAGTGTCGGACCCAGCTGACTGTTGTTACTGCCGAACTGGAGAAGTCCATGGAAGCAACGACTGGTAATGTTTCCTTCTGTCCGGAGAAATAATCATGTGCCAGTCATGTTTATGCAAATGAACACGGTTGCGTTTTATAATGGCATGATCGATGGCGCAACTGGAAGAGAAACTGAAGGCCGCGCAGGCGGACAAAGAACATGCTGAAAGGCAAGAGGCCACTGGTCATCGTGTACTGACACAGACCAGGGACGAGAAGAACAAGCTGCAGGACGCCAACACCCACCTCGGCGAAGAGCTGAAAGATGTGCGAGCCCAACTAGCAAACGCCTTGAAGGAGAACAAAAAGCTGAGAGGCGGCATATTTAGTATGCCTTTTAACTTATTGCCGTATAGTTCATTGATGCGAATCCTAACAAGTTTTATGTCTGTAGGTGTGTTGACTGGGCGGCCCGAAGAAGAGGTGTCCGGATTTCAAGGTGACCTGCTACAAGAGTTGTCCAAGGTGCATGAGCAAGCACGGAAGGTGATGAGAATCATTGCTAAGGCTTTATGGCCAGCCGATTCTCCTCCAGGAAGTATGGAGGACCTTGTGAATTTATTCGAGGGAGCTCGGCGCCGTTTTGGGCTATGGAAGATTTTGCATGCCGAGAAGGTGCTCGGGAAGCCTGGGCCATGGTAAAAACACGGTACACCGGACTTGATCCCAATCATATGGCCCAGGTCGGACCTCGAGGATCCGATGGATAGGAAATTCTGGTCATCCTGGTGTACGACCAAGGGAAGGTGGCCGCCAAGTTCTCCCAACAAGATTGTAAACTAGACAGCCTATTAGAGGGTCTAGAGGAAGAAGAAGTTTTTGAGTTTAAGTAGCAATCTACTTTTGTCAACAAACTTGTCTCCAGCCGAATTTGTAAAACGATTTTCATGGCAGACTTTCTGCTTCGACCTCCGAAAACCCGAGGTTAGGAGTGTTTCCGAATACTATACCATAGGTAAACACCAAAGTATGTTCGGAAACCAAGCAGTCCGGTCATCATTGCTTGAACAGACAAGTTGTATTCGGGGAGTTATGTTATATTACATTTTATTGTAAGAAACATCTTCGAGAGAGAATAGTTCCGTTAAGGGTTCCTTTCCCTGGGCTAGTACGCGGTTCTTTGTGCTTACCGAAGCTGTGATACTAAAAAATCACAGTACGTATTTATACTCTGGGGTTTTGTTGTGCCACGAGGGCAGTTCTTCTTTTACTCATTGACCAATCATTACCTTAAGAATGCTAGCTTTCGGCTTCACCCATCTGAGGTACATGTCCGCATGACCCGACTGTAACAATCGCAGAGGTGCTCCCTTTATGCCCTAGCCAAACAAACGGGAATGCAGGGCATAAGGACAGGAGCCAGGCAACCCAGCTTGGCAAAAACTTAAGTCGTAAAGGTGCATATAATGGTGAAGAAAAGACATCTATGGATATATGACACATATATATGGTGAGCTTGATGCTCGAAGAATAATAACAAGAATAAGCTTCTTGTGAAAAGAAGCCCCCAGGTATTGTGGGGTAAGTACATTTGAAGATGTCTACCCTTCAGGTGTACGGTTTATCCGAACGCGAACTAGAAGTCGTATAGAAACGAGGCAAAAAAGGGAAAACTGTAAAAAGGAGAAAAGACAGAACGAGAAATAAGGTATATGTGAGGACTTAGGCGTAGAATCTTCGGAGCCTTGCGGCATTCCATGGGTTTGGCTCCAAGCAATTGTCCGAAGCATTGCAAAGACGATAGGCTCTTCCAGTGAGAACTTCATCTATAATGAAGGGACCCTCCCATTTGGGCTTGAGCTTGTCCTTTTTCTTTTCTGGTAGGCGTAAAACTAGTTCACCGACATTGTAGGTCTTTGCCCGTACTTCTTTGCTTTGGTATCCCCGAGCCTGCTGTTGATAGAATGCAGAACGGGCCTTCGCGACATCGCGCTCATCCTCCAGGCCGTCCAGGTCGTCCTGCCGGTCGAGCTCAACTTCTCTTTCTTCATACATGCGCACTCAAGGTGAGTCATGAATAATGTCGCAAGGCAAGACTGCCTCTGCACCGTACACCATGAAAAAGGGTGTATATCCGGTCACGCGATTGGGCATGGTCCACAGCCCCCAGAGTACGGAATCGAGTTCCTTCACCCAGTGTTTGTCTTATTCTTGCAGAGATCGCATTAGTATGGGTTTCATGCCGCTCATTATCATGTCGTTAGCCCGTTCGACCTGACCGTTTGTCTGAGGGTGGTATACGGATGCGTAATCAAGCTTGATGCCCAAGTTGGCGCACCAAGTATTCACCTCGTCGGCTATAAACTTAGAGTCGTTGTCAGTAATAATACTATGCGGGACACCATAACAGTGTACGACGACAGATATGAAGTCTATCACCGATCCGACTTCAACCGTTTTAACTGATTTGGCTTCTATCCACTTTGTGAACTTGTCGACCATTTCCAACAAGTATTTCTTCTTATGGCTTCCCCCTTTAAAAGGTCCGAACATATCGAGCCCCCAGACAACAAAGGGCCAAGTAATGGGGATTGTTCGGAGGGCAGTGGGCGGCATATGGCTTTGGTTAGCGAAAAGCTGGCATCCAACGCAACGCTGCACGAGGTCTTGTGCATCTTCCCGGGCTATCGGCCAAAAGAAACCCGTGCGGAAGGCTTTACTTACAAGGTCCCGGGCTGCGACATGATGGCCACCAAGACCAGCGTGTATTTCAGCCAAGAGTTGTCGTCCCTCGTCTTCGGAGATACATCGTTGAAGGACCCCGGTAGCACTTTTCTTGTACAGTTCTCCTTCGTGAACTTTGTAGGGTTTCGAACGTCGAATGATGCGACGGGCCTCAGTCTGATCCTCAGGGGGCTCATTCCTAGTGAGGTAGGCAAGGAAAGGCTCGGTCCATGGGGCGATTACATCCATTATTTCGTGGGCCGATGGTGTTATTTCGGTGCCTGAGCCCCTGATGATATCGGGACTGTGTTCGAAATTGGGGGTATGATTGGCCACGGGTCGGTGCTCCAGTTCTCGTCCTACCACACCACGGATGGCTTGAAGAGCCTTTCCACAAAGGTGTTAGGCGGGATGGGTTCGTGTTTAGCGCCCATGTGAGCAAGGATGCCCACGGGTTGATTACTCTCTCGAGCCACGTGATGAAACTCGAGACCCTCGAACCGAGCTAATATTTGGAGTATGGCATTGCGGTAAGCCGCCATCTTCGGATCTTTTGCGTCGAAGTCTCTGTTTATTTGGGATATTGTGAGGTTGGAATCCCCGTGCACCTCAAGGCGTTGTATGCCCATGGAGACAGCCATCCGGAGACCATGCAATAGGGCCTCGTATTCAGCTGCATTGTTAGAGTTTGTATACAGTATTTGGAGCACGTAACAAACTGTGTCTCCTGTGGGGGATGTCAAGATGACACCAGCCCCCAGTCCGGCTAAAATTTTAGAGCCGTCAAAGTGTATCACCCAGTTGGAATACGTACCGTACTCTTTAGGGAGTTCGGCCTCTGTCCATTCGTTGATGAAGTCAGCCAATACCTGAGATTTAATGGCTCGGCGTGGTTTGTACGTTATTTCAAATGGTAGCAGCTCAATGGCCCATTTGGCAATCATGCTAGTGGCGTCCCGGTTGTTTATAATATCATTGAGTGGTACTTCGGAAGACACCCTGATTGAGCACTCTTGGAAGTAGTGTCGTAGCTTGCGGGATGCCATAATGACTGCATATGCTATCTTCTAATAATGCGGGTATTGGGATTTGCATGGTGTAAGGACCGTCGATACGTAATATACTGGTTTCTGGAGTGGGAATTTATGTCCTTCCTCTTCTCGATCGACGACAAGCACCGCACTCACCACCTAGAGAGTTGCCGATATGTAAAGCATCATTGGTTCACCGACGTTTGATGCGGCCGGGATGGGTTGCTTGCTAGCAAAGTTTTTATTTCCTCCAGCCCGGCTGTTGCAACATCCGTCCACACAAAGTGGTCGGCGCGTCAAAGCAGGTGATACAGTGGCAACGCCTTTTCTCCTAATATGGAGATAAAGCGGCTCAAGGCTACCACGCACCCGGCTAGTTTTTGGACCTTCTTGAGGTCGGTTGGTGTCGCCAATTGTGAGAAGGCTCGAATTTTGGCTGGGAAGTGCAGGACACAACTGCGGGAATCCTTAATGCCCTCAATCGTTGTTGTGCACTCAATCGCTGTTGTGTCCTGCACTTCCAGGAGCGGAGAGATCAAGGCGAGGGGCACCTCGTGAGGTTCCCGTGACGTGAGCAATGACGACAAAGGCCCAAAGGCGGGCGCCAGCGGGCGCAGAGTGATAGTTTCCTCTTTGGTGCTAAAGACGAAGGCGCAGGCGAGGAGTCTCGAGGCGTCAGGCAAAGGTCTCCATATCGGTGCAACGATACCAAGACCAGCAGGACGACAAGACGGAGGTCATCACGGAGCCCACGACAGCGTCACCACCAGATCCTTTGGTAGGCGAAGACCACCTTTTGTCAGGATAACTTGTACTCGTTGTCTCCCTTCAAATTGGCCGTTGTGGGATCGCTTCCCACCTAATATTTGGGGAGAGGACCCGGGCCTCTATAAATAGGGCTAGCCACCACCATAGGAAGGGAAGGATCATTTAGATCATCCCCCAACCACACAAACTCATCGATGTCAAGAACGCCTCTCCTCAGGAGGCTGTTCTTCCTTTGTACTTTTTCATCCCCAGCCTATAAGGCAATCCACCAAACCACACTGGAGTAGGGTATTACACCGTAACGGTGGCCCGAACCAGTATAAACTCTTGTGTCCTTTGTTCCTCAGGTTCGGCAAGCTAGGCTTTAAGATTGTTGCGAGAGTGTGAGCTAGGGGGAGAGAGATCTTCGTGCGCACCCCAGTGTTCGAACCTCAAGGGTTTGCCGGAACCCGTAATCCGAAAATGGTATCCGGAGTATGCGTCGAGGAAACACAGTGAATCGTGTCCCATGGTTGCATCGATAATCTAGTCGATGCGAGGAAGTGGGAATGGGTCCTTAGGGCAGTCCTTGTTAAGGTCTTTGAAATTGACACACAGGCGCCAGGATTTATCCTTCTTTGGTACCATGACCAGGTTTGCTAGCCAATCCGGATGTTTGATATCTTTGATAAACCCGGCTTTGAGTAGTTTGGCCAGCTCCTCCCCCATAGCCTGTCGTTTGGGTTCGGAAAATCACCGGAGCATTTGCTTGACCGACTTGTATCCCTTTAGTATATTGAGACTATGTTCGGCGAGGGCGCGTGGGATTCCTCGCATATCCGAGGGGTGCCAGGAGAAGATGTCCCAATTCTCATGCAAGAACGCACGTAATGCAGCATCGACTGTCGGGTCCAGCTGTGCCCCAATGGAAGTTGTTTTCTTGGGATCCGTTGGGTGGACTTGAAATTTGACTATCTCGTCAGCTAGCTTGAAAGAGGTGGATTTGGGCCCTTTTTCAAGAATTACGTTGTCCCTATCCACTATGGAACACAGTGTGATGAGTTCCTCGACCGCTAGGGCTTTGGACAATGCCTCAAGGGCCAGGGATGCGGTTTCATTTTTGATGCGGAGTGCTATGTCCGGATCACTGGAGATAGTGATAACACCATTGGGCCCAAGCATTTTGAGCTTCATATACCCGTAATGAGGTATAGCTTGAAACCATGTGAATGCATCTCGCCCTAACAGCGCATGATATCCGCTGTTAAAAGGAGCCACCTGGAAGATTATCTCTTCGGACCTATAGTTTCTTGGTGTGCCGAATACCACATCCAGCTTAATTTTCCGCGAGCATCTTGCCTCCCTGCTGGGAATTATTCCCCTAAAGGATGTATTGCTCTGCTCAATGAGACTCATGTCCATTTGCATTTTATTGAGCGTGTCCTTGTAGATGAGGTTCAATTCGCTGCCACCGTCCATTAGCACTTTAGTGAGCCGAAATCCGTCCACAATTGGGTTGAGGACCAGAGCGGTACCTTGGTTCATCATCGGCATTGAAAGTAATTGTCATATCATTCCAAGGGTTTATTGCTGCTATATGGCAGACTTCGGCAAGGTCACGACGCGCCCGTTTGCGCCGATTATTTGATGAGAACTTCTCGAAGACTGTGAGTACTTCAGGATCGTGTTCCGAAGAGTACTTTTCTGGTGTATTATTGGTGAGGATACCCTTACCGCTCTTGGCCACCTGCCGGAGTATCCAACATGCCCATAGGCAATGCATTGGTTCGGTACTCGGCGTCATATGTATTTGATAGGGCCTGTTGACCAATTCTTCAAAGATAGTTCTGTGTATTGTAAAGGGCTAGAATTTCCTATCCACGGGATGAGGATTAGGTGACCTGTGAGGGTTCTCCCTTCTTTCCCATCTAGGAGATGGCTTAAAGGCCTGCGATTCCCAGCAGGCTGTCTGAGTTTTCCAGGCGCTTTCCATTGCGCAGTACTTCTGTACTATGCGTGCCAAATCTGCGAAGTGCAGGACACAACAGCGGTTGAGGGCATTAAGGATTCCCTCGTTCGTATAGTTGTTGCGAAATAATGAAATTGTGTCGTCGTCGCGACAGTCCTTTATCTTGTTTTTAACAAGGAGGAATCTAGCCCAAAAGTGATGGGCAGTTTCCCGAGGCTGCTGCCGCACATACATTAGGTCTCATATGTCCGGATAGACGGAGTTGCTTGGAGAATATTTCTTGTGGTGGGTGGGCGGGCTCAAATTCGCACCTTGACCATGTTCGGGCCCTCTTGATGGAGGTAATACCCTACGTCCTGCTTGATTGACTTTGGTGAGTATAGGGGTTACAAGAGTTGATCTACGATGAGATCGTAATGACTAAACCCTAGATGTCTAGCCTATATGATTATGATTGTGATTGCCTCTAGGGACTAGACCCTCTGGTTTATATAGACACCGGAGGGGCTAGGCTTGTATAGAGTTGGTTTACAGAGAAAGGAATCTTCATATCCGCATGCTAAGCTTGCCTTCCACGCCAAGGAGAGTCCCATCCGGATACGGGGGAAAGTCTTCCGTCTTGTATGTTCACGGCCCATTAGTCTGGCCCATGTTGCATAACCCGGACGCTCGAGGACCCCGTAATCCAGGACACCCTCAGTGCCCCTAGCCCATATAGGCCAAGTCGCACCACCTATGTCCCATGTGGGCCCCAGGGGCAGGTGGATCCCCGGACCCCATTCGGCACTCTCGGTACAATAGCGATAATGGCCCCAAAAATCCGACGACCAAAACAAGACACCCTATATATAAATCTTTATCTCTGAACCATTCTGGAGCACCTCGTGACGTCTGGGACAATGAACAACTACCGTTTACCAATGCACATATCCCAATACTAGCTTCATCGAACGTTAATCATGCGGACCCTACGGGTTTGAGAATCATGTAGACATGACCGAGACACCTCTGCGGTCAATAACCAATAGCGGGACTTAGAAGCCCATATTGGTTCCTACATATTCCATGAAGATCTTTTATCGGTTGAACCACGATGTCGAGGATTCGGTTAATCCCATATGTAATTCCCTTTGTCTAGCAATATGTTACTTTCTCGAGATTCGATAATCGGTATCTCCATACCTTGTTCAATCTCGTTGTTAGAAATTCTCTTTACTCATTTCGTAATACAAGATTCCATGACTAACACATTAGCCACATTGCTTGCAAGCTCTTTATGGTGTTGTATTACCGAGAGAGGGCCTAGAGATATCTATCCATCATATGGAGTAACAAATCCCAGTCTCGATCCATGCCAACCCAACAGGCACCTTCGGAGATACCTGTAGAGCACCTTTATGATCACACAATTACAAAGTGACATTTGATAGGACAAAAGGCATTCCACCGGTATCCGCGAGTTGCATGATCTCATGGTCTTAGGCATAGATAGTTGACATGAAGAAAGCTGTAGCAAAAACTAAAGCAATATGATCATATGCTAAGCTTACGGTTGGGTCTTGTCCATTACATCATTCTCTATGATGTGATCCCGTTATCAAATGACAACTCATGTCCATGGTTAGGAAACCTTAACCATCTTTGATCAACAAGCTAGTCTAGTAGAGGCTTACTAGGGACATGCTGTTGTTTATGTATTCACACATGTATTTAAGTTTCCGGTGAATACAATTCTAGCGTCAATAATAAACATTTATCATGAACGGGAAATATGATAATACCATTTTATTATTTCCTCTAGGGCATATTTCCAATAGTCTCCCACTTGCACTAGAGTCAATATTCTAGTTCACAATGCCATGTGATTAACACCCAATGAGTTCTGGGGTTTGATCATGTTTTGCTTGTGAGAGAGGTTTTAGTCAATGGTCTGCTACATTCAGATCCATGTGTACTTTGCAAATCTCTATGTCGTACTATAGATGCTGCTACCACGCTCCACTTGGAGCTATTCCAAATGACTGCTCCACTACACGTATCTGGTTTACGACTAGGAGTTATCCAGATTGGTGTCAAAGCTTGCATCGACGCAACTCTTTACGACGAACTCTTTATCACCTCCATAAATGAGAAATATTTCCTTAGTCCTCTTTAGGTACGTAAGGATAATTTGGACCGCTATTTGGTGGTATATTCCTGGATCACTCTAGTACCCCCTTTCCAGACTCGTGGCAAGGCACCGATCAGGTCTGCTACACAGCATGGCATACATTATAGACCCTATGGCTGACGCATAGGGGATGACTTTCACCCTTTCTATTTCTTCTGCCGTGGTCAAGCATTGAGTCTTACTCAACTTCACACCTTACAACTCAGGCAAGAACTCCTTCTTTGAATGATCCATTTTGAACTCCTTTAAAATCTTATCTAGGTATGCTATCTTGTGAAAGTCTTATTAGGCGTCTTGATCTATCTCTATAGATCTTTGATACGTCTCCAACATATCTATAATTTTTTATTGTTCCATGCTATTATATTATCAATCTTGGATGTTTTATAATCATTTCATAGTCATTTTATATCATTTCTTGGTACTAACCTACTGATATAGTGCCAAGTGCCAGTTCCTATTTTTCTGTATTTTTTACATCACAGAAATCAATATCAGACGGAGTCCAAATGCCATGGAACTTTACGGAGATTTTTTATGGACCAGAAGGAACATGTTGGGCCCTGGTAGCACCTGGGGGGAGTACCGAGGAGGGGACAACCCACCAGGGCGCGCTAGGAGGCCCAGGCACGCCCTGGTGGGTTGTGCCCACCTCGGGTGCCCCCCAAACCACCTATTTGCTCTATGAATACCCAAATATTCCCAAAACCTTAGGGGAGTCAATGAAATATTCATCCAACCACCGCAGAGTCCAGAACCACTAGATCCAATCTAGACACCATCTCGGATGGGGTTCACCAGCTCCATTGGTGCCTCTCCGATGATGCGTGAGTAGTTCTTTGTAGACCTTCGGGTCCGTAGTTAGTAGCTAGATGGCTTCAACTCTCTATCTCTCTCTCTTGATTCTCAATATAGTGGTCTCTTGGAGATCCATATGATGTAACTCTTTTTGCGATGTGTTTGTTGGGATCTGATGAACTTTGAGTTTATGATTAGTCATATCTTTTTATGTCCATGAAAGTTATTTGAGTTTCTTTGATCTCTTATATGCATCATCTCTTATAGCCTCGTATTTCTTCTCTGATATTTGGGTTTTGTTTGGACAACTTGATCTATTTATCTTGCAATGGGAAGAGGTGCCTGGTAGTGGGTTCGATCTTACGGTGCTTGATCCTAGTGACTGAAAGGGAACTGACATGTATGTATCATTGCTACTAAGGATAAAAAGACGGGATCTATATCTATGCAATGGATAAATGGATCTTGTCTACATCATGTCATTGTTCTTATTGCATTACTCCATTTTTCCATGAACTTAATACACTAGATGCATGTTGTATAGCGGTCGATGTGTGGACTAATAGTAGTAGATGCAGGCAGGAGTCGGTCTACTAATCTTGGATGTGATGCCTATGTAATGATCATTGCCTAGATATCATCATAATTATTTGAGGTTCTATCAATTTCCCAACAGTAATTTGTTTACCCACCGTTTGCTATCTTTCTCGAGAGAAGCCACTGGTGAAACCTACGGCCCCCTAGTCTTCTTCCTCATATATTTGCTGGCGGTCTACTTTTCCTTTGCATTTTTATTCAGATCTATTAAACCAAAAATACAAAAATACTTTTCTGCACTTTATTTTATTTGCGATCTATTATTTCAACCTACGACAATTTTTAGGCATCGTTACCCGAAAGGGATTGACAACCCCTTTAACACGTTGGGTTGCGAGGTGTTGTTATTTGTGTGCAGGTGTTGTTTACGTTGTGTTGCTTGGTTCTCCTACTGATTCGATAACCTTGGTTTCTTCACTGAAGGAAATACCTACCGTCGCTGTGCTACATCATCCCTTCCTCTTTGGGGAAATACTGACATAGTCCAAGCAGGCAGGAGCTTTTCTGGCGCTATAGTTAGAGAGCGATAAAATGGAATTTCTGGCATTGTTGCCAAGGAGGATCTTCTTCATAACCAGGTTCCTAATCACAAATCTCATCTCCTCAAAATTTACATTATTTGCGATTTGCCTCTCGTTTTCCAGTCCCCCACTTCACAAAAAAATGCCATTTTATTCACCTCTCTTTCTTGTTCGCCGTTTTCTTACCGGATCTGTTTTTTTGTGCACTCTTATTTGTGTAGTCATGATGTTCCTTACCCAAATATTTTGCTTGAAATTGAGAAAGGTACTAAGGAATATATGACTACACAATTTGAGCATAATAAGTGTTTTACTAAAGAACTTAAGGAGCACTCCGTTGTGTTTGATGCTATTACAAAATAACTTGATATCAGTAGAGAAGTTTGCAATCTCCAATCTAAGTATTCTTTTTCCGAAAGTTTTCTAGGAAAAATATCTGATTCACAAGCTACCTTAGTAAATCAAATGGCCGCTAAACCAATCTGACTAGAGGACAAAAGTGATGAAGATCTTAAAATTATTGGTGTTTCTTCTATTGATTCCTTGTTTAGTAAATTTAATATTGATGAAAAAGGGACTAGAGAAGAGTCAACTTTAGGTAGAAGGCGTCCCAATATTTCGGAGGGTGAAAATCTTGTTGAAAAAATTGATGAAAGTGGGTTTGAAGAGGTCAAAACTTTAACTAGTGATGTCCCACTCTTTTGGATTACGAAGACTTTAATTATGATAGTTGCTCTTTGATTGATTGTATTTCTTTGTTGCAATCCATGATAAATTCACCCCATGCCTGTGAACAAAATAAAGCTTTTACTAAACATATTGTTGATGCTATGATGAAAGCTCTTGAAGAAAAATTGGAATTAGAAGTTTCAATTCCTAGAAAATTGTATGATGAATGGGAACCTACTATCAAAGTCAAGATTAAAAATTATGAGTGTTTTTCTTTGTGTGACTTGGGTGCTGGTGTTTCTATAATTCCGAAATATTTATGTGATGTGCTTGGTCTTACAGATCTTGAATCATTCTCTTTAAATTTGCACTTGGCAGATTCTACTATTAAAAAGCCTATGGGAAGAATTAATGATGTTCGTATCCTTGCAAATAGGAATTATGTGCCCATAGATTTTATTGTTCTTGATATTGATTGCAATCCGTCTTGTCCAATTATTCTTGATAGACCATTTTACGCACTATCGGTGCCATGATTGATATGAAAGAAGGCAAAATTAATGTCGGTGTTCTGGGAACGGGGGTCCCCAGACTTGCCTTCCTGCGGCCCACGGCGTGGCTTTGCTAGCAGGCCTGTACGACCCATCTTCATCAACAAGACATTCAAGACCCTCACGAGGGGCCAAGCCTCGCGAGGCGGACGGTGCAAGACCTCCTCAGGAGCGGCCTCACCACGCAGGCTTGCGAGGGGCGGAGAGATCAAGGCAAGGCAAACCTCACGAGGTTCTCCTGATGTAAGCCATGACGATCGAGACCAGGCGGGTGGCAAGCGGGCGCCAGCACACGCAGCGTCCTTGTTTCCTCTTTGGTGCAAAGGAGGCAAGCGCAGGCACGGAGTACCGAGGCATCAAACAAAGGTTTCCATATCAGTGCAACGATACCAAGACCAGCAGGACGGCAAGATGGAGGTCACCATGGAGCATAAGGCGGCGTCACCACCAGAGCCTTTTGCAGGTGAAGACCACTTTTGTCAGGATAAGCTATACTAGCTGTCCCCTTTCAAATTGGCCGTTGTTGGCTCCCTTCCCGCTCAATATTTGGGGAGAGGACCAGGGCCTCTATAAATAGGACTAGCCACCTTAGTAGAGAGAGGGAGAGAGGGAGGAGAAAGGCAGCAAGCAAGGGAGGCAAGCCCGAGCTGACCGAATCCTCACACACACAAGTTCACCAAGCACAAGAACACCTCAACCTCAGGAGGCCGTTCTTTCCTTTGTACTGTTCATCATCAGCCCAAGAGACAATCCACCACCACCACACTGAGCAGGGTATTACACCACAATGGTGGCCTGAACCAGTATAAATCTTGTGTCCCTTGTGTTGTGAGTTCGTCGAGTTAGTCCGCGAGATCTTAGCAGAACTAGGACATGGATCGGTAGGGGGGAAATCTTCGTGCGCACCCTAGAGTTTGAACCTTAAGGGTTTTGTCGGCGTACTGGGAACCAGGATACCCAGACTTGCCTGTCTGCGGCCCACGCCGCGTTCCTGGTACGGCCCGGTAGGGCCCAGCTGATCGACCGTCTGCTCAAGACCCTCGCGAGGGGGCCAGCCCTCGTGAGGAGAACGACCAAGACCCCCTCAGGGAGCGGCCTCACCTAGGCTGCTCCAGAGGGGCAACCAAGACCTCTCCCTAGAGTGGCCTCGGTTAGGCTGCTTCGGGAGGGTGGAGATCTCAAGGCAAGTGCTGCCTCGGGAGGAGGCAGTGACGCAAGCCATGACGAACCGTGCCAGCGGGCGCCAACGCGCGCCAGCGGGTGCAGTTTCCATATCGGTGCAAAGAAGACCACATAGGCGCAGGTTCCCGAGGGGCGAGACAAAGGTTTACCCTTTGGTGCAACAAGACCGAAGACTGCAAGGACGGCAGGAAGGATGTCATCGCCGAGCCCACCACCGCGTCACCGCCTGCCCTCTTTGCAGGCGAAGACCACCTTTTGTCAGGATAGGAGCGTCCTTGTGTTCCCGCTCAAATGGCCGTTGTGGGATTCCCTTCCCGCCTAAACATTTCGGGGGGAAGAGGACCCTGGCCGCCTATATAAGTAGCTAGGGTTCCATCATAGAGGGGGATCGGCCCATTGGGACTTAGACTAACAAAGGAGCAAGAACATCCGCCTCCTCACCCTTCTTGAGCTCGCCTCCTGAGCTCAGGAGACCACTGTACTTGTTCATACTCGAGCCCTCGCGAGGCTAATCCACTAAAGCAGGACGTAGGGTTTTACACCGCAAGGTGGCCTGAACCTGGGTAAACTCTTGTGTGCTCTACTTGTTTGCTTGCTTGCATTCCATTCCCACCACCAGGAGAAGAGCGAGGCGCTAGGTAGACGTGTAGTGGGAGAGATCTTCGTCACGCCCTTGAGTTTGAATCTTAAGAGTTTTGTGGAGCCTGAAATCCGATATTTGGCGTGCCAGGTAGGGGGAGTGTAGAAATCTCGCTTCTCCGATGACCTCGCTCCGCTCTTCTCCATCGACCTCATTTCACCGCCATGGTGGACACTCGCCGAGCATGCGCCGCCCGCCGCGCCACCAACGTCGCTCCGACGGCGCCCACGGGTAACGGCGCACCACTCCGCCCCAACTCGCCGGTCGCCACCGCGGCCATGGACCCAGCCGTTCACGAGCAGCAGGACTCGTTGCGGTCGCTGTTCGTGCAGTGTGAAGGCCGCACGGCGACCCCGTCACCTTCGCCGGCTGCGGCGTCGTCCTCGCTGGTCCGCCGCAGGACGGTCTACTAGCAGCCTGCGCTACTGATGGCGCGGGAGCTCCTATGCTACCGTCCGGTGGATGACCTCTACGGCGAGTGGCTCCACCGCATCACCGAGCTCGTCAACGCCGCTGGAGAGGCGCCCGCACCAACCAATTCCTCTCGCCCTCCGTCGCCCATGGCGAGAACGAGGACCACGGCGCTCTGCCCCCACCTCCACCGCGCGGCACCGGCCAGGGGCTCAGGCATGACGCTCCACGGCGCGAACAGCCCCGCAGGGCCCCCGCGCGTGATGAGGAGAGCTGCCAGGTGATCCCGCGCCCCCAGGTAGAAGCGCGCGTGCTCCCCGCTCAGCAGCACCAGAACCACGCCCCACAGGAGGTGGTGGCGCCCGCACCCCAAGATCCAGCACCATAGGCATAGGGCGCGCCAACAATCATGAGCGTGGCTGGATGCCGCGCCCTAGCTCCTGAGCTACGGCGCCTCGTCTGGCCCGGCAAGTTCAAGCCGGATCTGCCTCCGTGTTACGACGGCACCGCCGACCCGGCGGAGTTCCTCCAGCTCTACAAGCTCAACATCGAGGCGGCGAACGGCACCGACCAGGTCATGGCGAATTGGTTCCCCATGGCCCTCAAGGACGGTGCGCGCTCCTGGCTCCTAAACCTTCCTCCAGCATCCATCTCCTACTGGGAGGAGGTTCGCGAGCGCTTCGTCGCCAACTTCCAAGGTACCCGCGACCGAGCTCCAGTGGCCGCAAACCTGCGCCGCGTGAAGCAGCAGCCCGGGGAGACCCTGCAGAAGTACATCCAACGCTTCAACACCGTGCGCCTCAAGATCCCCGGGGTCTCCGACGAGGCCATCATCTCGGCGTTCTCCGACGGTGTCTGTGACGTCAGGATGAAGGAGAAGCCTGCCATCCACGAGGACATGTGCACGGCCCTCGAGATGTTCAATCTCGCGACGAAGTGCGCCAGGGCAGAGGAAGGCCGCCTCTCCCTCATGGAACTGCCTGAGGCGGAGGCCTACGACAAGAAGACCAAGGCCAAGGAAGCAAAGCGCAAGGGACTAGCCGTGCTGGCCGTGGAACCAGAAGTGAAGCGCGGCTGCGGCTACAACGACCCTCCAAGAGATAACCGTCCGTATTGCGTCTTCCGTGATGTCCATAGCCATAACACCAACGACTGCCAAGAGCTCAGGGCGATGCATGGCGGGCGCGGCGGGCAGCGCCCTGAGCGCGACAACCGTGGCTACGACCGCGGAGGAGGCCGTGGCGGAGGACGCTGGGACGGTAGGAACTCCCGCCAAGGATGGCGTGATCAGCCTCGTGAAGACCGTTGGCAGGAGCAGCCTCATGACGCCCACTGGCGTGACCAGCCTCGTGAGGGTCGCCCTCAGGGCAACGCAGGCCTTCCTTCGCTGCCGCCACCGCCAAGAAGGAACGACGACGACCACCAGGGAGACGAAGCGGGGGGCTTCCAGGAGCCACGTGGGGTAGCGTGCATCCTGGGAGGAGCCCACGCTCTGGCTTCTCACCGCATCTTCAAGCAGTTCGCTCGTGAGGTGAACGCGGCGCTCCCCAGGCCTGACGCCGCGCGCAACCTCAGGTGGGCCAAGCAGATCATCGCCTTCGACCCCAAGGATTAGCTCAGGTGCACTACCGCGCCGGGCACTCTCCCGATGCTCTGCATCCCGACCATCAGTAATGTCCGCGTGACCAAGACCCTCATCGATGGTGGGGCAGGGCTCAACGTCCTCTCCGTCCAGATCTTCGAGACTCTTGAAGTACCCTACGATCAGCTGCACCCGACCAAGCCATTTTACGGAGTCACAGACGGGTCCACCCTCCCGATGGGGCAGGTCCGCCTCCCCGTCACCTTCGGCGACCGCGACAACTACCAAACTGAGCTCATCGACTTCGACGTCGCCAACATCAACCTCCCGTAAAACGCCATCCTAGGGTACCCGGCCATTTCCAAGTTTATGGCGGCGACCCATCATGGCTACAACGTCCTCAAGATGCCTGGAAGCGCCGGAGTCATCACGATCGCCTGCGACAAGAAGGAAGCAGTACGTTCTATGGAGCGCGCCTACCAGACTGCGGCGATCGAGAGCTCCGACGGGGACGGAGCCGTCTTCGCCATGATGACCGCCCCTAAGAAGATGAAGCAACTGACCGACTCTCAGGCCTCGGGGGCTCCCGACGGCACCACTTCAAGCTCCGCACCTGCCGGTGAGGCGCCCTCCGCCCTTGCATAGGGAGGCGCCCCCAGCGCCCCTCTCAGGACGGGCTCGGGGGCTCCCCTCAGGGGGACCCTGGACCTGGTCATGAGGGAGGTGCCCGGGCACCACTCGCGGGCGCGCCCCGTCGTGCATCGTCATGAGCCCAGCGTGAGCCTCATAACGCTGGGGGCTCAGGACCCTATCGACCAAGCTACCAAGGAACCTTACCCACCTACTCAAGACCCAAGCAACCAGTTTCACGTCTGCATCGACATCCCGAGCCTCAATAGGACTGCCGCCCAGGGCCTCTTCCAGCCGATGGTGGTCGGCTGGAGGAGGGCCTTCCCCTCGGGCCTCCGCAACGCGGCCGCCACATAACAGCACTTCGTACAACAGGCCGTGGGGGCCCAGGAGGCTCAGAAGTAGGCGGTCCTGACGGAGCAGGACCAGGACCCCCGCGGCCGCTGAGGGCCTCCGGAGCCCTTGGGCCTTGGGAGCTTGGCTCTCCTCAGGAGCAACCTGCATGGCTCGCGTCTCCAGCTACCTCAACTCCTCTTCAGTGGCGAGTACTAGGTGATGTCTCAGGTCTTCCGTCGAGGGCGCCCCTCGGGCTGCATCATCCTCGAGCTACTGGGGGCTTACCCCCACAGCTGTCTCTTTTTGCGCATGAATCAGAACTGGTTGCTTCCTTTTGCATCATCTATATGGTTGGCACCCTCACCGCCACTAAGGTCATGAGACCTTGTGAGCCCTCCGCGACCGCCCCATGATTAAGGACTAGCATGGCGTCTGTGCTCGGGTCCGTCCCTGCAGCGTCGCTAGACCCAAGGGCTGAGCTCTGTCTCGCGAGCCATTCCCAGGACGTCACCTCACGTGGTCCTTGGTGCCTTGTTCTCGCATGGGCTAATCATTGGTGGGTAAGTAGGGGCCCGTGGCAGGTGCCTCGCTCCCGTGGGAACCGCGCGCCGGTTGTTTATCTTTTGGACTATAGCATGAGAAGACTAGGCACGGCGTCTGGCTCGGGTCCGTCCCTGCAGCGTCGATAAATCCAGCGGCTGAGCTCTGTCTTACGGGTCGGTCCCGCTAAGTCACCTCCTAGGGTCGTTGGAGCTGCGGCCTTCTCATGCAATGCCCTCTGGAGATGCATTCGGCGCAGGTCTAGGCAACCCATCTCTTTTCACGTTTTGCAGAAGAAGACTTAGGCGCAACCCGCCTCAGGTGCAACCCGCCTCAGGGTAGGGTCTTGTGAGTGATGCGTAAGCTCGCGAGAACTTCCTCAGAGTCGTTCAGCTCGGCCTGAGGAGGGCCCATACACACCCTGGCGGTCCCGCCGTGAAAGCCACGTGTCCAGACGGGCTGTACACGCCCGGGAGTCTCTCCCGGTGGGAGGCTCCCCTCCCATGATCCAGTGGAAGTGCTTAGCTCCGCGATGGCAAGACCGACGAGAGGTTATGCCCACGAACCAGTGGAAGCACCAAGCTCCGCACTGGCCGATACGACTGAGGAGTGGTTATGCCCACACTCCGCGCAAGTGTGGTAGCTCTATGCTCCGGGCTAGTTATAAACAACTGAGGGCGGCCCCCAGCGGTCGCACCAACCTCAGGGAGCTTTTCAGCTCACGACGCTCACAGCTTCTCCTTGGAAGGGTATCGCGAGGGGGGCTAGGCACGGGGGCTATGCTCAGGTCACATCTGGCAGACGCCACCCTACCAGGTACCCAGACACCTGGCTTTCTCGCGCCCCCATCCTAGGCGAAGGCTCGTGAGCAAGGTATGGTGCTCGTTCTCCCTCATGAGAGTCGTTCGTACATCAAGGGGGACCCCTGGGCATCGCAACCCAGGGGCCTCACTAGTCATGTAGCCCGTCACTCCTTGGGCCCGGTGCTCAACGGCGATCGAGGTATGCGCGGGGCTGGGCCCAGCCGACGCAGAATGCAAATGGGTCGCTTGAGCATTAAGGGGGACCCCTGGGCATCGCGACCCAGGGGCCTCACTAGTCATGTAGCCCCTCATTCCTTGAGCCTGCCCTGGTGACCCGGAGGGCTCATTGGCGATCGAGGTATGTGCGGGGCTGGGCCTTGCCGACGCAGAGCACTCAAGAAAACTTGAATGGAAGCAAGCACGGAAATCACAGAATTCAAAGCCTAGCTATTACAATAAAGCTCAAGTTCATAAAATTCAAACAAGGCTCACGCCTCCTCGAAGCACTCGCATTCTCCTCAGCAGGAACAGGTCAGGCATCCCCGGACGCACCGACATCAGCTTCCGCCTCTTCAGACGCATCAGCAGCAGCCGGAAGGAATGCCTCCACCAGCTCTTTGACCTTCTCCGCCACACACTCAGCAGCCGCGCCCCCCAGGCTCGTAGCCAGCGGCTGGGATAGCGTGGCCAGGTCGAAGCTAGGGTCGCGAAGGAAGAAATGGCCGCACACCTGCGCCAAGGCAGAGGTAAGAAGCGACCGGCCCTCAATATCAGCTAACTGACCGATTGTAGATGCCACATCGCCCAGGGCCTTCATGAGTGCAGCTGGGAGCCCGGTGGCGCCATCCTCCGGGGTGGCCAGCGGCTCTTCGAACCCCTCCCCGTAGGCGATCCGCAGCAGCCTGTGGGCCTCGAGCTCGAAGACGGCGAGGGCCTCACGGCCCACCGTCGCCGTCTCCTCCGAGGCTGTGAGGGCGTCCTCCCTGGCTTTCAGCTCATCCTCGCGCTTGGCTTGGGACGCCTTGGCTTCCTCGGCCTCTGTCTTCAGCTTCTCCAGGCTCGCGCGGTCGGCGAGCTGCTCCTCCTGCAACCGCGATGTCTCAGCCTTCTCACCCTGGAGCTCCTTCTCCAACCTCTCAAGCTCCAGGGCGTGCTTCGCGCTCTCCTCACGAAGGGCCTTAAGCTCGTCCTCTGCCTCCTGACGATGCTACTCGGAGGACGCTGCCTGGGCTTCCGCGGTCTCCTGCACCCGTGCAGCCAAGGCAGCCTCCTCCCGACCCTCGGCGACGGCCGCCGAAGCCTGACTCCAGGTGGCCTGCACGGACTCCTCCGCTTGCAGCCACCCCGAGAGTAGGCCCAAGTGGGCGTCCACCGCATGGTCATCACCATCCCGAAAGACAACGTGGAGCTGGATCAGCACATCGAAGGCTGCCTCCAAGGCCTCGGGACCAGATCTCACCTGCTGACGAGGGGGCGCCACCACGACCACCCGCTCGACCGAGGGCTTGGGGGCTCCCGGTCCCTTCGCTGGCACGACGGGAGTAGGGGTCACCCGGCCCTCGCGAGGAACTACAGCGGAGTCTACTGGGGGCACCACCACCACGCGCTCAATAGTTTGGCTGGCTGAGGCGTGTGGCACCACAGCGGCAGCAGCAGCAGGAGGGGCGGGACTTCGAGAAGTGGCCCCTCCCTTCATCTTCTTCTGTACGCCGCCAATGCTACTGCATCAAGAAACACACGTCAGAAGTGCAACGGGCAATAGAACAACGGAAGAACCTGCACTCACGCATCAGAAGCCTGGCGCGCCCTCCTCTTCGCTAGCAGATCGGCAGCGGTTTCCTTCGCCGGGGGCACGCCGCTGGCCCGAACGTTGGCAAGACGCGAGGCCAAAGATTTGGGCACAACAGTGGCCGCTGGCCTTGTCGGGGCAGAGCTCCACCCGGAAGTCATTGCGTCGCCCCCTCCGGACGAAGATTGTCCAGATCGACATGGGGTGACGGCCTTGGGCTGCCCAGCGACTCCAGCCCTCGGCGGCAGCTCCTCAACGGATCCCGCGGAGGAGCCGTCGTCAAGATTCAGGTCCAGGTCCTCGAGGGCCTTCTCAGAGTCATTCTCCTCGTCCTTGCTCTCCTCTTCGCCACCAGAAGACACATCAACCATGGCCGAAGCAGGCGCGCCCACCTCGACATAGCCCGACACGGCCTCCAATCGCTCGGCCTTGTCAGGACGGCGGTACAACGGCAGGTGGGCCACCGGAAGGTCCGTAGGCATCGTCTCTAGGAGAATGCTTAAGGTGAGGTTCAGATCAGAGGAGGGCAGCATCCCTTAGCGTAGTCGGAGCTTGTCGTCAACCCCCATCAACTCCCATATGTGATGCAAGTGCGCCTGGAGTGGCGCCAGGTGCTGCCTCAGGAACTCCTTCACGATCTATCCCCCCTCAAGCCTCGAGGCCATATTGGCCTCAATCCTCGCCAACACGGGCCCAGCCTCAGGATCAGTAATCTTCACATGGCTCCAGCAGGCGCGCTTCCGTAGGCGGGCGGTAGGCAGTGCCAGCAACGGGTGCGTGCGCTGAGCATCCAGATAGACCCATCTCTTCCGATGGGTGTCTATCTTCTTCCCCGCCTTCATCAACCGGCAGCCCTTGCGCTGAAAGACAAAGGAGATGCACGCCGAAAACGGGCCCTCCTCGTACAGCCGGACGGCGAAGAGGTGGCGGAAGAGGGCGACAGTCGGCCTCACCCCCATGAACGCCTCGCAATAGAAGGCGAACAACGACAAGACGAGGAGGAAGCGTGGCTGGATATGAAGGGCGTGCACCTGGTAGTGGTCCAAGATGGCGTAGAAGAATTCAGAGAAGGGCGGCACAAGCCCAACAGAAATGTTGTGGAGGAAGAAGGGGTAGCAGGTCGTCGTCAAAGTCGGCGCAGTAGCCGACCCGACCAGGATCTTCGTCGGGCCATGCTCGTTATGCTCGCTTGACAGGAAGGACTGGACTTCCGCGTAGTCCCCCTCCGTGGCGACGGAAGACTCCTCGAGCGCCGCCATGGGAGAGGAACCAGACCCAGGCACTTGCACGGTGCCCTTGCCCTTCTTCGCCATTACCGAAGGCATCAGGGAAGGCAAGGGATCCGTGAAGATCGGAAGCGGAGGAGAAGGGGATCTGAGCAAGAAGAAAGGGGAGCAATAACCCCTGTGCGGCGAAGACAGTCTCTTTTGTCAAGTCACATGGTTACCAAGGCTGCATGGGGAGTGGAGTCAACACGTCCCATCCAACCGTCACGCGCCAGCCTGGTCCGCAGTCTTTGGGGCCCGCGGTGCTTCGTCCTCACCTAGGCTTTGCCCAGAATAGAGGGGGATCGGCCCATTGGGACTTAGACTAGCAAAGGAGCAAGAACATCCGCCTCCTCACCCTTCTTGAGCTTGCCTCCTGAGCTCAGGAGACCACTGTACTTGTTCATACTCGAGCCCTCGCGAGGCCAATCCACTAAAGCAGGACGTAGGGTTTTACACCGCAAGGTGGCCTGAACCTGGGTAAACTCTTGTGTGCTCTACTTGTTTGCTTGCTTACATTCCATTCCCACCACCAGGAGAAGAGCAAGGTGCTAGGTAGACGTGTAGTGGGAGATATCTTCGTCACGCCCCTGTGTTCGAATCTTAAGGGTTTTGCGGAGCCCGAAATCCGACAGGTTTTGCCGGAACCCTTGATCCGACAATTAAGTTCCAATTTCCTTTGAGGAAGGGTATGAAACACTTTCCTAGAACTAGAATTAAGCCACCCTATGAATCAATCATGAGGACATCTTATGGAACTCGAACCAAAGATGACAAAACTTAGATCCTTGCTTTATGCCTAGCTAAGGGCGTAAAACTATAACGCTTGTTGGGAGGCAACCCAATGAATAAATTTTATTTTTACTTTCTGCTTTCTGTTCTTGAGTGTTAGCACAATTATGCTACTGTTATGATTGTTTTTTTAATGTTTTAATTAGTGTTTGTGCCAAGTAAAGCCTTTAGGATCTTCTTGGGTGATAGTTGTTTGATCTTGCTGAAAAAACAGAAACTTTTACACTCATGAAATTAATTTTTGTTTTTTACCAGAGAGCGATAAAATACCCGTTCCACTTGAAGTAGATTGATACACAAATTTCTCAATTCTTCCTATTTTTTCAGAATTTTTGGAGTTACAGAAGTATTCCAAATAGTCAGATTTCTACAGACTGTTCTGTTTTGACAGATTCTGTTTTCTTTGTGTTGTGTGCTTATTTTGATGGCTCTATGGTTTTCTTTGATGAGTTTTTGCTATAGAGAAGTTGGAATAGATTAGATATAATACAAAAAAATTATTAATTGGTTTGATACAGCACTTATAGTAGTGGTTTATTATTCTTATACTAACGGATCTCACAAAGGTTTTGTTGAGTTTGTGTTATTGAAGTTTTCAAGTTTTGGGTTATCTTACGATGGATGAAGGAAGGATGGAAGAGCCTAAGCTTGGGGATGCCCCGACATCCCAAGATATTATCCAAGAATTCGTAACCAACTAATATTGGGGATGCCCCTAAGTGGTATCCCCACTTTCTTCTAACAACTATCAATATTTTACTCGAGACTATATTTTTATTCGTCACATGATATGTGTTTTACTTGGAGCGTCTTGTATGATATGTGTCTTTGCTTGTTTTATTTTGTGTTTTAAGTCATAAATACTTGCTGGACACACCTGTTTGAGAGAGCCAAAATTATGTCATGACTTGTTAGAATTGCTCTCTATGCTTCACTTAAATCTTTTATGAGCTAGGACTTGCTCTAGTGCTTCACTTATATCTTTTTGAGCACGGTGTGCTTAGTATCTTTGAAGAAATGCTCTCTTGCTTCACTTAGATTTATTTGAGAGTTAGTAAAATATTGAAGAAATTCTATCTTTCTTCACTTAAATTATTTTGAGAGAAAGAAATATTATGCTCATGATCTTCACTTATATTTGTTCGAGCTTATGAAAAGCAACACATGAAAATTAGTGCCGAAGTGATAGATATGCAAGAAGGATAAAGAAAATAAAAATGTCATGAAGATCATTGGATAAAATAAACTTGATTCTTAGTAATAGTTTTGAGATATGATTGTCGGCATCCTGGGAACAGGGGTCCCCAGACTTGCCTGCCTGCGGCCCACAGCGTGGCTCCACCAACGGCCCAGTACGGCCCATCTTCAGCAGCGAACACTCGAGACCCTCGTGAGGGGCCAAGCCTAGCGAGGTGGACGACGCAAGACCTCCTCGGGGGCAGCCTCACTGGGCTGGCTCGCGAGGGGCGGAGAGATCAAGGCGGGGGGCACCTCGCGAGGTCCCTATGACGCAAGCCGTGACGACCAAGGCCAGACGGAAACCAGGCGGGCGCTAGCGCGCGCAGTGTCCTCGTTTCCTCTTTGGTGCTAAAGGGACAGCCACAGGCGAGGAGTCCCGAGGCATCAGGCAAAGGTTTCCATATCGGTGCAAGAAGACCAAGACCAGTAGGACGGCAGGATGGAGGTCACCATGGAGCCCAGGACGGCGTCACCACCAGAGCCTTTGGCAGGCGAAGACCACCTTTTGTCAGGATAACTTGTACTAGTTGTCTCCCTTCGAATTTGGTCGTTGTTGGATCCCTTCCCGCCTACATTTGGGAAGAGGACTAGGGCCTCTATAAATAGGACTAGCCACCACCATAGCAAGGAGAGAACACATTCAGACCATCCCCAAACACACCAGCTCATCGAGCTCAAGAACACCTCTCCTCAGGAGGCTGTTCTTCCCTTGTACTCGTCCATCCTCAGCCCAAGAGGCAATCCACCACACCACACTAGAGTAGGATATTACACCACAATGGTGGCCCGAACCAGTATAAACCATGTGTCCTTGGTTCTGTGAGTTCGACGTCCCGAGCCTTGATATTGCGGTGAGAACGTGAGCTAGGGGGAAGAGATCTTCATGCGCACCCAGAGTTCGAACCTCAAGGGTTTTGCCGGAACCCGAAATCCGACATTTGGCGCACCAACAAGGGGTGCGCTGAAGCTTTCCTCCCGTTGATCCATGTTCCGTCGCTCCACCGCATCCATGTCGGACGCCCGTCGAGCTCGCGACGAGCGCCGGGCCACCCTCACTGCCCGTGTCGCTCAGACGGCCCCTGTCGGCAGGCCTCCCTGTCGTTCTCCATCTCCCGTTGCCAATGCCGCTACCGGCCCGGAAGCAAACGAGTAGCAAGCGTCATCACTACACCCCTCCGTGCGGCGGGACGGCCGCACCGCCACCCCGTCACTGACTCCGGCCGGCTCATCGTCTCACGCTCGCCGCGTGCCCACAGACGCGTAGGCCGCGCTGCTCATGGCACACGAGCTCCTGCGCTACCGCCCGGTCGACGACCTCTACGATGACTGGTTAGACCGCATCACTGAGCTCGTCAGTGCCGCTGGGGGCTCCCCTGCACCATCCCTCTCGCTGCCTCGCCCACCTCCAGGCGCGGGCGATGTAGCTCACGGAGCGCCTCCGCCGCCTCCGCATCAAGACGGCTCCCTTGCACCAAGACGCGCAGCTCACGGAGTGCCACCGCCCCCTCCGTGTCAAGATGGTGTCCTCGCCCCAAGACGCATGGTCCCGCGGCGTGATCCGCCACGCCGTGTGCCCATGCACGAAGAAGTAAGCTGCCAAGAGGTTCCTCGGCCGCAAGAAAATGCTCCAGCGCTCCTGGAACCATCACGACAAGATCGTGTGCTGCCTGTGGCTGCGGTGCACGGACATCATTGGCAGGCTCCGCCCCTGCAGAGGGCCCCAGTGGCCACCGCAGGCTGCCGCACCTTCACTTCCGAGCTGGCACCGTCGTTTGGCCAGGCAAGTTCAAGCCGGATCTGCCTCTGCGCTACGATGGCACCCCGACCCCGCGGAGTTCCTGCAGCTCTACAAACTGAGCATCGAGGTGGCCAATGGCGACGAAAAAGTCATGACGAATTGGTTTCCCATGGCTCTCAAGGATGGCGCCTGCTCGTGGCTCCTGAACGTGCCCACAGGATCAATCTCCTCCTAGGGTGAGACATGCAACTGCTTCATCGCCAACTTCCAGGGCACTCACGACCGCCCTCCGGCCGTAGGTGACCTACGCGGCATCAAGCAACAGCCGGGAGAGACCCTGCAGAAGTACATCCAACACTTCAACATCGTTCGCCTCAAGATCCCCAAGGTAACGGACGAGACCATCATCTCAGCGTTTTCCGATGGCGTCCACGATGTCAAGATGAAGGAAGAGCTCTCCATCCACGAGGAGCTATGCACGACCCTGGAGCTGTTCAATATAGTGACCAAGTGCGCAAGAGATGAGGAAGGGTGTCTCTCCCTCCTCGAGCTCCTTGCTGTCGACCCAGAGGAGAAGATAGCCAAGGTCAAGGATATGAAGCACAAGGGAGTGGCCGTACTCGCGGCGGAGCCGGACACGAAGCGCAGCCGGGACCACCCCGAGTCGTCCAAGAGCAGCCGTCCATTCTGCACCTTCCACAACGTACACAACCACAACACCAACGATTGCCAAGAGTTCAGGGCCATCCGAGATGGACGCTTCGGTCGACGCCCCGAGCGCAACGGCCGGGGCTACGGCCGAGGAGGAGGACATGGTGGAGGACGTTGGGACGACCGCGGCCCCCGCCAAGAGTGGCGCGACCGACCACGTGAGGACCACTGGTAGGAGCAACCTCATGAGAGCGCCTGGCGCAACCAGCCTCACGAGGACCGTCCTCAGGGCAATCCTGGCCTCCCTCCGCTCCCGCCACCACCAAGAAGGAACGACGACCACCATCAGGACGAGGGGGCTAGGGGCTTCAGGAGCCACGCGCCATCGCTTGCATCTTGGGCGGTTCTCAGGCCCCGGCTTCCCAGCGCATCTCCAAGCAGTTCTCTCGCGAGGTGAATGCAACCCTCCCCAGGCTCAGGTGGTCCAAGTACGCCATCACCTTCAGCTCGATAGACCAACTCAAATGCGCGGAGACCACTGGCATCCTCCTGATGCTCTGCTCACCCGTCATCAGCAATGTCCAAGTCACCAAGACCCTCATCGACGGTGGTGCGGGGCTCAGTGTCCTGTCCGTCGAGACGTTCGACAGCCTTCAAGTACCCTATGATCAGCTGCAGCCCACTAAGCCCTTCTCAGGAGTGACCGACGGCTGCACCACCCTGATAGGGCAAGTTCGTCTCCCTGTCACCTTCGGTCAGTGCGACAACTACCACACCGAGCTTGTAGACTTAGACATCGCCCAGATCTGTCTGCTGTATAATGCCATCCTCGGGCACCCAGCATTAGCCAAGTTCATGGCAGTGACCCACCATGGCTACAACATCCTCAAGATGGCAGGAAGCGGCGGAATCATCATGGTCCCCTACGAATAAAGAGACGCGGTGTGCTCCCTTGAGAGCGCCTTCCAAGCCGCAGCAATCGAAGACAATGACAGCGAGGGCACGCAGTACCCTCCTAAGACCATCCCCAAGAACAAGAAGTAGCTACTCTGCACAGGGCCTCAGGAGGGCGCTGTCTCTCACTACAAAAAAAAGACACATCCGTGACATTTTGGGCCGAACGAATTTTTTTCCTGTCATACATATGACACTTCTATGATGATAATTGTGACAAAACCCGGTATCATCATAGATTTGGTGGGCTCCTACTTCTATGACAAAAGATCATGACAGAAAATGGGTTTTTCGTCCTGGGCGGGCCAGAGACGCAGCTGCATGACATTCTTTGGGCCGTCCATGACAGAAAAAACCGTGGTAGAAGCGAGGGCGAGGAAAATTTTGGAGAGTTCCCGGTTACGGTGGGAGGTCGGGGGCCAAGTGATGCGTGTTTCTCTCGTACACGTACGCGCGTGTGTGCGAGGCATTGGCTCTAACTGAACCCGAGCGAGGCGTTGGGCTCTGACTGAACCCGAGTGATTGCACTGCAGGCTAGCGTTAGTGAACCCGAGCGATCGATCGATGGCTGTTAACTGAACCCGATCGAGCGATTCCTTCGCTACTGCTGCTAACTGAAGCCGATCGATGCTGCCTCTGGGATGAACAGTGAGCGTTGCGGGGGGTTTGGATGAACAGTGAGCACTCCCCTTGGCAACTACCAAGCTTGGGGGAGTGCCCCGGTATCGTATCACCATCACTTTTATATTTACCGTTTTTCTTAGTTTGATCCTTTTGATAATATCTTGATCTAGTAGAATAAAGTTTTAGTATGATCTAGTTGTGAGTTTTGCTTTATGATCCATCTATGTAATCGAGTCCGTGAGCTATATAATAAAGATTAGTGTTGAGTCAAGGGCTTGATTATTTCACTATGATCTTGAGGGAATAAAATAAAAGAGAAGAAATAAAAAAGAAATAACTAGATCATATGGATCTTATGGAGAGTAATGACTTCACATATAAAGAGCATGATGAATAAAAGTTGTTGAGAGTTGACAAACATAGTTTTGGTCATCGTTGCAATTACTAGGAAGTAATAAAGAAAGAGAGGTTCTCATATAAATATACTATCTTGGACATCTTTTATGATTGTGAGCACTCATTAAAGTATGACATGCTAAGAGTTGACGTTGGACAAGGAAGACAACGTAATGGGTTATGTTTTCTTACATCTGAGATAAATTATATTGTCATGGATCATCCAACATGTTGAGCTTGCCTTTCCCTCTCATGCTAGCCAATTTCTTTGCACCAAGTAGAGATACTACTTGTGCTTCCAAATATCCCTAAACCTAGTTTTGCCATGAGAGTCCACCATATCTACCTATGGATTGAGTAAGATCCTTCAAGTAAGTTGTCATTGGTGCAAGCAATAAAAATTTCTCTCTAAATATGTATGACTTATTAGTGCGGAGAAAATAAGCTTTATACGATCTTGTGATATGGAAGAAAAAAAAGCGACGGACTGCATAATAAAGGTCCATATCGCAAGTGGCAATATAAAGTGACGTTCTTTCGCATTAAGATTTTGTGCATCCAACCATAAAAGCGCATGACAACCTCTGCTTCCCTCTGCGAAGGACCTATCTTTTACTTTTATCTTCTACCTTACATAAGAGTCATGGTGATCTTCACCTTTCCTTTTTACATTTAATCCTTTGGCAAGCACAGTGTGTTGGAAAGATCCTGATATATATAGCTAGTTGGATGTGAGTCTTCATGAACTATTATTGTTGACATTACCCTTGAGGTAAAACGTTGGGAGGCAAAACCATAAGCCCCTACCTTTCTCTGTGTCCGATTAAAACTTCATACCCATAAATATTGCGTGAGTGTTGGCAATTGTGAAAGACTAAAAGATGGTTGTGTATGTGGACTTGTTGAAAAGCTCTTATATTGACTCTTTCCTATGTTATGATAGATTGCAATTGCCTCAATGACTGAGATTAGAATTTGTTGGTTCTCAATGAAGTTTATGATTCATACTTGAAACTGTGATTGAATTGTTACCTTAGCATAAGAGATTATATGACAATATATATATATTGTTGTTCTAAGAATGATCATGATGCCCTCATGTCCGTATTTTATTTTTATCGACACCTCTATCTCTAAACATGTGGACATATTTTTCGATTTCGGCTTTCGCTTGAGGACAAGCGAGGTCTAAGCTTGGGGGAGTTGATACGTCCATTTTGCATCATGCTTTTATATCGATATTTATTGCATTATGGGATGTTATTACACATTATGTCACAATACTTATGCCTATTCTCTCTTATTTTACAAGGTTTACATAAAGAGGGAGAATGCCGGCTGCTGGGATTCAGGGCTGGAAAAGGAGCAAATATTAGACACCTATTCTGCACAGCTCCAAAAGTCCTGATACTTTACGGAAGCTATTTTCAGAATATATAAAAAATACTGAGCGCAAGAAGTTCCAGAGGGGGGCCACACCCTGGCCACGAGGGTGGGGGTGCGCCCTACCCCCTGGGCCCGCCCCCTACCTTGTGGGCCCCCAGGTGGCCCTCCGATTCCCATCTTCTGCTATATGGAGTCTTTCGTCGAGGAAAAAACCATAAGCAAGCTTTTAGGACGAGACTCTGCCGCCACGAGGCGGAAGCTTGGCAGAACCAATCTAGGGCTCTGGCGGAGCTGTTCTACCAGGGAAATTTCCCTCCGGGTGGGGGAAATCATCACCACCGTCATCACCAACGATCCTCTCATTGGGAGGGGGTCAATGTCCATCAACATCTTCACCAGCACCATCTCATCTCAAACCCTAGTTCATCTCTTTTATCCAATCTTTGTATCCAAACCTCAGATTGGTACCTGTGGGTTGCTAGTAGTGTTGATTACTCCTTGTAGTTGATGCTAGTTGGTTTACTTGGTGGAAGATCATATGTTCAGATCCATTATGCATATTAATACCCCTCTAATTATGAACATGAATATGCTTTGTGAGTAGTTACGTTTGTTCCTGAGGACATGGGAGAAGTCTTGCTATTATTAGTCATGTGAATTTGGTATTCGTTCGATATTTTGATGAGATGCATGTTGTCATCCCTCTAGTGGTGTCATGTGAACGTCGACTACATGACACTTCACCATTGTTTGGGCCTAGAGGGAGGCATTGGGAAGTAATAAGTAGATGATGGGTTGCTAGAGTGACAGAAGCTTAAACCCTAGTTTATGCATTGCTTCGTAAGGGGCTGATTTGGATCCATATGTTCCATGCTATGGTTAGGTTTACCTTAATACTTGTGTTGTAGTTGTGGATGCTTGCAATAGGGGTTAACCATAAGTGGGATACTTTTCCAAGTAAGGGCAGTACCCAAGCACCGGTCCACCCACATATCAGATTATCAAAGTACCGACCGCGAATCATATGATCGTGATGAAAACTAGCTTGACGATAATTCCCATGTGTCCTCGGGAGCGATTTACATCATATAAGAGTTTGTCCAGGCTTGTCCTTTGCTAAAAAAGGATTGGGCCATCTTGCTGCACCTCATTTACCTTTATTACTTGCTACTCATTACAAATTACCTTATCACAAAATGATCTGTTACCGATAATTTCAGTTCTTGCAGAGAATACCTTACTGAAAACTTCTTATCATCTCCTTCTGCTCCTCATTGGGTTCGACACTCTTACTTATCAAAAAGCTACGATAGATCCCCTACACTTGTGGGTCATCATTGATTTATCTATAGGACCACAACCTGCTACATGTCTACTTGCAAAAGCTTCATAAGGCCAGCTATGGCATCGACGACTTGGTCATGCTAGCATGAGGAACTTGCACATGCTCGTGAAGAAGAAGCATGTCATTGGCATCAAGGGTGTCAAATTCCTCAAGGATCATATGTGTGGAGCTTGTGAGGCTGGAAAGATGACCAAGTCCAAGCATCCCTCAAAGACCATCATGACTACCACTCGTCCATTTGAATTGCTTCACATGGATCTCTTTGGCCCTACTCATTATGCCACATTCACTAATGCTGCATCTTTATATGGTTTTGTGATTGTTCATGACTATTCTCGTTACACATGGGTGCATATCATCGCTTATAAAACTGAAGTGCAGGAACTCTTCAAACGATTTTCCTCGAGGGCTTCAACCAACTTTGGTGTGAAGATCAATCACATTAGAAGTGACAATGGAACAGAGTTCAAGAATACAGGTCTTGATGACTATCTTGATGAACTTGGTATTACTCACGAGTTATCTGCTCCTTATACTCCTCAGCAGAATGGCGTCATGGAGCACAAGAACAGGACTCTTGTTGAGATGGCTTGCACTATGCTTGATGAATACAAGACGCCTCCTCGCTTCTGGCCTGAGGCAATTGATACCGCGTGCCAGATCATAAACAGGGTATATCTTCACAAATTCTTCAAAAAGACCTCATATGAACTCCTCACTAACAAGAAACCCAATGTGAGTTATTTCAAAGTCTTCGGTGCTAAATGTTGGGTTATAGATCCTCATCACAATTCTAAATTTGCACTGAAAGCACATGAAGGTTTTATGCTTGGTTACGGAAAGGACTCACACACCTACAGAGTCTTCAACACCTATCACCACAAGGTTGTTGGAAGTGTAGATGTGCGGTTCGATGAAACTAATGGCTCGCAAAGAGAGCACCTACCTCATGTGTTAGATGAAATACTACCTGAGGAATCCATTAAGTTCAAGGCCACTAAGGATGTCATTCCTACTGAAGAATTTGCTGAAGAAGTCATTCCAAAGTGTGAAGAACATCATGCTGGTGCACCTGAGGAAAATGGCTCTGAAGAAAATGCCGAGCCCACTCAACGTCGTCAACCCGCTCATCCTCGTGTTGCTAATGAAGTGCAGATTGAGAGAATCATCAACGACATCAAAGCACCAGCTCCTCTCTCACACTCAAAAGCTTCACATTTGTCTAAATTTTGTGGGCACTTTGCTTTTGTCTCTATCACAGAGCCCAACAAAGTAGACGAGGCATTTCTGGATCCTGAGTGGATTCAAGCTACGCAAGAGGAATTACATCACTTCAAGCTCAACAATGTCTAGGAACTTGTCAAGCGACCAGACCCCCGCAAGCACAATATCATCAGCACAAAATGGATATACCGCAACAATCAAGATGAAAATGGCCTTGTGGTGAGGAATAAGGCACGGCTTGTAGCTCAAGGCTACACACAGGTTGAAGGAATTGATTTCGATGAAATTTTTGCACCTATTGCTAGACTTGAGGCTATTCGCATATTGCTTGCTTATGCTAACCATCATAATATCATTTTATATCAAATGGATGTGAAAAGTGCATTCCTCAATGGTAAGCTTGAGGAAGAAGTATATGTTGCTCAACCCCCATGTTTTGAAGATCCAAATCATCCTCACAAAGTGTTCAGACTCAACAAGGCCTTCTATGGCCTCAAGCAGGCCCCTCGGGCGTGGTATGATACTTTGAAGGAATTCCTCATGAATAAAGGCTTCAACCCCGGTTCACTTGACCCAACTCTTTTCACCAAAACCTATGATGATGAACTATTCGTGTGCCAAATATATGTTGATGATATTATCTTTGGCTGTACTAACCAACGTTACACTAACGAATTTGCCTATACGATGAGTGAGGAATATCAAATGTCTATGATGGGAGAATTGAAATTCTTCTTAGGTATTCAAATTCGTCAACAACGCAACGACGTCTTCATATCTCGGGAGAAATACCTCAAGGATGTGTTGAGGAAATTCGGCATGCAAGATTGCAAAGGCGTCAAAATCCCTATGCCCACAAATGGCCATCTATGCACTGATGAAAATGGTATTGACTTAGATCAAAAGGTATACCGCTCCATGATTGGCCCTTTATTGTATCTATGTGAGTCTAGGCCAGATATTATGCTTAGTGTTTGCATGTGTGCCCGATTTCAAGCTACACCGAAGGAATCATACCATAAGGCCGTGAAGCATATTCTTCGATACCTAGCTCACACACCAACACTTGGAGTATGGTATCCCAAGGGCTCGGCTTTTGATCTCATTGGATATTCTGACTTTGACTATGCTGGTGATCATGTGGACCGCAAGTCAACATCAGGCACATGTCATTTCCTCGGACGTTCCTTAGTATGTTGGTCCTCAAAGAAGCAGAACTGTGTATCACTCTCTACTGTTGAAGCTGAGTACATTGCTGCTGGTTCGTGCTGTGCTCAATTGCTATGGATGAAGCAAACCCTCAAGGACTACGACATCAATATGAAGAATGTGCCACTCTATTGTCACAATGAGAGTGCCATCAAGATTGATCATAGCCCAGTTCAGCACTTGAAGAGAAAGCACATCCAGATTCGTTATCATTTTCTTCGAGATCATGTGTTGAAGGGCGACATCTCCATCGAGCACGTGAGGACTGAAGAACAGCTAGCCGATATCTTCACTAAGCCCTTGTATGAGAAGAGATTTAGCAAGTTGCGGTGTGAGCTAAATATCTTGGAATCTTCGAATGTTTTTGATAAGGACACACATCCTAACACTTATGCTAAATTGATGACTTAGATGTGCAACACACGAAGTAACTTTATTCTTCAATCAACGAAGACTAACCCTCTAAGTGTGAAGAAATTAACAAAGAATTTGATTCTCAAAGCCCTACGACAATTGTACGCGGTGTCTGAAATCATCATTCTTATACGATGGGTCGCGCCACCAACAAAAGTTGAAAATCTTCAATTTGAGTATTTCTTCAATTTTGAAATTCCTCGGTAGTTCAAATTCTTCAACTTTGCATATTCTTCACTCTTTCCGATTGTGTTCTTCATTGGTGCTATACATATTTTTAAAGGTTTACGTATATACTGATTTGTTCGTATGTGAAAAAGGTATATTGCAAAAAGTATGTCAAAAATGATATTTTTTTCCACAAAACTCGTATTGGCGTATCCTAGAATATTTAATGAAGTATATTGAGAATGATAAAGAGGTATAACTAATGCGTCTACGGGGTATATTGAAGATGGGAGTACATACTCCCGGTAGTATAGAAAATTAGTCCTATATATATAATAGCACATATGCCCGTGCGTTTCAACGGGAGAGAAAATTGATATGTACTTAAATTTAGGGAACATTGGATGTGCAAGCACGACATATCAACTCATTAAGTAGTTTTAACTGACACATTGTAACACCCACAATGTGGCTATATCTCCCACGTGTTGGGCACGACTTAGAGGCATAGCCGCATGGTAGGCATGTCGCAAGAGGGGTAATCTTTACACATCCCATGTACTGAATAAGAAAGGGATAAAGAGTTGGCTTACAATCGCCACTTAACACAAATACAAATTAAACATACATCATCCAGAATACAATCAAAGGTCTGACTACGGAACCAACATAAATAAAGACAACCCCAAATGCTAGATCCCCGATCGCCCCAACTGGGCTCCTCTACTGATCATCCGGAAAAGAAACATAGTAACGGCCCGAATCCTCGTCGAACTCCCACTTGAGTTCGGTAGCGTCCCCTGCACTGGCATCATCGGCACCTGCATCTGTTTTGGAAGTATCTGTGAGTCACAGGGATTCAGCAATCTCACACCCTCGCGATCAAGACTATTTAAGCTTAAAGGTAGGAAAGGGTAGTGAGGTGGAGCTGCAGCAAGCACTAGCATATATAGTGGCTAACTTACGCAAAAGAGAGCAAGAAGAGAAGCAAAGCACGGTCGAGAAACTAATAATGATCAAGAAGTGATCTTGAGGCTACTTACGTTCAAGCATAACACAAGAACCGTGTTCACTTCCCGGACTCTGCCGGAAAGAGACCATCATGGCTACACACGTAGTTGATGGATTTTAATTAAGTCAAGGGTCAAGTTCTCTACAACCGGACATTAACAAATTCACATCTGCCCATAACTGCGGGCACGGCTTTCGAAAGTTCAAACCCTGTAGGGGTATCCCAACTTAGCCCATCACAAGATCTCACGGTCAACGAAGGATATTCCTTCTCCCGGGAAGATCCGATCAGTCTCGGAATCCCAGTTACAAGATATTTCGACAATGGTAAAACAAGACCAGCAAAGCCGCCCAATGTGCCAACAAGTCCCGATAGGAGTCATACGTATCTTGTTCTAAGGCCACACCGGATAGTTCAAGCTACGAGTAAAACCAACCGTCGAGTTGCCCCGAGGTGGCCCCGCAGGCTGCCCATTTCGGACCAACACTCAGAGGAGCACTGGCCCGGGGGTTTTAAAATAAAGATGACCCTTGAGTCTGCAGAACCCAAGGGAAAAAGGCTTAGGTGGCAAATGGTAAAACCAAGGTTGGGCCTTGCTGGAGGAGTTTTATTCAAGGCGAACTGTCAAGGGGTTCCCATAACACCCAACCGCGTAAGGAACGCAAAATCAGGGAACATAACACCGGTATGACGGAAACTAGGGCGGAAAGAGTGGAACAAAACACCAGGCATAAGGCCGAGCCTTCCACCCTTTACCAAGTATATAGATGCATTAAAGTAAACAAGATATAATAATAATATCCCAACAATAACCATGTTCCAACAAGGAACAAACTCCAACTTCACCTGCAACTAGCAACGCTATAAGAGGGGCTGAGAAAAGCGGTAACATAGCCAAACAACAGTTTGCTAGGAAAGGTTGGTTAGAGGCTTGACATGGCAATATGGGAGGCATGATATAGCAAGTGGTAGGTATCGCGGCATAGCAAAAGAGCGAACAACTAATCAAGCAAAGATAGAAGTGATTTCGAGGGTATGGTCATCTTGCCTGAGATCCCGCAAGGAAGAAGAACGAGTCCATGAAGAAGACAAGCGGACGTAGTCGAACGAATCCTCACAACTCTGGAACGAAATCGAAGCTAACGCGAGAAGGGGTAGGTTGGCTGCCGGTGGGGATAGTGGGCTGTGTAGAGAGGAGGTGGTCCGCGAGGAAAGAGGAGGATGCAGCCCGGCGGCTGTTCCCGGAGACCTAAAACGTCTGACGATAGACCGGCTATACTGCCGCTATAGTTCAACGGTTGTGCTATCGAACAAGCTCCGAATGCGATGAAACTTGGTAGGCGGTCTACTGACAACATAAAAACACCGCACGCCAACTTTCAACCCATTCCTAGAACATTTTCCGGCCACTTATAAAATAATATTTTGGAGGTGCCACGGGCGCGTGCAAGTGTGTTTGGGCTCAGAATGGACAATGGAAGGAACAGGGAGACACGGACGGATGCAAGTTTCAAAAACATGATGATGCAATGCACATGATGAAATGCAACACGCAAGCAAAAGACATGGCAACGTCGGCGAATAACTGGAAGACACCTGGAGCATCGGTCTCGGGGCGTCACACACACTCAATTGCCCTAAGGGCACTCCCCACTATATTTGAACTTATAATCATATATATGTATTAACCCTAAATCTAGGTTGTGAATTAAATGTGCAGTTGGTGAACATACAACACGGCCAAGTTAAACATTGTCGTATTACAATTTTATATTAAGTTATATCATAATCCCATAGTCTCATAACATACTGTCTATCTCATGTTCACCGACAATCCCGCGTGCAAAGCATCCAGATCATTGGGACTTAATTTCTTCTTTTTGAGAAATGTGAGTTAGATCTTTCTGCTCATCTGTAACAAAACAATTGTGTGTTCGTTTCTCTAGGTATAATTGGTACCCACTCTTCACCCTCTATCAATTCATGGAGCGGTTTATTGATTTTCCACACAACTTGCAAACATATATAAAATGATGAAATTTAATGTCAGAAAATGAGAAGCTAGTATTTATATTTAATTTTATAAGTTAACAAACCCTCTCATCTAAATTTAAAGCGCTCGAGGGCCAAATCTCTATGACCAAGAGACAACCTTGCGTGAAGATTAAATGCATCTAACTGTAGCCAGTGAGCGCATGAAGAAGCAGTTTCCACGTAAATATTACTCCCTTTGTTCCAAAATATAGTGCGCCCGCGCTTCCCGATGTTCAACTTTGACCATAAATTTAACTAACAAGACCGACTATGACAGAAGCAAAAATTATATAATTGAAAAGTTTGTTTGAATACAAATTCATTGGTATAAATTTTGCTACCGCCGCAGTCGTTCTCATTGGTCAAATTTATGGTCAAAGTTGAAGCACGAGAACCGAGGACGCACTATATTTTGGAATGGAGGGGGTACATTTTGGCTGCCATGTTGGATAATTGGGCCCGCATACAATGCACCGATTGGAGGAAAGAAAACCCATCGCATGCATTGGCTGGTGCTCCATAATGATCTGTTGATCAAGCATTTTTATCGAATGACCCACAAATAATGGACATACTCATTGCACCTGGCTTAATAGTGAGGATGAAGGTAATAGAGAGAAGTACAAGCTGGCCCAATTTATTCACTCAAGGTTTCTTTTTCTTTTCTCAACAAATGTTCGGAATCTTAAAAAATGTTTACATGTTTCAAAATTAGTTCATTTTTTCAAAAAAATAATCCTGTTTTCAAATTTGTCCAGAAATTCAAAATTTGTTTAGTATTTCAAAATTTGTTCACTTCTTTTCAAAAAATGTTTGTAAACTTAAAAAAGTTTAAATCTTCCGTTGCAATTTTTAGACAAAATAAAATCAAAGAACTACATTGGCTAGGAACGTTGTTAACTCACGGGAGGTCATGTGATTGGTCCCACTCACGCACAATTTTTTGTTAGCCCTTTTTACTTTGTTGCTTTGCCACTGTCGCTCTTTTCTTTAATGGCTGCGCCGCAAACCTCCCACTGAAGGTATCCTGGTGTAGTGGCCAGGTATGCGGGTGAATCAGCAGTTGGTCGCTGGTTCGAGTCCCACCTGGGCACATTTTTTTTGTTGATTTTTCATCGAACGAAAAGCAAACTCGCTCGAGAGGATTTGTGACCGAAGAAAAATATTAACCCCATGACGGATGAAAAACATCGGGATCCCACCACAAACCAAAAAAAGTGGAGAAACAATCCTTCCTTTAATATTAAGTAAAGATTTGAGTTTTCAGTCCTCTACAGCATTCACTTATTGCTAATTCTTCAAGTTGACTTTTCTGCTAAGTCAATGTGATCGGACCCTTCCCCCTCTATGCTATACTCAACCCAATCTGTACACAAATTCTTCATGTGTGTTCTATTTGAAACCCGTTCAAAATCATCACCGTGTCCTTGTCAGCTGAAGAATTTGCGAATGAAACATTAAAATTTTCAGATCTCAATTTTCGGCTTTTGCCGCTCAAACCATTTCACATCCCATGATATGATTATTCTATTCACCCACGATCTCCACCTCACTGTACGTAGGTGACACATGTCGCTAGGATGAGAAGGTCAGGGGCACGTTCGTCCGATTTCTTTGGGCGAGCGGTTTTCTAGCTCAGCTATAAATACCCCTCACCCTCCTCAGACTTCATTTACCCCACTCGACCTCACTCCCCTCGCTCGAGCTCTCAGACCTAGCGCCACCTATACGCCTGTGACCTCTTCAAATTCTTCGCACCTATACTCTGTTCACAGGTACTCATGACCGCTGCTGAATCACTAGGTTGTCATCTACTTAACTCATTTGCAGCATTCCTCGAAGACAAATTGTATACCTCTTCAGAGAATTCTGTTGTTCAAATTCCTCAGCTGAAGAAAATGGCATATGGCAAGAAACCTCAGAAGGGAGGGAAGAGATTGGAAGTCAACATAGCGTTTGAGATCCCTGATGACATCTATGCAGGGTACTACACACCAGTTAAAGAAACGAAGAATGAGCGCAAGGTGCGCATACAGGGGATAGAGAGGAGATGGGCACGGGAACGGAGGGAGTACAGATATGTCACTCCTAAGTACATGAAGAAATTCTCTCTACACCCTCCTTGCCCAAGACCTCCATTGGCGCCTGGCCAAGTTGCTGATCCCACTAGCCTCAAGCGCAATGAGGACTACCCTGATGAATAGGCCAAGCGGCAAGCAAAGTTGGCCAAAGTGGCCAAGGAAGCAGTGAGGAAATTCAATGAAGACTCTGCTATTGCTGTTGAGGCCTCTGCTAGCAAGCCTAAGAAGGTTATGCCCAAGAAGCCTGAGCACAAGCCTAGTTCCTCAACTGCAATGCCCTCACGGCCAAGCTCGTCAAAGCCCTCACGGCAAATTCCTCAAGCAGCTCCAGTTCCCACTGTTGCAAAAGCTTCAATTGCTGCTGCAAAATCCTCAGCACCTGCGCACCTCGCCTTGTGCCAAAGAACCACTGGAATCTCAATTGCTTCAGGAGCATCTGCAAGTTCCTCTGCTCCTCCTTAATCCTCAATAGGCCCTACTTTGCTAAAGACAAAGGCCACTATTGGACGAGGCACAAGGCCAAGTCCTCACAAGAAGCAGATTGCCTGCCATGTACCGTCAAGTGAAGACGAAGCTGATGATGAGGAATTAGCAGAAATCATCAGAGACAAACAGCAACGGGCCGCAAGAGCCAAAGGTACCAATGTGCCTCTTCTATTGGATCCCAATCTGATCCTAGACATCATTGATCTCTGGCACAAGGACCCAAACACTCCTATGCCTGATTTCAATCTCACACTTGGCCAGAACCACATGCTGACAGCCTTCATAGGCGAAGAAAAATGGAAGTTTGAGAAGGCCAGGAAGATAAAGAAGGCTCAGTACAAGAAAGAGCATCTTCTGAAGAAGAATGTTGTCAACATGACAACTGATGAACTTGTGACCATACAAGCTCAGATCAAAGCACCCAGTGATGAATTTGATGTATATCGTGCAAATTGGCTGGGAGCCAAGGTCAGATTCGTCAACATGGCGAAGGGATTCACCTCAAATGTTGCAGCCCCAACACAACATGAAATTCCTCAGGCTGAAGAATCTGCTCAGCCCACTAAAGAACATGCCAGCACCGCTGATGAAAATCAGGCTGCTGAAGAAACTAAAAGCACCAGGGCTGATGAAGACATTCCAACCGCTGAAGAAACTGCCAGGGCAACCTCTAGTGTTGCGCCTGAAGAACAAGCCAGGCCTGTTGAAGCATCTGCTACAACACCTGAAGAGATTGACCAAGCCAAGACAACTATATCAGTTGAGCCTGAAGAAACTGAACCAATTTCCTCTGCTCCTCCGGCACCAACAACAAGCATCAACCTTTCTTCTACATCAGAAGCGAAGAAAACCAAGGCTGCAGAGCGAGCAGCCGTGAAGAAAAGGAAAGCATCTGCTTCCTCAAAGTCGTCAGCTCCAAACAAAGTGAAGACTTTGACAAGCTCCTATGAAAATCCCATAGATGTTGTTCCTTTGTCAAGCATGCCATCAAAGGATATTGTTCCCTTTGGTGAGGAATATGTGACTCCTAGTGAATCAGATGAAGAAGATCCTTCTGCTACAACGTCAGACTAATTGGATGAATAAATTGAAGTGGATAACATCCCTTCAACCCCACTGGTATCCTCGCACATGCCTCGGTTCTCAGCTGAAGAGGCGGGCGTTGAAGAAATAGATGAGGATGATGAAGACATGGACATTGGGTGTGCCACTCCAATTATGAATGATGACTAATAGGAAAGTCATAACCCCAATTCACCACTGTTCACACCTCTGCAACATATTCCTCGGTCCCCTGTCCAGACCGAAGAAATTCACACAGGCTCTGAAGAACACTAGACATCTCTCCTCACTATACCTGAAGAAGTTCTAGCCACTAGCGTTGATGAAAATGTTGTTGTTGAGATGGAGGCCAAGGTTGCTGAAGAGATTCCCACTGAAATTCCTTAGCCTGTGGCTCTAGAGACTTTGATTCAAGAGGCTATGATGGCAACAACTGCAAATCTTCAGCCCAAGCCTCATAATCCTCACTCCAAGAAGCAGAAGTTCAAAGCCGATGACTTCTTTGCTGAGCACATATTCTTCTCGGATTATAATCCATATGAATCTACAAGACTCACACGCAAGCGCTTCTGGACAGCAAGTAAAATGAACTTCTATTCTTCACGGTTATTCGATAAGGACAAGATCTTTGACCATGAGCAAATTCCTCACGTGGACATGGAGTCGCTGCCCTGCTTCACCCCAGTCCTCAGTGTTCTTCATGACGCTGGGCTACTCAACCTCTGCACCGACATCTGTGACTAGAATGAAGAACTCATTCTTCAGTTCTATGCCACGTTGCACATCACTGGCAACGTTGAAGACGTCAATTCATGGGTACTGGACTAGATGACTGAAAATACTCACTACAAAGCACCGGCCTCTGAATTGCTTCATGTCATCCCACTCAGTCCTCCCACTGAAGGTGCAAGGTGCATCTACGATGAACCTGAGCTATCAAATCATTTGATGCAAGTGCTGATGAAGCCTTTGAAACCTGGCCAAGCTCCAAGGACCCAATTCCTCGTCAAGGAACTACTCTATGTGCCAAGGACCATATACAGGATATTGACCAAAACCCTTAGTCCCATTAAGGGCCACAACCCTGATGATGAAGAAGTTGTTGGCATCATGAAGAATCTTCTTTTCAACATCATACATGGTATTCCTATCAACTACCACAATTTTCATGAGGACTTTGGCCAATGTCACTTTGTCACCATTTGAATTGAAGCCTTACGCTCCCTGGATCATGAGATTCATCTGAATAAGGTCTTCGATTCAAAATCACATCAGCTACTTGCCCCCAATTGAAGTCCTCAAATGGACTATTTCCTCAACTGATGAGAAGGGCAAGGCTGCTGTTATTGATGAAGCCATTCATCCATTGGATGGCCAGTTTTGCAAAGACGCATCCTACTCCAACAATGATGACTCTGCCACTCATGACACTGCCGCAAATGCCTCAAGGCAATTTCCTCGAGCCACTGCTCCAAGGGTGATGACTGATCATGAGCTTCTCCTCAGTCTTCATCAGAAGGTTGATCGCAACCACAAGTGGGTCAAACATCAGTTTGGTGCTATTCTTCAAAACATGACAGTCACTCAAAATAATGTGAAGAAGAATCACTACTATCTACATGAAGTCTTTGACCGCACCTGGGCTATTTTGTCTAACCTCTACAGTGCTCAAGATCTCAAGAAGGTCGAATTTCAACAGGACTTTGACTGGGCACAACCACCTTCGAAGAAATTCAAGAAAGTCGAAGTTCCTCAACTTGTGGCCAGTTCATATTCTTCGTTGCGTGAGACTGATGAACATGAAGACTTGAAAGACACTGCGGCAGGCCCTACATCAACGGACGACTCCAACAACGCTGGCGCTCCTCCATCGACATCATGCTGCTATTCTTCAGGGGCGTTAGTCCTTGGTTTTCGTCCATTTTGGTCATTCGATGACAAAGGGGGTGAAATTTGAGTTAGTCTGCAAGTGGGTCTATATATATGGGCGTTTTTTTTGCTAAGTTACAACTCTCGTTCTTATGAAGCATTTGTTGGATCGAGTTGTAAACTTAAGTCCGATGGTGGTCTGATACTTTTGCTACGTTTTCTGCATGCTATTTCCTCATATATGTTAATGCACGCATGCTGAATTTCATTAGTCACCATATTTCATCATGCATTTCAAATTCTTCATATCATATGTTAAATGCGTCTATGAACTACAAGATATAGGGGGAGATCTCCATGATTCTATTCTACAATGTGCATTTGCTCTTCAAGACAAATTCCTCACATATGCGCATCTTCAAGGGGAGTTCTTCTATATGTTGCAATCAAATTCCTCAATATCAGTATTTACACTTCATATGTTTATCCCCGTTGAAAACTTAACCTATATTGTCATGAATCACCAAAAAGGGGGAGATTGTAAGTGCATCTAGTGCCCCTTAGTGATTTTGGTGTATTGAAGACTTATAGGTTAAGGGACTAATGCATTTGTGAGTGTACACATGTCTTTAAGTCTATGACGAGTTTGATATTTACAGAGAAAGTTGACCCCTAAAAATGAATGTCTTCAACTAAAGACTTTGGCCTTCTGAAGAATTTGAAAGTGAAGAAATTGGTGTGATCCTGTAGACTTGATATTCATGCGAGGAATATGAAGCGTGAAGACTTCTATTTTCGTAGTTTCATTTTCTCTTTCTTGAGTCATAGGAAACACCGTCATGTTAAAGGGGGTCGAGGTAAAACTAAGGAAAAGTTTCCAAGTGATGCTCATCTCAAAATCCTACACCTACCAATCCTTTCGAGTGAAGCCATTGGAAATCTCATATAGTTCAGTCAATTTCTTTAGTGACAGAGACGAAGATCTTCTGGTCACTGAGGAATTTGTCCTGACTGAGGAGCGAGCAATTTGCCAGTGCGGATTGCCTACAAGTGAGGAACATGATAGCCCTGAGGAATTTGAGAGCTCAAATTTCCGACCATTGTTGTGCTATGCGCCAACTGTCCCAAAATATCTACCCACCTAACGGTCATCACATTGAAGGGCATTTATGTCTTATCATGTCGGGCTGCTCCCTAGGCTATAAATAGCCGCCCCTTACAACCACTAGCTGGTTGGCTGCTCTGCGGGAAACTGACACTTGTCATTGAGAGCATCCCATCCTCTGAGGAATTCGAGAGAAAATCATCAAGTGAGGAAAACCCAAACCCAACACCTACAAACCCGAAGTGATTGAGCACCACTGAAGAAAATGTTCCTGTGTGGAACCGACGCTTGTTACCTTTGAGGACTGTGCATCCTCCAGGCGGTTAGTCGTCATGGTCTAGAGCATCCAAGAGGAAATTGTGGATCACCGAGTGACCGAGTCTGTGAAGGTTTGGAAGTCACCTGAAGACATACCACGAGTGATTGGGCAAGGTCTGTGTGACATTAGCTCAAGGAGAATATGGTGAGGACTGTGTGTCCGGGACTGTGTGTCCTCAAGTTTAAATACCTAGCCGCTCCAACCAGACGTACGACTGTCATAGCAGTTGGAACTAGTCTACCAAATCATCGTCTTCACCAAGCTATTGGTTCTATTTCCTCAACTCTTTCATTTCCTCATTTCTGTGTAGAAGTACTTGATCGTTATTGTTCGAAGACTTTGACTAAAGACTTTCTCAATTTCCTCGATCCTATTTCTTCAGTCAGTTTGTCTTCAGCCTACTTATGCTGTGTTTACGCTACTTCTACCCAGTGCTTGTTTTCATTTCATCATGAAGACTGTGCTACTACTTTGTTATACTTGCATCTGAGTACTTATTCTGCTGCTAAGTAGTTCGTTGCTTATAGGAATTTCCTCACCCTGAAATTCCTGAGTGACGAATTTGTAAAAATCGCCTATTCACCCCCCCTCTAGTTGATATAACGCACTTTCAATTGGTATCAAAGCAAGGTACTCCCTTGTTCTGTGTGATTTTGGTTTAACCGCCTGGAGTTTTAGTTATGTCGACAGCAGGAATGAAGACAGTGTCATGCCCCATCTTTGACGGTCATGATTATCCCAAGTGGAAGGCCATGATGAATAATCGCCTCATGGCGATGAACAGCAAACTATGGACAGTCACTGAGATTGGTCTTACTGATCTATGCAAGAGGGTGGAGGCTGATGATATTCGCAAGTAAACTGTACTTAACCTCACGGCGAAGGACATCATCTGCTCCTGTTTGTCCCAAAATCAGTTCAGGAACATTATGCACCTCAGTCATGCGAAGCTCATCTGGGACCGGCTCTCTGAGGTCTATGAAGGTCATCGAACTTGTCATGATCCCTGGTTTGAGGATTTCAAGGAATCGCTCAAGGCTATGAGATTCGATCCGGAATCATCATCCTCTGCACCATGCCTTATGGAAAAAGGTGCCAAGGTAACTAAATGCTACCTACTCCCTCCGTCCGCCAAAGAGTGAACATTTGGGTATTCTAAGACAAATTAAGGATTTTGCAAAAAAGCCCTCCCACCACTCAATTAAGGTGCCAACAGCTTTACCAAAGCTTCGATTCCCGTTGATAATAAATGAGAAGGGAGTAGTAAAACACAAGTTTGCCAATAGAATTTTCTTCCCGCCACAGCACTTCCCGCCATGTACAACTAGTAGCTAGGTACTAGTACAATATGGCGCTAGATTATAGAATTAGAAGCGCCAGATTACAGAATTGAGCCCAGATTTCAAATTTAGAAGACCAAGAGACTATACACAGCTATAAAGCCAGCACACTAGCACGAGACCAAGTAGTACAACACACAGACAAACCATGGCCATTGACTTCAACATAGCACCAGAAGAGGGAGAAGTTGAACATGAGACTCCCTTGCATGAAGAAGTGCTCCAGGTTGGTCATCAAATCGATCTGAACTTGAACCCAGGTACACCTTGATCATCTTTTCACTTGTTCTCCTTGTTCATGTGTGCATGCTGATTCTTCTTCTTTGCCATAGAGGACGAACTTGAGGCTGCCTTGCATGAAGAACTCCATGTCGGTTTTGAGCCTCACTTGCATGAAGTACTCCAGGTCGGCCACCAATTCATCGGAGAATATGAACACGAGTCTCCCTTGCATGAGGAAGAGCTCCAGGTTGGTCACCAAATCGATCTGAACATGAACCCAGGTACATCTTGATCGTCTACTCATTTGTTCTCCTTGTTCATGTGCACATGCTGATGATTCTTCTTCGGCATAGAGGACGAAGTTGAGCCCGACATTGCCCATGGAGAAGAGGAACATGAGGCCGATGTTGCCCATGGAGAATATAACCTGCATGAATAGGATGAATCAGGTTAGTAAAATAATTTAGTCATAGCATATATGAATGTTTAATTATAATCTTATTAAACTACTCACATAACCTCACCTTGTAGACCATGAACTTGAAGACCAAGGCGGTGTTTTCCAGAGCATGGAAGAGGAAGTGCAAGCAATGGATGAAGCTCTACATAACCTTCAAGTTGACGAGGAAGACTATGGTGTGTATGCAGGCGATATAGAGATTCAATTTGAGGAAGAAGAGCTTGACGATTCAACAGATGAAGCCATGTATGATTCAGCACCAGAAGAAGACATTTATGTGGAGCAAGAGCAACAAGATAATGAGCAAATTCACGATGAAGGAAAATACAAGAACTTAATAGATTTGCAAAGGACCGGTATTTATGAAGAATTGCTAGCAAGAAGTGTCAATCGAAAATTAAAGAAGACCACAACCAGAGAAGTTGCAGACATGTTCCATGTTTCGGTGCAGAAGGTCAGACGTGTTTGGAGGAGAGTGAAGGAGTGCCTTCGACAAGGCATACCCGTTGATGTAAGATCAAGGAAGCCGAAAAACTGTGGGCGCAAAAGGATTGTAGTTGACCTTAGTATGGTTCCTGAGATTCATCGCAGCCAAAGGAGAACTATATGCAGTCTCGCAAGAGCTTTGGGTGTGAAGAAAAGCACACTACATAGGATGTTTACGGACGGCTTGCTCGATAGGCATTCAAGCTCACTCAAACCATATTTGAAGGAAGCAAACAAAAAGGTTAGGCTGCGGTTTTGTCTCTCTATGTTTGACCAACAAAGTTTGAAAAATAGGCTGACGTTCAAGGATATGCGTAACATAATACATATAGATTAAAAGTGGTTTAACACCACTCAAAAGACCATGAAATTCTACAAGCTGCCATCGGAAGAAGACCCACATAGGACCGTGCAAAATAAGAACTCCATTGGCAAAATAATGTTTTTGGTTGCTATAGCGAGGCCTAGATATATTGCAGAAGGTATTTGCATTTTTGATGGGAAGATAGGCATTTGGCCCTTTATCAAAAAGGTTAATTTGAACCTGTAGTCCTTTTATTTATTATGCACATCAGTACTTGATCTAACTTCAGTTGCTTTGGTGGTTCTAGGAGCCAGCGCCAAGGAAAAGTGATTACCGTCCAAGAGGGACACTAATCACGAAAACAATCTCAGTTAAGAGAGATGTATCAAGGGAGTTTTTGATTCAAAAGGTACTACCAGCTATTCAAGCAGTTTGGCCTCAAGAGCTCGCAGGTGAGACGATATGGATCTAGCAAGACAATGCACCCTCACATGTCCCAAGTAATGACCCACGTTTCCTTAATGTTGTTGCCCAAACTGGGCTTGATATTCGCCTCATGCAACAGCCTTCGAACTCACCGGATATGAATATCCTAGACCTTGGCATATTTTCCTCACTACAGTCCATGTCAGATAGATTGGTATCTAACAATTTAGATGAGCTAATCAGCAATGTGCAGCAGGAATATGACGCGTATGATGCCGATAAGATAAACAGGATTTTTCTTACACTACAAAGTTGCTTAACTGAGGTCATGAAGAGAGGTGGAGGCAACGACTACAAAATCCCTCACATATACAAGGATGGCCCAGAACATGCAGGAAATCTTCCTAATGTTTTAGATTGTGATCGCGAACTCTATGAGAACATCTTGCAGATCTTAGCCGACTAGAAGTTCTAATGTTAGATGTGACAACTTTTGTAATGCTGGACATTGGGTTGAAATTGTTTATCCATCTATTATTGAGTTCATCATTTGTTTATCCAATTTAAAATTGGAACAACATTGAAAATCTAAAAAAATGCATCATCTAGAATCAAGTAATTTTCATGCCACTTCCAGCATTACTCTCTGGCCATGCATCATAAAATAAAGAATGTAAATTATCCGTCATCTGGTATCCATGGCTAGAGTAATTTTCGTACCAAATCAGTTGATCAAAATCATCATCTGGTACAAGAGATCATCATGATTGTGCACTCGAAAAGTCCATCACATGTGCAATCGAAGTAGCTATATGGACCAGGAATTGATTGTTCATTCATCAAGATAATACCTTATTTATCCAACTAAATGTTGTAACAATAGCACTACAATCTCTGTATGAGAGCATGATGCAGACCTTAGCCGCGTAGAAGTTGTACTAGTAGAAGTGGTAGCTTTTTGTAATGCTGGACATTGGGTTAAAATTATTTATCCAACTGCTTATTCAATTAATTGTTTGTTTATCCAATTATTTATCCAACTTAAAATTGGAACAAAATGGAAAATCTGAAATTATGCATCACCTAGCATCGATAGCGAAAGTAATTTTCATCCCGATTCAATTAAGAAAAATAGACAATATGAACTATCCATGCATAGTCAGAGTTATTTTCATGTCAAATCAGTTGAACAAATTTGACAATCTAAAAGTCCATCATATGTGCACTCAAAGTAGCTACAGAGACAGAGTGTATTACAACAGTCAAGCCTTGATTTTAGAGATCGGGACTTGATTGTTTATTCATCAACATAGTACCATTTATCCAACCTAAAATTACTGTCGTAACAAGAGATCATCCATAACCGAAAAATATCTTTAGAGACCAAGACACTAATCACCATAACAATAGATCATACATAGTAATAATATCTTCCATACTCCAATAGTACGAATCGATTTTCATACTTGCAGAGCATAAAAATATCCGGCCATACTTACTACATCCAGCCAAACTAAAAGCCAAACAATTTTAAGATTGCATCCAGCCAACTTACGGAGCTAGTAGTTCTTGTGCATCTTCTCTGCAACATCCCCAACACCTACGGCCGCTGCGTCATGGTCAACCGTAGGACGGACTGATGCCGCTGTGCCGTCTTGCCCAACACCTACGGATGCGCTGACCTGCCCAGCACCTGCTACCGTGCCGACCTGGTTAGCCGCATGCCCCGGTGCAGCGCCGGGTACAGCGCCTCCACGGCCTACACCTGCTTCACCATCAGCCCCTATGTCCTCGTCCAAGTCAAGGATCTTGGCGCCGCAACTGAATTGCCGCCGCCGACGGATGTATGAGGGCGAACGCGGTCGAAACTTGACTACACGAGCATGGTGAGGACCTCCAGAACCAGATCCTCCGCGGCCTTGTGTTGCGCCGCCGGCCGTCACGACGGCCTCGACTCGCTGGCCATCAGCGGCTTCCGCTCCTCCGCCCACTCCGCCGCCCGCCATGGCTCCAGTGAGGTGCACACCATACTGGGAATTTATATGGATTGGCCGCCATTACTCTCCCGATGACCAATGACTGGCTTGGATTGGAGGATTGACTCCTAGCGAACTGGGATTGGATCGGGGAGGAGAAACATTGGGGGAGAGGAGGAAGATTGGGGAAATTTTGGGGGAGAGGACGAGTGGATTGGGTGGTCGGGGTGAGAACGAGTGGATTGGGTGGTGGACCGCTGCGGTTGCCTCGAGGCATAGACCGAGGGGGTGAACATAAAATTACCTCGGTGGATCACTGCGGAGCCAGACATTTAATTATTTTGGGAAAATTACTCGAGCCAGACGTTCACTCTTTGGCGGACGGAGGGAGTATCTGAGTCCAGTGATGATGAATCTGGTGATGAATTTGGACCCAACTATACCAAACTTGCTTCCCTTGCCACTAAACAACAAAGAGCTTTGGAAAAAGTTCAAAACATGCTAGATGAGAGCGATGATATGTTGGGTGAAGAAATGGATCAAACTCAAACTCTAACTGATAATCTTCAGAGACTTCAGACTAAGTCTGACAACCTTCAAAGTCATCATAACACTCTCTTATCTGATCATGAGAAGCTTTCTTATGAATTTCTTCAAAGAAAGAAAGATCTTGAGCAGCTAAGGGTGAGTTATGAAGATCTTAAGAAGGAACGCGATTCATTGCTTACTCAACAAATCATTTTAGCTTAGGTTGAATTCATTCCACCATGTTTGAAATGCATTGAACGTGAATCTGCTAATTCTTCACCTGGAAGTTCAAATGCTATACCTGAAAATCATCAAGTGAGGAAAACCCAAACCCAACACCTACAAACCCAAAGTGGTTGAGCATCGGTAAAGAAATTGTTCCTCTGTGGAACCGACGCTTGTTACCTTTGAGGACTGTGCATCCTGCAGACGGTTAGGCGTCATGGTCTAGTGTATCCAAGAGGAAATTGTGGATCACCGAGTGACTGAGTCTGTGAAGCTGTGGAAGTCACCTGAAGACTTACCACAAGTGATTGGGCGAGGTCTGTGTGACCTTAGCTCAAGGAGAATATGGTGAGGACTGTGTGTCTGGGACTGAGTGTCTGGAACTATGTGTCCGGGACTATGTGTCCTCAACTTTAAATACCTAGCCACTCCAACCAGACATACGACTGTCACAACAGTTGGAACTGGTCTATCAAATCATCGTCTTCACCAAGCTACTGGTTCTATTTCCTCAACTCTTTCATTTCCTCATTTCTATGTAGAAGTACTTGATCGTTACTGTTCGAAGACTTTGGCTGAAGACATTCTCAATCCTATTTCTTCAGTCAGTTTGTCTTCAGCCTGCTTATCTTGTGTTTACACTACTTGTACTATGTGCATGTTTTCATTTCATCATGATGACTGTGCTACTACTCTGTTATACTTGCATCTGAGTACTTATTCTACTGCTAAGTAGTTCGTTTCTTAGGAATTTCCTCACCCTGAAATTCCTCAGTGATGAATTTGTAAAAATCGCCTATTCACCCCCCTCTAGTTGATATAACGCACTTTCAATTGGTATCAAAGCAAGGTACTCCCTTGTTCTATGTGATTTTGGTTTAACCGCCTGGAGTTTTAGTTATGTCGACAGCAGGAATGAAGATAGTGTCATGCCCCATCTTTGACGATCATGATTATACCAAGTGGAAGGCCATGATGAAGAAGCGCCTCATGGTGATGAACGACGAACTATGGACCGTCACTGAGATTGGTCTTACCGATCTATGCAAGAGGGCGGAGGCTGATGATATTTGCAAGTACACTCTACTTAACCTCACGGCGAAGGACACCATCTGCTCTTGTGTGTCCCAAAATCAGTTCAGGAACATTATGCACCTCAGTCATGCGAAGCTCATTTGGGACCGGCTCTCTGAGGTCTATGAAGGTCATCGAACTCGTCATGATCCCTGGTTTGAGGATTTCAAGGAATCGCTCAAGGATATGAGATTCAATCTGGAATCATCATCCTCTGCACCATGCCTTATGGCAAAAGGTGCCAAGGTTACTAAATGCTACCTATCTGAGTCCAGTGATGATGAATTTGGTGATGAATTTGGACCCAACTATACCAAAATTGCTTCCCTTGCCACTAAACAACAAAGAGCTTTGGAAAAGGTTCAAAACATGCTAGATGAGAGCGATGATATGTTGGGTGAAGAAATGGATCGAACTCAAACTCTGACTGATAATCTTCAGAGACTTCAGACTAAGTTTGACAACCTTCAAAGTCATCATAACACTCTCTTATCTGATCCTTCAAATAAAGCAAGATCTTGAGCAGCTAAGGGTGAGTTATAAGATCTTAAGAAGGAACGTGATTCATTGCTTACTCAACAAATCCGTTTAGCTTAGGTTGAATTCATTCCACCATGTTTGAAATGCATTGAACGTGAATCTGCTAATTCTTCACCTAGAAGTTCAAATGCTATACCTAAAAATGATCAAGTGAGGAAAACCCAAACCCAACACCTACAAACCCAAAGTGATTGAGCATCGGTGAAGAAATTGTTCCTGTGTGGAACCGACGCTGGTTACCTTTGAGGACTGTGCATCCTCCAGACGGTTAGGCATCATGGTCTAGTGCATCCAAGAGGAAATTGTGGATCACCGAGTGACCGAGTCTGTGAAGGTTTGGAAGTTGACTTACCACAAGTGATTGGGCGAGGTCTGTGTGACCTTAGCTCAAGGAGAATACGGTGAGGACTATGTGTCTGGGACTGTGTGTCCTCAAGTTTAAATACCTAGCCACTCCAACCAGACGTACGACTGTCACAATAGTTGGAACTGGTCTATCAAATCATCGTCTTCACCAAGCTACTGGTTCTATTTCCTCAACTCTTTCATTTCCTCATTTCAGTGTAGAAGTACTTGATCGTTACTGTTCGACGACTTTGACTGAAGACTTTCTCAATTTCCTCAATGCCATTTCTTCAGTCAGTTTGTCTTCAGCCTGCTTATCTTGTGTTTACGCTACTTGTACTATGTGCATGTTTTCATTTCATCATGATGATTGTGCTACTACTCTGTTATACTTGCATCTGAGTACTTATTCCGCTGCTAAGTAGTTCATTGCTTAGGAATTTCCTCATCCTGAAATTCCTCAGTGATGATTTTGTAAAAATCACCTATTCACCCCCCTCTAGTCGATATAATGCACTTTCACTTATGGGTTCAAAGCTTCAATCGGATACAGAGAAAGATAGGGGCTTATAGTTTCGCCTCCCAACGTTCTACCTCAAGGGTAACGTCGACAATAATACTTTATGAAAACCTACATCCGAGTGGATATATATATATATATATATCTGGATCTTTCTCCAACACATAGTGCTTGCCAAAAATAAAAAGTGTAAAAAGGAAAGGTGAAGATTACCATGACTCTTGTATAAGGGTAGAAGATAAAAGTAAAAGGTAGTCCCTTCGCAGAGGAAAGCAGAGGTTGTTGATGACCCACAAGTATAGGGGATCTATCGTAGTCCTTTCGATAAGTAAGAGTGTCGAACCCAACCAGGAGCAGAAGGAAATGACAAGCGGTTTTTTGAAAGGTATTCTCTGCAAGCACTGAAATTATCGGTGACATATAGTTGTATGATGAGATAATTCGTAATGGGTAACAAGTAACAAAAGTAAACAAGATGCAGCAAGGTGGCCCAATACTTTTTGTAGCAAAGGACAAGCCTAGATGAACTCTTACATAAAGCAAAGCGCTCCCGAGGACACATGGGAATTATTGTCAAGTTAGTTTTCATCATACATATGATTCGTGTTCGTTAATTTGATAATTTGATATGTGGGTGGATCGGTGCTTCGGTGCTGCCCTTCCTTGGACAAGCCTCCCACTTATGATTAACCGCTCTCGCAAGGATCCACAACTACGAAAGAAAAATTAAGATAAATCTTACCATAGCATGAAACATATGGATCCAAATCAGCCCCTTACAAAGCAACACATAAACTAGGGTTCAAGCTTCTGTCACTCTAGCAACCCATCATCTACTTATTACTTCCCAATGCCTTCCCCTAGGCCCAAAAAACGGTGAAGTGTCATGTAGTCGACGTTCACATAACACTGCTAGAGGAGAGACAACATACATCTCATCAAAATATCGAATGGATACCAAATTCACATGATTACTTATAGCAAGACTTCTCCCATGTCCTCAGGAACAAAAGTAACTAATCACAAAGCATATTCATGATCATAATTAGAGGAGTATTAATTATCATTAAGGATCTGAACATATGATCTTCCACCGAATAAACCAACTAGCATCAACTACAAGGAGTAATCAACACTAGTAGCAACCCACAGGTACCAATCTGAGGTTTTGAGACAAAGATCGGATACAATAGATGAACTACGATTTGAGAGGAGATGGTGCTGGTGAAGACGTTGATGGAGATTGACCCCCTCTCGATGAGAGGATCGTTGGTGATGAGGATGGCTTCGATTTCCCCCCTCCCAGGGGGAGGTTTCCCCGCCATAACAGCTTCGCCAGAGCCCTAGATTGGTTCTGCCAAGTTCCGCCTCGAGACGGTGGCGCTTCGTCTCGAAAGCTTCCTTCTGATTTTTTCTCCAGGTCAAAACACACCATATAGCAGAAGATGGGCATCGGGGGCCTGTCAGGTGGCCCGCAAGGCAGGGGCTCGCCCAGGGGGTAGGGCGCGCCCTCCACCCTTGTTATGGCAGGTGGCCCCCCTCTGGTGCTTTCTTCTCCCAATATTTTTTATATATTCCAAAATAATTCTCCATGAAGTTTCAGGACTTTTGGAGTTGTGTAGAATAGGTCTCTAATATTTGCTCCTTTTCTAGTCCAGAATTCCAGCTGCCGACATTCTCCCTCTTCATGTAAACCTTATAAAATAAGAGAGAAAAGGCATAAGTATTGTGATATAATGTGTAATAACAACCCATAATGAAATAAATATCAATATGAATGCATGATGCAAAATGGGTGTATCAGTTGTCATGTGCTTTTATGGTTGGATGCACAAAATCTTAATGCAAAAGAACGTGACTTTATATTGCCGCTTGTGATAAAGAACTTTATTATGCAGTATGTCACTTTTATTTGTTCCATATCACAAGTTCGTATAAATATTATTTTCTTCACACTAATAGATCATACATATTTAGAGAGCAATTTTTATTGCTTGCACCGATGACAACTTACTTGAATGATCTTACTCAATCCATAGGTCGGTATGGTGGACTCTCAGGGCAAAACTGGTTTAAGGCATGTTTGGATGCACAAGTAGTATCTCTACTTGGTGCAAAGGATTGGCTAGCATAAGAGGGAAAAGGCAAGCTCAACATGTTCAGGGATCCATGACAATATAACTTCTATTCGGATATAAGAAAGCATAACCCATTATGTTGTCTTCCTTGTCCAACATCAACTTTTTAGCATGCCATATTTTAATGAGTGCTCACAATTACAAAAGATGTCCAAGATACTATACTTATATGTGAAGCCTCTCTTTCTTTATTACTTCCTATTATTTGCAACAATGACCAAAACTATGTTTGTCAACTCCCAACAAATTTTATTCATCATACTTCTTATATGTGAAGTCATCACTCTCCATGAGATCACTATATGATCTTTTTATTTCTTTTTATCTATTTGTTTTATTTTTATACCCTCAAGATCATAGCAAGAAAGCAAAGCCCTCAACTCAAAACTACTCTTTATTATATAACTCACGGACTCAATTACATAGATAGATCTCAAAACAAAACTCAAAGCTAGATCATACTAAAAACTTTATTCTACTAGATCAAGATATAACCAAAAGGATCGAACTAAGAAAAACGATAAAGGTAAAGATGTGATGGTGATATAACCTTTGCACCTCCCCCAAGCTTGGCAGTTGCCAAGGGGAGTGCCCATACCCATGTATTTATGTCTCTTTCTTCGGAGGTGGTGATGTGATATTCTTGGCTATGATGCCCCTTAGGATGTGATTCTCCTCCTCGAGCTTATTATTTTGCTGCTTAAGACCCATTATTTCCTTGCGGAGTTTACCCGTGACGGCTAGAGCTCCAGCCACCCATGGATGTTCGTAGCCGTGGGGGAAAGGCAACAGTCTTTATCATATTTTCATAAGAGAGAAATCTAGCATTGGGAGGGATGACCGAATTTGGTATCGCTGAGCTCTGAAGTTCCTCTAGCATAAATCTAGGTTGAATATGAGAGGTAGCTTCTTGATCCTCCTCCATGGCATCCACACTTTTCAAGTCAGCCTCCATCTCTTCCTCTGTTGATTGCCCAAAGTGGTCAGCTTCGATGTATGCTCTTGGGCCTAGTGTGAGGTGAGAGACACGACTCTCCCCGACCGACTCTTGCGAAGACATCTTGCTCTAAAACTACTGCAGAAATAGCTGAAATAAAAAAACAGGAGGTATTGCTATGGTACGGTGGTCAAAACCTTCGGGAGATTATATAATGAATTTTTTACTGGCCAAAAGAAGTATTGTGCAAGAAAACAAAGTCCGGAAGGTTCACGCGGTGTCGGCAAGGTCAGGGGCGCGCCAAGGGGGTAGGGTGCGCCCTCCTGCCTTGTCGCCTCCTCGTGCGCTCTTCCGACTACTTTTAATTTTCCTATTTTTTTAATATTCCAAAATGGAGAAAAATTGCCATTAGAAACGTTTTGGAGTCGGTTTACTTACTGTACCACATACCTATTCCTTTTGGGAGTCTGAAACGTTCTGGAAAATATCCCTTATGTACTCCTCCGGTGTTATAGTATTAATTATATTTGTCCCAACATTTATGGGAGTACCTAAAATATAATGTTTGATTCTTTGACCATTTACCACCTTCGGGTTAGTGCCTTCAGCGTTGTTGATTTTGATGGTTCCGGAACAATAGACCTCCTCCATAATGTAAGGACCTTCCCATTTAGAGAGAAGCTTTCCTGCAAAAAATCTTAAACGGGAGTTGTATAGAAAAACATGATCACCTACATTAAACTCGCCTTTCGTATCCTTTTGTCATGCCATCTTTTAACCTTTTCTTTAAACAACTTGGCATTCTCATAGGCTTGGGTTCTCCATTCATCAAGCGAGCTTATGTCAAATAACCTCTTCTCACCAGCAAGTTTGAAGTCATAGTTGAGCTCTTTGATTGCCCAATAAGCTTTATGCTCTAGTTCAAGAGGTAAGTGACATGCTTTTCCATAAACCATTTTATACAGAGACATACCCATAGGGTTCTTATAAGTAGTCCTATAAGCCCATAATGCATCGCCAAGTTTCTTAGACCAATTCTTTCTAGATCTATTAACAGTCTTTTGCAAGATCAATTTAATTTCTCTATTTCTCAATTCTACTTGACCACTAGACCGAGGATGATAAGGAGATGCAATTCTATGGTTGACATTCTATTTAGCAAGCATTTTAAGGAAAGCATCATGAATAAAATGTGAACCGCCATCAGTCATCAAATATCTAGGGACTCCAAACCTCGGAAAAATAACTTCTTTAAACATCTTAATAGAAGTGTTATGATCAACACTACTAGTTAGAATAGCTTCTACCCACTTAGTAACATAATCCACAACAACTAAAATATGTGTATACCCATTAGAGGAAGGAAAAGGCCCCATATAATCCAAAAACCCAAACATCAAATGGTTCAATAACAAGTGAATAATTCATAGGCATTTCCTGACGTCTACTAATATTACCAATTCGCTGGCATTCATTACAAGACAAAACAAACTTACGAGCATCCTTGAAGAGAGTAGGCCAATAAAAATCCGATTGTAATACCTTGTGTGCAGTTCTATCTCTGGCATGGTGTCCTCCGTAAGACTCGGAGTGGCACTTGCGTACGATCTGTTCCTGTTCATGCTCAAGTAGACAACGTCTAATAACACCATCTACTCCTTCTTTATAAAGGTGTGAGTCATCCCAGAAGTAATGTCTTAAATCGTAGAAAAACTTTTACTTTTGTTGGTATGTGAAACTAGGTGGTATAAATTTAGCAACAATGTAATTAGCATAATCAGCATACCAAGGAGTATTACGAGAAGCATTTGTGATAGCTAATTGCTCATGAGGAAAACTATCATCAATAGGCAGTGGGTCATCAAGAACATTTTCTAACCTAGACAAGTTATCTGCAATGGGGTTCTCAGCTCCCTTTCTATTAATAATATGCAAATAAAATTCTTGTAGCAAGAAAACTCATCTAATAAGTCTAGGTTTATCATCTTTCTTTTCCATAAGATATTTAATAGCAGCATGATCAGTGTGAACAGTTACTTTGGAATCAACAATATAAGATCTGAACTTATCACAAGCAAAAACAACTGCTAAGAATTCTTTTTCAGTAGTACCATAATTTCTCTGGGCACTGTCTAGATTTTTACTAGCCTAATAAATAACATTCGACTTCTTATCAACTCTTTGTCCTAGAACAGCACCAACAGCAAAATCACTAGCATCACACATAATTTCAAAGGGTAAATTCCAATCAGGTGGTTGAACAATAGGTGCAGAAATCAAGGCTTTCTAAAGTATTTCAAATGCTTCTACACAATCATCATAAAAACAAAGGGGACATATTTTTTCAAGAGATTAGTAAGAGGCCTAGAAATTTGAGAGAAGTCTTTAATAAACCTCCTATAGAAAGCAGCATGACCAAGGAAACTTCTTATACATTTGATATCTTTAGGACACGACATCTTTACAATAGCATCTACTTTAGCTTTATCAACTTTAATACCTCTTTCAGAAATTTTATGCCCCAAGACAATACCTTCATTAACAATAAAGTGGCACTTCTCCCAATTCAAGACAAGACTAGTTTCTTCACATCTCTGCAGAACTCGATCAAGGTTGCTTAAGCAATCATCAAAAGAAGTTCCGTAAACGGAGAAATCATCCATGAAAACCTCAACAATCTTTTCACAAAAGTCAGAGAATATAGCATTCATACATCTTTGAAAGGTAGCAGGTGCATTGCATAAACCAAAAGACATACGTCTATAAGCAAAAGTACCAAAAGGGCAAGTAAAAGTGGTCTTTTCTTGATCCTCTTTTGACACAGGTATTTGAGAAAAAATAGAATAACCATCTAGAAAGAAAAAATGTGTATGTTTGGACAATCTTTCTAGCATTTGATCAATAAAAGGTAGAGGGTAGTGATCTTTTCTAGTAGCTTTGTTCAATTTGCGAAAATCAATTACCATTCTATAATCTATAACAATTCTTCATGGGATCAATTCATTCTTATCATCAGGAATGACAGTAATACCTCCCTTCTTAGGGACACAATGAAAAGGACTTACCCACCTACTATCAGCAATATGATAAATTATACCTGCCTCCAGAAGGTTTATTATTTCATTTCTTACCACTTCTTTCATTTTTTGATTTAACCGTCATTGGTGACCAACAACTGGTTTAGCATCAGGCTCCATATTTATTTTGTGCTGACATAGAGTGGGACTAATGCCCTTAAGATCATCAAGAGTATGTCCAATAGCAGCATGGTGCTTCTTCAAACTTTTCAATGATCACCTTTCTTCATGCTCTGAAAGGTTAGCACTAATGATAACAGGATATATCTTCTTCTCATCAAGATAAGCATATTTCAAAGTATCAGGTAATTTTTAAGCTCAAACATGGGATCACAATTGGGTGGAGGAGGGTCTCCAAGGATTTCAACAGGCAAATTGTGTGTCAAAACAGGCATTGGATTAAGGAATATTTCATCTAATTCCTTTCTTTCATTCATAAACATATCATTTTCATGGTCTAGCAAATATTGTTCTAAAGGATCAGTATGAGGCACACCATGCAAGACCAATAATTTCATCCTTACTAGGCAATTATTTATCATGGGGTTGTCTACGAAATTAAGAGAAATTTAAAATCATGAGACACATCCCCAAAACTTACAGTAACAATTTCTTTCTCACAGTCTATCTTAGCATTAACAGTGTTCAAGAAAGGTCTACCAAATATAATGGGACAAAAATCATCTTGTGGGGAACCAAGAACAAGAAAATCGGTAGGGTATTTTATTTTCCCACACTAGACTTCAACATCTCTAACAATCCCAATTGGTGATATAGTATCTCTATTAGCAAGCTTAATAGTAACATCAATATCTTCTATCTCAGCAGGTGTAATATCATTCATAATTTCTTGATATAAAGTAAAAGGAATTGCACTCACACTAGCACCCATATCACATAAGCCATGATAACAATGATCTCCTATTTTAACAAAAATAACAGGCATACCGACAACAGGTATATGTTTATCTTTATCATCGGGTTTGGCAATTCTAGCAGCTTCATCACAAAAGTAAGTAACATGCCCATCAATATTATCGACCAAGAGATCCTTAACCATAGTAATACTAGGTCAACTTTAATTTATTCAAGGGGCGTAGGTGTTCCAGTATAGCTCCTATGTACCACAGTTGAAGCTTTAGCATGATCCTTTATCCTAACAGGAAAAGGTGGTTTCTCAATATAAGCAGTAGGAACAACAGGATCAAGATTATAAGTAATGGTTTCTTCTTAAACTTTGATAGGTTCTACTACTTTCAATTCAATGGGAGGATGATATTTAAACCACTTCTCCTTAGGGAGATTGACATGAGTAGCAAATGATTCACAAAATGAAGCTACTATCTCAGAGTCAGGTCCATATTTAGTGCTAAAATCACGAAAAGCATCGGTATCCATAAAAGATTTAACACAATCAAACATAAGGTTTATACATGACTCCTTACCTTCATTGAGCTCCCAATCTTCAGAGTTGCGTTTAATTCTTTCCAATAAATCTCATTTTAATTCAATAGTCTTCTTGATAAAAGAACCGGTACAAGAAATATCGAGCATGGATTGATTATTAGGAGAAAGCCGAGCATAAAAATTCTAAATAATAATTTCTCTTGAGAGCTCATGTTTGGGGCATGAATATAACATTGACTTAAGCCTCCCCCAAGCTTGAGCGATACTTTCTCCTTTACGAGGCTAAAAATTATAAATGTAATTCCGATCACGATGAACTAGATGCATAGGATAAAACTTCTGATGAAATTCAAATTTCAATCGATTGTAGTTCCAAGTCCCAATATCATCGCTTAGCCTATACCATGTCAATGCCTTCTCCTTCAAAGATAAATGGAAGACCTTCTTCTTGACTTCATCCTCGGGAAAACCTGCAAGCTTAAATAATCCACAAACTTCATCCACATAGATTAGATGCATATCAGGATGTAATGTTCCATCTCCTGTATAAGGATTAGCTAGCAGTTTCTCTATCATACCTAAAGGAATTTCATAATAAATATCTTTAGTGGATGCATTAGGTTGAGGGGCAAATCTTTGCTCTTCCGGTCGGGGTGAAGATACACCAAACAAACCCCCTCAAAGGATTATTTTCCATAGTAACAAGTGACAGTAAATTTCAACACACTATATAAATGTTTCCTTATCAAATTCCACTTACCAAAGGCGCTTCACTCCATGGCAACGGCGCCAGAAAAGAGTCCTGATAACCCACAAGTATAGGGGATCTATCATAGTCCTCTCGACAAGTAAGAGTGTCAAACCAAACGAGGAGCGGAAGGAAATGACAAGCGGTTTTCAGCAAGGTATTCTCTGCAAGCACTGAAATTCGGTAACAGATAGTTGAGTGATAAGATAATTTGTAATGGATAATAATTACCAAAAGTAAATAAGGTGAAGCAAGGTGGCCCAATCCTTTTTGTAGCAAAGGACAAGCCTGGACGAACTCTTATATAAGGCAAAGCGCTCCCGAGGACACATGGGACTTTCTGTCAAGCTAGTTTCCATCATGCTCATATGATTCACGTTCGTTACTTTGATAATTTGATATGTGGGTGGACTGGTGCTTGGGTGTTGTCCTTTCTTCGACAAGCCTCCCACTTATGATTAACCCCATTCCCAAGCATAGCAACTACGAAAGAAGAATTAATATAAATCTAACCATAGCATAAAACATATGGATCCAAATCAGCCCCTTACAAAGCAACACATAAACTAGGGTTTAAGCTTCTCTCACCCTAGCAACCCATCATCTACTTATTACTTACCAATGCCTTCCCCTGGGCCCAAATCATGGTGAAGTGTCATGTAGTCGACGTTCACATAACACCACTAGAGGAGAGACAACATACATCTCATCAAAATATCGAACGAATACCAAATTCACATGATTACTTATAGCAAGACTTCTCACATGTCCTCGGGAACAAACATAACTACTCACAAAGCATATTCATGTTCACAATCAGAGGAGTAATAATTATCATTAAGGATCTAAAGATATGATATTCCACCGAATAAACCAACTAGCATGAACTACAAGGAGTAATCAACACTACTAGCAACCCACAGGTACCAATCTAAGGTTTTGAGACAAAGATCGGATACAAGAGATGAACTAGGGTTTGAGAGGAGATGGTGCTGGTGAAGATGTTGATGGAGATTGACCCCCTCTCGATGAGAGGATCGTTGGTGATGACGATGGCTTCGATTTCCCCCTCCGGGAGGGAAGTTTCCCTGGCAGAACGGCTCCGCCGGAGCCCTTGGTTGGTTCTGCCCAAGTTACGCCTCGAGACGGCGACGCTTCATCCCGAAAGCTTCCTCTTAATTTTTTCCAGGTAAAAACCCTTCATATAGCAAAAGATGGGCACCGTGGGCCTGCCAGGTGGACAGCAAGGCAGGGGGCGCGCCCTGGGGGTAGGGCGCGCCCCCACCCTTGTGACTGCATGGTGGGTCCCCTTAGGTGCTTTCTTCACCCAATATTTTTCGTATATTCCAAAATAATTGTTCGTGAAGTTTCAAGACATTTGGAGTTGTGTAGAATAGGTCTCTCAGATTTTTCTCCTTTTCTAGTCCAGAATTCCAGCTCCTAGTATTCTCCCTCTTCATGTAAACCTTGTGAAATAAGAGAGCAAAGGCATAAGTATTGTGGTATAATGTGTAATAACAGCCCACAAGTATAGGGGATATATTGTATTCCTTTCGATAAGTAAGAATGTCAAATCCAACGAGGAGCAGAAGGAAATGACAACTGGTTTTCAACAAGGTATTCTCTGCAAGCACTGAAATTATCGGTAATAGGTAATTTTGTGATAAGATAAATCGTAACGGGTAACAAGTAAATAAAGTAACTAAGGTGCAGCAAGGTGGCCCAATCCTTTTTGTTGCAAAGGACAAGCCTAGACGTACTCTTATATAAAGCAAAGCGCTCCCAAGGACACATGGGAATTGTTGTCAAGTTAGTTTTCACCATGCTCATATGATTCGTGTTCGTTACTTCGATAATTTGATATGTGGGTGGACCGGTGCTTGGGTGCTGCCCTTCCTTGGACAAGCCTCCCACTTATGATTAACCCCTCTCGGAAGCATCCGCAACTACGAAAGAAGAATTAAGGTAAACCTAACCATAGCATGAAACATATGGATCCAAATCAGCCCCTTATGAAGCAACGTATAAACTAGGGTTTACGCATCTGTCACTCTAGCAACCCATCATCTACTTATTACTTTGCAATGCCTTCACCTAGACCCAAACAATGGTGAAGTGTCAGGTTGTCGACGTTCACATAACACCACTAGAGGAAAGACAACATACATCTCAACAAAATATCGAACTAATACCAAATTCACATGATTACTTATAACAAAACTTCTCACATGTCCTCAGGAACAAACAAAACTACTCATAGAGCATATTCATAATCAAGATCAGAGGAGTATTAATTATCATTAAGGATATGAAAATATAATCTTCCACCGGATAAACCAACTAGCATCAAGTACAAGGAGTAATCAACACTACTAGCAACCCACAGGTACCAATCTGAGGTTTTGGGACCAAGATCAAATACAAGAGATGAACTAGGGTTTGAGAGGAGATGGTGCTGGTGAAGATGTTGATGGAGAATGACCCCCTCTCAATGAGAGTATCGATGGTGATGATGATGACGATGATTTCCCCCTCCTGGAGGGATGTTTCCCCGGCAGAACAGCTCCACCGGAGTCCTAGATTAGTTCTGCCCAGGTTCCGCCTCGATACAGCGGTGCTTCATTAAGAAAGCTTCCTTCTGATTTTTTTCAGGTCAGAACACACCATATAGACAAAGATGAGCACCGGAGGCCTGTCAGGGGCGCCATAAGGATGGGGGTGTGCCCAGGGGGTAGGGCACGCCCTCCACCCTTGTGGCTGGCTAGTGGCCCCCTATGGTATTTTCTTCCCCCAATATTTTTATATATTCCAAAAACATGTTCCGCGAAGTTTTAGGAGTTTTGGAGTTGTGTAGAATAGGTCTATAATATTTGCTCCTTTTCAAGTCCAGAATTCCAACTGTCGGCATTCTCCCTCTTCATGTAAACCTTATAAAATATGAGAGAAAAGGCATAAGTATTGTGATATAATGTGTAATAACAGCCCATAATGCAATAAATATTAATATAAAAGCATGATGCAAAGTGGACGTATCAGGGGCCACCAGGTGGGGACAACCCACGTGGGCGCGCCAGGAGGGGGGAGCGCCCTGGTGGGTTGTGCCCACCCAGGTGCCCCCCTCCGGTGGTTCTTGGCTCTAGAAATTCTCTTTTATTGTATAAAAAATCCTTGCAAAGTTTTGTTCCAATCAGAGAACTTTTATTTCTGCACAAAAATAGCACCATGGTAGTTTTGCTGAAAACATCGTCAGTCCGGATTAGTTTCATTCAAATCATGCAAATTAGAGTCCAAAACAAGAGGAAAAGCATTAGGAAAAGTAGATACAGTGGAGACGTATCACACATCAATAACATGTATATCAAATATACCCTTGTTGACGTTGCCAACCTTCTTATCTGCAAAGTACTTGGGGTAGTTCCTCTTCCAGTGGCTCCCCTTGCAATAGAAGCACTCAGTCTCAGGTTTGGGTCCAGCCTTGGGTTCCTTCACAAGAGCGGCAACTAGTTTGCCATTATTCTTGAAGTTCCCTTTCTTTCCCTTACCTTTCTTCTTGAAACTGGTGGTCCTATTGACCCTCAACACTTGATGCTCTTTCTTGATTTCAACCTCAGCGATGTTAAGCATTGCGAATAGCTCAAGGATCGTCTTTTCCATCCCTTCCATGTTATAGTTCATTATGAAGCCTTTGTAGTTTGGTGGCACTGTCTGAAGAACTCTATCAATTGCTACTTCATCCGGAAGATTAACTCCCAACTGATTCAAGCAGTTGTTGTACCCAAACATCTTGAGTACATGCTCACTAATGGAGTTGTTCTCCTCCATCTTACAGCTGAAGAACTTGTCGGAGGTGTCATACCTCTCGACCCGTACATGAACTTGAAATACCAATTTTAGCTCCTGGAACATCTCATATGCTCTATGGTGCTCAAAACGTCTTTGGAGCCTCGATTCTAAGCCGTAAAGCATGGCGCACTGAACTATCGAGTAGTCATCAGAACTTGCATGATAGACATTCATAACATCTGCAGGCGAACCTTGAGGGGGTGCATCACCAAGTGGAGCATTAAGGACATAAGCCTTCTGTGCGGCAGTGAGGATAATCCTCAAATTACGGACCGATTCCGCATAGTTGCTTCCATCATCTGTCAACTTTTCTTTCTCTAGGAACGCATTAAAATTCAGGGGAGCTACAACGCGAGCCATTGATCTACAACATAATTTTGCAAAGATAATTTAGACTATGTTCATGATAATGGGTTCAGTTAATCAAATTACTAGTGAACTACCACTTAAATCAACATCCCTCAAGTTGTCTAAGTGTTTACATGATCCATATCAACCAACCCATGTTCGATCATCACGTGAGATGAGGTGATCATCAACGGTGAACATCTCCATGTTGATCATATCGACTATATGACTCGTGTTTGACCTTTCGGTCCTCCGTGTTCCGAGGCCATGTCTGTACATACTAGGCTCGTCAAGTTCAACCTAAGTATTCCACATGTTAAAATTGGTTTACACCCATTGTATGCGAACGTAGAGTCTATCACACCCGATCATCACGAGGTGCTTCGAAACAATGAACTTTTGCAAAGGTGCTGATACGACCATTTTGCATCATGCTTTTATATTGATATTTATTGCATTATGGGTTTTTAATACACATTATATCACAATACTTATGCCTATTCTCTCTTAATTTATAAGGTTTACATGAAGAGGGAGAATGCCAGCAGCTAGAATTCTGGAGTGGAAAATGAGCAAATATTAGAGACCTATTCTGCACAACTCCAAAAGTCCAGAAACTTCACAGAGCTTATTTTTGGAATATATAAAAAATATTGGGGGAAGAAACTACCAAAGGGTGGCCATCGGCCAGCCACAAGGGTGGAGGGCGCGCCCTACCCCCTAGACGCGTCCCCCGACCTTGTGGACCCCCTGGCAGGCCTCCGATGCCCATCTTTGGCTATATGGTCTCTTTCACCCTAGAAAAAATTGAGAAGAAGCTTTCGGAACAAAGTGCCGCCGTCTCGAGGTGGAACCTGGGCAGAACCAATCTAGGGCTCCGGCGGAGCTATTCTGCCGGGGAGACATCCCTCCAGGAGGGGGAAACCGTCGCCGTCGTCATCACCATCGATCCTCTCATAGAGAGGGGGTCAATATCCATCAACATATTCACCAACACCATCTCCTCTAAAACCCTAGTTCATCTCTTGTATTCGATCTTGGTCCCAAAACCTCAGATTGGTACCTGTGGGTTGCTAGTAGTGTTGATTACTCCATCTAGTTGATGCCAATTGGTTTATCCGGTGGAAGATTATATTTTCAGATCCTTAATGATAATTAATACTCCTCTGATTATGATTATGAATATGCTTTGTGAGTAGTTACGTTTGTTCCTGAGGACATGGGAGAAGTCTTGTTATAAGTAATCATGAGAATTTGGCATTCGTTTGATATTTTGATGAGATGTATGTTGTCTCTCCTCTAGTGGTGTTATGTGAACGTCGACTACATGACACTTCACCATTATTTGGGCCTAGGGGAAGGCATTGGGAAGTAATAAGTAGATGATGGGTTGCTAGAGTGACAGGAGCTTAAACCCTAGTTTATGTGTTGCTTCGTAAGGGGCTGATTTGGATCCATATGTTTCATGCTATGGTTAGGTTTACCTTAATTCTTATTTTGTAGTTGCGGATGCTTGCGAGAGGGGTTAATCATAAGTGGGAGGCTTATCCGTGGAAGGGCGGCACCCAAGCACCGGTCCACCCACATATCAAATTATCAAAGTAACAAACGCGAATCATATGAGCATGACGAAAACTAACTTGACAACAATTCCCATGTGTCCTCGGGAGCGCTTTGCTTTATATAAGAGTACGTCCAGGCTTGTCCTTTGCTACAAAAAGGATTGGGCCACCTTGCTGCACCTTAGTTACTTTATTTACTTGTTACCCGTTATGATTTATCTTATCACAAAACTATCTGTTACCGATAATTTCAGTGCTTGCAGAGAATACCTTACTGAAAACTGCTTGTCATTTCCTTATGATCCTCGTTGGGTTCAAAATTCTTACTTATCAAAAGGACTACGATAGATCCCCTATACTTGTGGGTCATCAAGACTCTTTTCTGGCGCCATTGCCGGGGAGTGAAGCGCCTTTGGTAAGCGGAATTTGGTAAGGAAACATTTATATAGTTTGCTGAAATTTACTATCACTTGTTACTATGGAAAATAATCCTTTGAGGGGTTTGTTCGGGGTATCTTCACCTCGAATGGAACCACAATTGGTTGCTCCTCAACCTACTGCACCTACTGAAAATACTTATTATGAAATTCCTTCGGGTATGATAGAGAAACTGCTAGCTAATCCTTATGCAGGAGATGGAACATTACATCCCGATATGCACCTAATCTATGTGGATGAAGTTTGTGGATTATTTCAGCTTGCAGGTATGCCCGAGGATGTGGTCAAGAAGAAGGTCTTCCCTTTATCTTTGAAGGGAAAGGCATTGACATGGTATAGGCTATTGGATGATACTGGATCATGGAACTACAACCAATTGAAATTGGAGTTTCATCAGAAGTTTTATCCTATGCATCTGGTTCATCGTGATCGGAATTATATATATACTTTTTGGCCTTGTGAAGGAGAAATTATTGCTCAAGGTTGGGGGAGGCTTAATTCAATTTTATATTCATGCCCCAATCATGAGCTTTCAAGAGAAATTATTATTCAAAAAATTTATGCTCGGCTTTCTCATAATGATCGATCCATGCTCAATACTTCTTGTACTGGTTCCTATATGAAGAAGGATATTGAATTCAAATGGGATTTATTGGAAAGAATTAAACGAAACTCTGAAGATTGGGATCTCGACGAAGGTAAAGAGTCAGGTATAAACCTTAAGCTTGATTGTGTTAAATCTTTTATGGATACCGATGCTTTTCGTGATTTTAGCACTAAATATGGACTTGACTGTGAGATAGTAGCTTCTTTCTTTGAATCTTTTGCTTCTCATGTTGTTCTCCATAAGGATAAGTGGTTTAAATATCATCCTCCCGTTGAAGTTAAAGTAGTAGAACCTATTAAAGTTGAAGAAGAAACTATTATTTATCATGTTGATCCTATTGTTCCTACTGTTTATATTGAGAAACCACCTTTTCCTGTTAGAATCAAGGATCATGCTAAAGCTTCAACTATGGTCAACAAAAGTAATGTTAGACCACCCAAACCCTCTATACAAATTAAAGTTGAACCTAGTATTGCTATGGTTAAAGATCTCTTAGTCGATAATATTGATGGGCATGTTATCTATTTCTGTGATGAAGCTGCTAGGATTGCTAAATCTGATACTAAAGATAAACATAGACCTATTGTTGGCATGCCTGTTGTTTCTGTTAAAATAGGAGATCATTGCTATCATAGCTTATGTGATGTGGGTGCTAGTGTGAGTGCAATTCCTTATACCTTATATAAAGAAATTATGAATAATATTGCACCTACTAAGATAGAAGATATTGATGTTACTATTAAGCTTGCTAATAGTGGTACAATATCACCAATTGGGATTGTTAGAGATGTTGAAGTCTTGTGTGGGAAAATTAAATATCCTACTGATTTTCTTGTTCTTGGTTCCCCACGAGATAACTTTTGTCCCATTATATTTGGTAGAACTTTCTTGAATACTGTTAATGCTAAGATAGACTGCAAGAAATATATTGTTACTGTTGGTTTGGGGGATATGTCTCATGATTTAAATTTCTCTAAGTTTAGTAGACAAACCAATGATAAAGAATTGCCTTGTAAGGTTGAAATTATTGGTCTTGCTTCTATTGTCGTGCCTCCTACTGATCCTTTAGAACATTATTTGCTAGACCATGAAAATGATATGTTTATGAATGAAAGAAGAGAAATAGATGAAGTATTATTTAATCATGGGCATATTTTGAAACACAATTTGCCTGTTGAAATCATTGGGAATCCTCCTCAACCTAAGGGTGATCTCGTGTTTGAGCTTAAACCATTACCTGATACTCTTAAATATGCTTATCTTGATGAGAAGAAGATATATCATGTTATTATTAGTGCTAATCTTTCAGAGCATGAAGAAAATAACTTGTTGAAAACTCTGAAGAAGCACCGTGACGCTATTGGATATACTCTTGATGATCTTAAGCGAATTAGTACCACTCTATGTCAGCACAAAATTAAATTGGAGAAAGATGCTAAACCAGTTGTTGATCATCAACGATGGTTAAATCCTAAGATGAAAGAAGTGGTAAGAAATGAAATACTAAAGCTTCTGGAGGCAGGTATAATTTATCCTACTGCTGATAGTCAATGGGTAAATCTTGTTCATTGTGTCCCTAAGAAGGGAGGCATTACTGTTGTTCATAATGATAAGAATGAATTGATTCCTCAAAGAATTGTTACAGTTTATAGAATGGTAATTGATTTACGCAAATTAAATAAAGCTACTAGAAAAGATCATTACCCTCTACCTTTTATTGATCAAATGCTAGAAATACTATCCAAACATACTCATTTTTGCTTTCTAGATAGTTATTCTGGTTTCTCTCAAATACATGTGTCTAAAGAAGATCAAGAGAAAACCACTTTTACTTGCCCTTTCAGTACCTTTGCTTATAGACATATGCCTTTTGGTTTATGCAATGCACCTGCTACCTTTCAAAGATGTATGACTGCTATATTCTCTAATTTTTGTGAAAAGATTGTTGAGGTTTTCATGGATGATTTCTCTGTTTACGGAAATTCTTTTGATGATTGCTTAAGCAACCTTGATCGACTTTTGCAGAGATGTGAAGAATCTAATCTTGTCTTGAATTGGGAAAAGTGCCACTTTATGGTTAATGAAGGTATTGTCTTGGGGCATAAAGTTTCTAAAAGAGGTATTGAAGTTGATAGAGCTAAAGTAGATGCTATTGAAAAGATGTTGTGTCCTAAAGATATCAAAGGTATAAGAAGTTTCCTTGGTCATGTTGCTTTCTATAGGAGGTTTATTAAAGACTTCTCTAAACTTTATAGGCCTCTCACTAATCTCTTGCAAAAAGATGTTCCTTTTGTTTTTTATGATGATTGTGTAGAAGTACTTAAGAAAGCCTTTATTTATGCACCTATTGTTCAGCCACCTGATTGGAATTTACCCTTTGAAATTATGTGTGATGCTAGTGATTATGCTATTGGTGATGTTCTAGGACAAAGAGTTGATAAGAAATTAAATGTTATCCAGTATGCTAGTAAAACTCTAGACAGTGCCCAGAGAAATTATGCTACCACTGAAAAAGAAATTTTAGTAGTGTATTTGCATGTGATATGTTTAGACCTTATATTGTTGATTCTAAAGTAACTATTCACACTCATCGTGCTGCTATTAAGTACCTTATCGAAAATAAAGATGCTAAACCTAGACTTATTAGATGGGTTCTCTTCCTACAAGAATTTGATTTGCATATTATTGATAGAAAGGGAGCTGAGAACCCCGTTGCAGACAACTTGTCTAGGTTAGAGCATGTTCTTGATGACCCACTTCCTATTGATGACAGCGTTCCTGATGAGAAATTAAATGTCATAAATGCCTCTCATAATACTCCATGGTATGCTGATTATATTATTGCTAAAATTATACCACCTAGTTTCACATACCAGCAAAAGAAAAAGTTTTTCTATGATTTAAGACATTACTTTTGGGATGGCCCACACCTTTATAAAGAAGGAGTAGATGGTGTTATTAGACGTTGTGTACCTGAGCATGAACAGGAACAGATGCTACGCAAGTGCCACTCCGAGTCTTACAGAGGACACCACGCTAGAGATAGAACTGCACATAAGGTATTACAATCCGGTTTCACTTGGCCCACTCTCTTTCAAGATGCTCATAAGTTTGTCTTGTCTTGTGATCAATGTCAAAGAATTGGTAATATTAGTAGACGCCAGGAAATTCCTATGAATTATTCACTTGTTATCGAACCATTTGATGTTTGGGGCTTCAATTATACGGGACCTTTTCCTTCCTCTAATGGGTATACACATATTTTAGTTGCTGTTGATTACGTTACTAAGTGGGTAGAAGCTCTTCCAACTAGTAGGATTGATCATAACACTTCTATTAAGATGCTTAAAGAAGTTATTTTTCTGAGGTTTGGAGTCCCTAGATATTTAATGACCGATGGTGGTTCACATTTTATTCGTGGTGCTTTTCGTAAAATTATTGCTAAGTATGATGTTAATCATAGAATTGCATCTCCATATCATCCCCAGTCTAGTGGTCAAGTAGAGTTGAGTAATAGAGAGATTAAATTAATGTTGCAAAAGACTGTTAATAGATCTAGAAAGAATTGGTCTAAGAAACTTGATGATGCATTATGGGCTTACATAACTGCTTATAAGAACCCCATGGGTATGTCTCGTATAAAATGGTTTATGGAAAAGTATGTCACTTGCCTCACGAACTAGAGCATAAGGCATATTGGGCTATTAAAGAGCTCAACTATGATTTCAAACTTGCCGGTGAGAAGAGGTTATTTGACATTAGCTCACTTGATGAATGGAGAACCCAAGCCTATGAGAATGCCAAGTTGTCGTGGGTTTGTCACGGCAGATGTCCTTGTGAAAGGACTTAGTTGTGGAGCCATCACTATGGGTTAGCTTAAGGGGGTTAAACCGGACAAGGGGACACGGGGAATTTTCTACTAGTTCGGCCCCTTCGAGGAAGGTAAAAGCCTACGCCTAGTTGTGATTGGTATTGCTAGGGTTTCGAAGGCCAGGGAGCGAATCCGCTTTGTCTGGCTCTTGAGTTGTTGTTTGTCCCTAAACCGCTGTCGGGTCGTCCCTTTATATACATAGGTTAACGCCCGCCGGTTTACAGAGTCCCGAAGCCGGATCATAAACGTATCCAGTTCGTCCTCTATCCTTCCTATCTTACAATACAAGTTACATGACTAAGACGGTTTACATTTACAGGCTTTAACCCGCCTTTGGGCCTTGGGCCTCCATGAAGCGCCATCATCCTTGCATCTTTATGGGCTTCTAATCTTCAAGGAGTCAACCCAGCTACATAAGGCCGGTTTACCTCCAATAGTAATATCCCCAACATTAGGCCCCAGATTGGTTTGAACTCGTTCATGTCAATCTTCTATAGTTAGAAAACTTCTTCCATCATATCTTCACCTCGATCTTGTAAATCGACGTGACGTCACACTTCAAGATTATGATAAACCGTCCTGACGTCATCCATCCGTTGATGTCGAAGATTACCTTCATTTAATATGTCTTCAGCCATCGAGGCGACACCCTTATTAACTTATCCATTTTTGGGCTCCTCGATTCCCGCACTTGCCGTTTCATCTCTTCGCCTTATAAATAGGGACAACGGACCCCTTTTCTTTTCTTTCCGCTACCCATTCATCTCTTCTTCTTCCTCTCGATGACCCCGCACCCGAGCACCGCCGTCATCTTCGAACTCCGCATCTGCTTCGCCGTTGGCCGCTGCATCAACCTGTTCGCACCAGAGTTCCACAGCGCCCTTCCACTGCTTCCGCCGTCGCAGTAAGTCTTTTCCCCTTTCTTTCTTAGATCCATTAGGGTTTCCTTGTTCTTCATTGTTCTTGAGGTTCATCAGAGCTTTCAGTGTTGCTCTTTCATGGCCTTTAGGTGAATACTTCGTATCCGACGTACTCCTTGCCATAGCTAACCTTCCATCGTCACTACAAACCCTTATGCGCAAAGAACTGATCTAGTCCTTCATAAGTTGCTTCAGTTCTGCACCCCTTCTAGATCCAATTATTTTTACTTTTCTATCTTATCTTAGATCCGAAAATTTCATATGTCACTGTGAGATCTGTTTCTATGTCCCTGTGAGATCTGTTTCTCCTTACGCCAACATAGGCGGTTTAACCTTGTATAAGTAGTCTATGCCATTAGCCCTCTGATAATCCGGAGGAGCATTTTACCTTCATAATTATGCTCCGGTTTAACAGTGTCTGAGTAATCTTGTGCTAGTACTACATTTTTCCCTTATTGCATTAGTCTCCGGTTTACACCATTTCACATATCAGTATGTTTCTTACTCCCTTGTATATTGCATATAATCAGGCGTAATTTATAAACCGGCCTTTCATTTTCAGCTTTATTTGTTCCACAATGGCCAAACAATTCACTGCCTGCAACTGGGCTCGTTCCCGGGTTATTGAGACTCAGTTGAATGAGATGGTTACCATCGGCTCCCTGCCTAAGAAAACTGAAATCAAATGGCGAGTTCCAGGAACAGAAAATCCTCCAACCCCAAGGCAAGGCGAGGTGGTGGTCTTTGTTGACCATATAGGCCGTGGCTTCAAACCACTAGGGTCAAAGTTTTATCGAGATGTGCTTGCCAGCTTCCAACTTCATCCGCAAGATATTGGTCCCAACTCGGTTTCTAATTTATGCAACTTCCAGGTCTTCTGTGAAGTATATTTACAAGAAGAACCAACTGCAGAACTATTCCGGGATTTCTTTCACTTAAACCGGTGCATAGAGTTTGTAAATGGCCCGAACACAGAACTTGGTGGTGTCTCGATTCAAAAGCGGAAAGAAGTTGAATTTCCTCATGCCAAACATCATAGCCACCCAAAGGAGTGGAATCAAACTTGGTTTTATTGCAGAGACACTTCACCTGAAGATGAAAATCCCCTCCCTGGCTTTTGTGATCACAGACTATCCAATACTCACCCAATGCCACAACGCCCGAGCTCTTCAGAAAGGGCGAAATACGCACCTCAACTCGCCAAACTCCGGACCTTTATGGCAAAAGGTTTAACAGGTGTGGACTTTGTGCGCTATTGGATATCCTGGAGTATCTTGCCGCTAAGCCGGCGTCCCGGTTTAATGTGTGAATATACCGGCGAGGTTGACGACCCTCAACGCCATTGCAACATCCAATTATCTGAGGAAGAAGTCACTGAAGGCGTAAAGAAGATTCTGAATGAGTCGGAACTGATCTGTAGTCAAACCGGTCTGAGTCCCTTCTATGCCAAGAACAAACCGCCTGCTGTAAGCATTATGTTTCCCCCTCATTTCTAATGTTTTTGGCTTATGCAACCTGTAATCCTTCTTCTTTGTATATAGGGAGATGACCCCTTCTAGAAACGGAAAATCGTAGAGAAAGCGGCAAAGCTGACCGGAGATAAAGCGGTCAAGCCATCCTGCCCAAAGACCAAAGCCGTAAAGCGGATGTTAAAACGGAAAATGGCTGACCGGATTAACATGGAGCTTGATGATGACACTAATGATCCAGAAGTTGAGGTAGAACTTGACTCACTTGGCTCTCTTTTCATGCATCTCATTAACAATGATCTTCCTCAGGAGGACGCAGAAGCTAGCCAAGCTGATGATGTAGAGGTAATTACCCTTTCCTCCGGTTCAGACTCTATGCCAACATAAAAAACTCGCCAAGCAGTCCGGAAAGTAAGATTTTCTCATCCTCTTGCTCACTTGGATCCAACATTTATTTTGAAGACTCAGCAGCATGAAGCTCGCCGGACAACCCGGTATAGTGGCCAACAGGTCACTTCAGCCGGTTTACCTGATACTCCGGTTCGGAAGCGCCGGTCTGAGGTCTCTCCTACTTCTGACCATTCCTACCCCAAGGCAGATTATTTCAGACAACCTCTTAATCCGTCCGATTCAAATTATCAGGTGACACCTCCCTCATCATCTGGCGAGTCAACCGCAACTCAACTCCCTCCGCTGAAAACTGTGGTCGGGTAAGTTGTAAAACCTTTTCCTTTAACGCATTGCAGAATTTGAATAAGATGTTAATCCTTTATCTTTATTTGTAGAGCCCAAGCTAGACCTAGCAAGAAAGCTCGGGTCACCAATCCATCCGAAGACCCAGTCGCCGAAGAAGAAGAACCCAGAGGTGAACCGGTACAAACATGTGAACTGGAAGGTCCTCATCCTGAAGCTACTTCTAATGACCCGCCCCTTGAAGGCCAAAATACTGATGGGCCCATAGACACTGAGCCTGCCGTGCCCGATTCTGAACCGGCAGAACCAAACCGGTCTAGTCTGGTGAAAGATGCTGAAATTCCAGTATCATCAACCAAAAATCCTGAAGGCCAAGGTGATGATGTTATTATTACTAGAATGGGCCACAGCTCTCCTGGCCATCCCGTCATTTTGGCTCAGCACAGTGCCAAAGAAGAGCAAGCTGCCCGGGATAAAGGTAAATGGAGCAGCGACTTATCAAGCTATGCTCATCTTAACGCTGATGAGCTTCATTCTGGCTTCTTGAACCGTCTGCACTCAAACCGGAATTATGAAGCCGGTTTGGTGAACTTGATGAAAGAGCGATATGAGGTAAATTCCTCTCCCTTTGTTGATTGATTTATAGCTGAACTACTATCCCAAGTAGCCCCCAAGGGCCGTTTGTATGATTATTAATCATAAACCAGGTCTTTGTAACACTTTACGCTTCTCATCATTGATCCTTGCACTGGCAGATCTCTAATAATAGATAAGACTCATATTGAAATAATTAGATAACTTTCTGCAGCATAGCCCCCAAAGGCCGGTTTAACTTGGTGAGTTAATCCGGTTTTTTGATCAACACATCCGTTTTAGAACAGACGTACATTAGCCCCCAAGTGTCAAGTATAATGCTTGCATTATTCTGGAGACTTGCATAAAACTTTGCACTTGAGAACAAAATAGGCATTAGCCCCCAAGTATGAAGTGCATAACTTGTTATACGCTGTGTACTTAGCACATATATATGCTTTTTGTTTAATATACCTTCAATGTGGCAGGCTGAACTGAAAAGCAAAGATGCCCAAAATTCTGACTTGCAAGAGAATGTGAAATCACAACAAGCCGAGGCTGAAAAAGCCAAAGAGGAGCTGACCCAGGCACTGGCCGTGATGGAAAAATTGAAAGAATCTTTCAATAAAGATCATGCTGACTGGGAAACCGAGAAATCCAGTTTAACCAAAAGAGCTGTAGACGCCGAGGCAGCCCTGAAGCCAGTGGTTGATGAACTAGCCGGTTTGAAACGTCAAATCAATGCTATGACCTCTGCTATCTTTGGTAAGTGCCTGCTTATGTGTGTTTCACAAGTCAATGAATTTTACAGCTGACCAAAATGTTGATAAAATCTTTGGCAGGAACCCGGATCACTCATCTTGGTTCGGATATGCGGATGAAGCTCAAAGCGGCATACACATTGATTGAACAGTTGTACTCTGGGTCGCAGCGGGCTATTTGCACGGCAGCTTATAACAAATCGGCTCCCTCTTTGATTAAAGAAACTCTTGAGAAGTTGGCCATGTTACCAGCCCGCATCGCCGAGTTGAAGAAAGCAGCTGCCAGAGCCGGAGCTTTAACTGCACTTATTCAAGCAAAAGCCTGGATTCCGGATCTTGAAGCAGAAGACATCATCAAAGGATACCCAGGTGTTAAAGAAGATGGTTCCAACTTTGACAATGATGATCTCCGGCGGCTGACTAAACAGATGCGGCCAGCAGCTAGCAAGTTGGCCGATGATACCGATTTGTCCCATTTTCAACTGTTTTACAATGCGGAGGGGAAAAGGCAGTCGGCTGACATCCATGAAGTTGAAGAGCTTGTGCCTCCAATTCGTAAGCACACTTATGCTCCTGATATTAACCCGTCCAATCTTATCCATGAAGAAGCAGTGCTTCAAGCTTTAACTGGAATCGATTGGTCAACGGTTGATTTCCAGCGACTGGGGAGGGATGAAGAAGTGCCTACACCAATGGACCCTCAACCATCAAACCGTCCCGACGAAGCGTCCTGAACCGGTCGCCGGTTTACTGTCCACCGTGTGCCGATTTTATGAAAAACAATTACGCCATTGTAGCCGCTTTGAAGGCTTCTTGTAATAGGACAGCCAAAACTCCTTTATTTGCCATGCCTTCGAGAATGTTTTGTAATACCTCATGACAACTTTTGCCACCCTTTGGGATTTATTTATGCATAACCCATGATGAGTTGTGTTCCTGGTTTCAACAACTTAAAAGTGTCTTGCGTTTTACCACTAGATGGGTCAATATATCCAAGAAGTGTACAAGATATAGATGAAATAATCAAAGTGTTTGTATAAAAAAGAATATACATAACATACCTCATTGGTTGACCAACGGTGCATACGGCAAAGGTGTTAATACCAATCCGGAACGTTGATAACCTTATCTCTGTATTGCCGGTTTAAACCGGACCAGGATAACTACCGGGCTTTCTTTATAACACTGGTCATTTAGTCAAACCAGACCGGGTCAATAAACACCGATTTATACCTGATCATGTGCCAACAACTTGTAGTTGAGAAGCAAGCCGGGTCAAGGACGCCGGTTTATCAAAAAATACTTATGATTTTCAACAAACAAAATTCAAATAGGAAAATATGCAAGGCTTTTTACGAGCTGCCAGGCTCCAAATCGAGGCTTTTCATGGGCTGCCAGGCCTCTGAGTTAAACCATTTAACAAAGCCTTTTAAGATGGGCCTCCAATTAACCATTCATCGTTTTAACTGTGACAAGTTCAGGGTCTGTAAAAGATTGACTTGTCAAACGTTCGATGGGTCATACCAGGATTACCTAGATAGGAGTGGCTTACTTGATGAAGGCAAGTTAACCCGGGTTTTTAGGTGAATACACCAGGCTTCCAAGCCGTGGCTTGATAGCCAACTACGAGGGTCCTTTCAAACTCTTTGTTGCTTGCACAAAGAGCCCCCAAGTAATTTTGTGAGCTGTGCTCCGTGGGTGCCCATGTTTGAGTTTGTGCTTTGTGCAACACTCTCTTTGGCCCCACATAATTACCTTTCTGGCTAAACGCCTATCAAGAGGTGTAGCTGTGGTGTGATAACAACCAAGCCCCCTAGTGATGTCCCTTTGTCATTTCAAACCGATCAAGAGGTGTAGCTATGGTTCAGATATGACCAAGCCCCCTAGTGATATTCTTTACACTCGTGCGGCTGTAGAAACCGGTTTACCAAAAAACTCCGCTTTGTCAGTACAAACTCTTGTGAGCGCACACATGATGTAAAAAGAACAGAGACCCCGCTTTAATGGAGGCTCCAGTTTATTATATAATATATACATTATCATAAATATTTACATAGGAAGAGCCTATGGCTCAAGTATAGTAAGGCCGAAGAAGGGCTATGTTCCATGTCCGCTTGGTCTCCTCCTCTGATTGACGTGAGTCTTTATGCTCTCGTACATCAATGAGGTAGTAAGAGCCGTTGTGCAGATTTTTGCTGACCACAAAGGGTCCTTCCCAAGGTGGGGATAACTTATGCATATCAGTCTGATCCTGGATGAGCCAGAGCACCAAATCGCCTTCTTGAAAGGTCCTGATTTTAACCCGGCGGCTGTGATAACATCGGAGATCTTGTTGATAAATCACCGACCGTGCTGCTGCAAGATCACACTCTTCATCCAACAGGTCCAGAGAATCCTGACGTGCCTTCTCATTATCAGCTTCAACATAAGCTGTCACATAGGGTGAATCGTGACGGATATCACTAGGAAGAACGGCCTCCGCTCCATAGACCATGAAGAAAGGTGTGTAACCCATAGACATATTGGGTGTGGTGTTGATGCTCCATAACACAGAAGGTAGCTCCTCAACCCAACAACCCGGCGTCCGCTTTAAGGGAACCATAAGCCTGGGTTTGATACCTCATAGAATTTCTTGATTTGCCCTCTCTGCTTGACCATTAGATTGGGGGTGAGCCACCGACGCTAGATCAAGCCGGATGTGCTCACATTGACAAAATTCTTCCATCTCCCCTTTTGACAAATTAGTACCATTATCTGTTATAATGCTGTGCGGGAAGCCAAACCGGAATATCACGTTCTTGATGAATTGAACAGCCGTGGCTGCATCACACTTGCTGACTGGCTCTGCCTCCACCCATTTAGTGAATTTATCAACTGCTACTAACAGGTGGGTCTTTTTGTCCTTAGAACGCTTGAAGGGTCCAACCATATCAAGCCCCCAAGTTGCAAATGGCCATGTAATTGGAATCATCCGCAATTCTTGAGCCGGAACATGCGCACGGCGGGCAAATTTTTTACATCCATCACATCTCTTGACTAAATCCTCCGCATCAGCATGCGCCGTCAACCAGTAAAAACCGTGGCGAAAAGCTTTGGCAACCAACGACTTTGAACCGGCGTGGTGACCGCAATCCCCTTCATGGAATTCTCGCAAAATCTCACAACCTTCTTGAGGAGAAACACATCGTCGAATTGCTCCTGAAATATTGTTACGATGTAACTCCCCGTTGAGTATGGTCATGGACTTGGAACGCCGGATTATCTGTCGAGCCAACGTTTCATCATCTGGTAACTCGCCCCGGTTCATGTAGGCCAGATATGGGATCGTCCAATCCGGTATGGCATGCAGAGCTGCCACCAACTGAGCCTCCGGATCAGGAATAGCCAAATCTTCTTCGGTTGGCACTTTGACTGACGGATTATGCAACACATCAAGAAAGACATTGGGCGGGACCAGTTTACGCTGGGAACCAAGACGACTTAAAGCGTCTGCCACTTCATTCTTCCGCCGGTTTATATGGTCCACCTGATAACCTTTAAAGTGACCAGCCACTGCGTCCACCTCTCGCCATATGCAGCCATGAGTGGGTCCTTAGAATCCCAAGTGCCAGACACCTGCTGAGCCACTAGATCTGAATCGCCGAAGCACTTAACCCGGCTCAAATTTATCTCCTTAGCCATTCGAAGACCGTGGAGCAAAGCCTCATATTCAGCTGCATTGTTAGTACAAGGGAACATTAAACGGAGGACATAACAAAACTTGTCACCTCGTGGGGAAGTTAGTATGACTCCAGCCCCTGAGCCCTCCAACTGTCTGGACCCATCAAAATGAATAGTCCAATATGTATTATCTGGCTTCTCCTCCGGTGCCTGCAACTCCGTCCAATCATTAATGAAGTCCACGAGTGCCTGGGATTTTATCGCCGTGCGGGGTATATACTTGAGCCCGTGAGGTCCAAGTTCAATAGCCCACTTGGCAATCCAGCCAGTTGCTTCTCTGTTTTGAATGATGTCGCCCAGAGGAGCTGAACTAACCACTGTGATGGGATGGCCCTGAAAATAATGTTTAAGCTTCCGTCTTGCCATAAACACCCCATACACCAGCTTCTGCTAATGCGGATACCTCTGCTTTGACTCAATGAGCACCTCGCTGATATAATAAACCGGCCGTTGAACCGAATATTCCTTGCCAAGATCCTTGCGCTCTACCACAATGGCTACACTAACAGCCCGGGCATTAGCAGCCACATATAATAATAATGGCTCTTTACCAATCGGTGCTGCAAGGACGGGCGGTTCAGCTAGCTACCTCTTCAGATCCTCGAATGCCTTATCAGCTACCTCACTCCAGACAAAGTTATCTGTTTTCTTAAGCATCTGATATAAAGGGATAGCCTTCTCTCCATGGCGACTGATATACCGGCTCAAGGCTGTAATCCGGCCGGCCGGACGTTGAACATCGTTGATACACGCCCGTTTAGCCAAGGATGTAATTGCTGCAATTTTTTCCGGATTAGCCTCAATGCCTCTGTTTGACACCAAAAAACCCAAGAGCTTGCCTGTCGGGACACCAAAAACACAATTCTCCGGATTGAGCATCATCTTGTAAATCCGGAGATTGTCAAAGGTTTCTCTTAAATCCTCTATCAACGTTTCCTCCTTTCTGGACTTTACCACAATATCATCCACATATGCATGAACATTGCACCCAATTTGTTTATGAAGGCAATTCTGAACACATCACTGGTAAGTTTCCTGGGCACTCTTGAGTCCAAAAGGCATGGAAACATAGCAGAAGGCTCCAAAGGGAGTTATGAAAGCTATCTTCTCCTGGTCCTTAACCGCCATTTTGATCTGATGATAACCAGAGTAAGCATCCAGAAAACACAAACGGTCACAACCCGCCGTAGCATCAATTATCTGATCAATGCGAGGGAGAGCAAAGGGGTCTGCAGGGCAAGCCTTGTTTAAATCTGTGTAGTCCACACACATGCGCCAAGTGCCATTTTTCTTAAGAACCAGCACCGGATTAGCTAACCACTCTGGATGAAAAACTTCGACAATAAACCCTGCGGCCAATAGATGGGCTACCTCTTCACCTATAGCCTTACATCTCTCTTCATTAAAACGGCGGAGGAACTGCCGGACCGGTTTGAACTTAGGATCAATGTTGAGTGTGTGCTCAGCGAGTTCCCTCGGTACACCTGGCATGTCAGAAGGTTTCCATGCAAAGATGTCCCGATTCTCACGGATGAACTCGATGAGCGCGCTTTCCTATTTGGGATCCAGGTTAGCGCTGATGCTAAACTATTGGGATGAATCGCTAGGAACAAAGTCAACCATCTTAGTGTCTGTAGCCGATTTGAACTTCAACGCTGGATCATGTTCTGTAGTTGGCTTTTTCAAAGAGGTCATGTCTGCTGGATCAACTTGCTCCTTATAGAATTTCAACTCTTCCGTGGCACAAACCAACTAAGCATAAGCCGCATCACCTTCTTCACACTCCAAAGAAATCTTTCTACTTCCATGTATTGTGATAGTCCCTTTATGACCTGGCATTTTAAGCTGTAGATAAACATAACACGGCCTCACCATGAATTTAGCATAGGCCGGCCGCCCAAACAAGGCGTGGTACAGACTTTTGATCTTTACCACCTCAAACGTTAATGTTTCTGACCTTGAATCATAGTCATCTCCAAAAGCTACCTCCAAAGCTATCTTGCCAACAGGATATGCAGACTTACCAGGCACCACACCATGAAAGACCGTATTCGACAGTTTAAGATTCTTATCTGTCAACCCCATACGTCGGAATGTATCATAATATAAAATGTTGATACTACTTCCCCCATCCATGAGTACTTTGGTAAACTTGTATCCCCCAACTTGAGGGGCTACCACCAGGGCCGAGTGACCTGGATTATGAACCCGGGGTGGGTGATCCTCTCTACTCCACAGAATAGGTTGCTCAGACCAGCGTAAATACTGAGGTACTTCCGGTTCAACAGAGTTTACTGCCCTTTTGTGAAGCTTTTGATCACGTTTACACAAACTAGTAGTGAAGACATGATATTTCCCACTATTTAGCTGTTTGGGATTACTCTGATAACCCGACTGCTGCTGCTGCTGCTGATTCCCCTGATGGTTGTAACCTCCCTGGTCGCCTTGGTGCCCTTGATTGAGGTGTCCGGTTTGGTTGCCTTGAAACCCTAAACCGGAACCACCACCTCCGTAGCCTGGCCCATGGAAACCTCCTCCTGAACCGCCGGGTGGGTTGTTATCATACTGGAACATATTGGAATTCTTGAAATCCCGCATGATATAACAGTCCTTCCAAAGATGTGATGCTGGCTTCTCCTTTGATCCATGCTTTGGATAGGGCTGATTTAACAGGCGCTCCAAATTGGGGCCTGAACCTCCGCCCCTCTGGGGCTGCTTGCCCTTACGGCGCTGTCCATTCTCCTGGGCATTGGTGTTAGCAACAAAGTCCAAGCTACTGTTGGCCTTGCGCTTACCACCATTTCCATGGCCTGCCGGATTATGCTGTTGACCCTTGGTATTGTCGTTCTTCTTACCTTTCCCCGGTTTGTCCTCCTCTGAATCCGGATCCTTGGTATTATCTGAATCGGCGTATTTAACCAAAGCGGCCATGAGTGTTGACATATCATTGCAGTGACGTTTGAGCCTTCCCAATTTCTGTTTTAGTGGTAAGAAACGACAATTGCCCTCTAATGTTAACACTGCAGTGTCTGCATTGATACGATCTGATGAATGCAAAATTGCTGAGACCCGTTTGACCCAATGGGTCATGGACTCCCCTTCCTCTTGGACACAAGCGGCCAGATCCACGATTGACATCGGCCGCTTACACGTATCCTTGAAGTTCTGGATAAACCGGTGCTTCAATTCAGCCCATGATCCAACAGAGTTGGTCGGCAAGCTCTTCAACCAAGTGCGAGCTGTTCCTTCCAACATCATGGTGAAATATTTAGCACACACTGCCTCATCCACATCTAACATCTCCATTGCCATCTCATAGCTCTCCACCCACGCCTCTGGTTGCAAATCGGCGGTGTAATTTGGTACCTTACGAGGTCCCTTGAAATCCTTGGGCAGTCTCACATTACGCAAAGCAAGGGTTAGACACGACACCCCTAAGGAACTGAACACCACACCTGGCTCCACGGAGGCCGTGGGGTGAACCGGAGTATGTTGTCGTGCTCCGTGTCGAGCTGCCAACTCGGCCTCCCGACGTACGCGGCCATGGTCCACAACATCCTGCGCATTAGCGCCTCCCCTGACTGGGTTGTTTCCTCGTGGTGAATTTCGGCGACATGCACTATGGACACGGCCGGTTCGTCCTCCACGTGTCTGCTATAGCTCCGGCTTGGACGGGGAGTGGAATGAATCCTCTCACGACTGTGTGAATACGCCTGTTGTTGATTTAGTGTTGTTTGAAGGAGATCCCTGGCCCGACGTGCTTCCACTGCAACTGGTGACTCGCCGTCGGTTGGGAGGGCCACCAGGCGTGAGGCGGCGGCCACAATGTTGTCCAACGGGTTAGAATAATGCTCGAGCGGCGTTGGTACATACTGTGGCACAACGTTGTTCTGGCGAGGCGGGTCCGTCGTGCGTGGTTGAACCGGCGCTCCTGTTCCCGGCGCCTCCGCCCGGTTTAGTATGGGTTGGCTACCAGCTCCTGCTCCTGGTGTGTTGAAGAGATTCTGCGGCTCATAATCCGGCGGGAGACGTGATCGATACCTTCTTCTCATGACTTCCTTTGAAGCATTCTGATCCAGCCTAATCCGGTAGGCATGTGCTTCCAATTCAGCCCGCTCTATAGCCATCCTAGCATTCTCTGTCGCCAGGTCCGCTTTAGCCTGGGCTATCTGATCTTTCACCTTTGCAATCTCCGCATTGTGCTGATCCCTGGCTGCTGCATCCACCTCTGCGGCCATCAACGTTGCCAAAGCATCGAACAAATCAGACAGGACTTGGGCTGGAGGCGGCGCTGAGCTTCCTGCCCCTGCTGGTGTGGCCGTTGTTGAACCAGAGAGCATTGCTGCGGCGGTAGATGAATGAGGCGCCGATTGTGTGCTGGCCATGAAGATGGCGGCCCGGTTTGTCAAATCAGGGGAATCCGGAATATTGTTGCCCTCGGATCCTCCATCAATCTGGCCGTCCTGCAACTGGTAAAGTGATTTGGTCTCTCCAGAAGACTCGTCATCAGAGCAGACCACGGTCTCTCCATCGGACACCGGCACGTCCTCGTACCTTGGTCCACGGACGACACCCATGAAAACATGCCTTGCCTCGGGCTGAACCGGCGAAGAATTTGTACGCCGAGCCGTCTCGATGATGTCGGTGCAGATGTCCAGCTCAGGGGCCGGTCCGCCGATGTTGGCGATGAAGATGTGAATCCCACCAAAGGGGACCCGGTACCCATATTCGATTGAATCGGCCTTGGGACCCCATCCTGCGTTGTCGATGTAGAGCTTGCCACGACGACTCTTCGTCATCCGGCCCACAGAGTATCCCTTAAGTCCATCGAAGCTGCCCTTCAAGAACTCAAAACCATCGTGCGATCGCCCCACGGTGGAAGCCAACTATCGTGGGTTTGTCACGGCAGATGTCCTTGTGAAAGGACTTAGTCGTGGAGCCATCGCTACGGGTTAGCTTAAGGGGGTTAAACCGTACAAGGCACACGGGGAATTTTATACTAGTTTAGCCCCTTCGAGGAAGGTAAAAGCCTACGTCTAGTTGTGATTGGTATTGCTAGGGTTTCGAAGGTCAGGGAGCGAATCCGCTTTGTCTGGCTCTTGAGTTGTTGTCTGTCCATAAACTGTTGCCGGGTCGTCCCTTTATATACATAGGTTGACGCCCGCCGGTTTATAGAGTCCCGAAGCCGGATCATAAACGTATCCAGTTCGGTCTCTATCCTTCCTATCTTACAATACAAGTTACATGACTAAGCCGGTTTACATTTACAGGCTTTAACCCGCCTTTAGGCCTTGGGCCTCCATGAAGCGCCATCATCCTTGCATCTTTATGGGCTTCTAATCTTCAAGGAGTCAACCCGGCTACATAAGGCCGGTTTACCTCCAGTAGTAATATCCCCAACACAAGTTGTTTAAAGAAAAAATTAAAAGATGGCATGATAAAAGGATACAAAAGTGTGAGTTTAATGTAGGTGATCATGTTTTGCTATACAACTCTGATACGTCTCCGTCGTATCTAATTTTCCAAACACTTTTGCCCTTTTTTGGACTCTAACTTCCATGATTTGAATGGAACTAACCCGGACTAACGCTGTTTTCAGCAGAATTGCTATGGGGTTATTTACGTGCAGAAACAAAAGTTCTCGGAATGACCTAAAACTTCACGGAACATCTATTCGGAAATAATAAAAAATCCTTGAAAAGATGAAGACCAGGGGGCCCACCACCTGTCCACGAGGGTGGGGGCGCGCCCCCCTACCGCGTGGGCACCCTGGAGCTCCTCCGACCTCAACTCCAACTCTATATATTTGGTTTTGGCGAGAATAAAATCAGAGAGAAGAAATCATCGCATTTTACGATACGGAGCCGCCGCCAAGCCCTAAAACCTCTCAGGAGGGCTGATCTGGAGTCCGTTCGGGGCTCCGGAGAGGCGAATCCATCGCCATCGTCATCATCAACCATCCTCCATCACCAATTTCATGATGCTCTCCGTTGTGCGTGAGTAATTCCATCATAGGCTTGCTGGACAGTGATGGGTTGGATGAGATCTATTATGTAATCGAGTTAGTTTTGTTAGGGTTTGATCCCTAGTATCCACTATGTTCTGAGATTGATGTTGCTATGACTTTGCTATGCTTAATGCTTGTCACAAGGGCCCGAGTGCCATGATTTCAGATCTGAACCTATTATGTTTTCATCAATATATGAGAGTTCTTGATCGTATCTTGCAAGTCTATAGTCATCTATTATGTGTTATGATCCGTTAACCCCGAAGTGAAAATAATCGGGATACTTACCGGTGATGACCATAGTTTGAGGAGTTCATGTATTCACTATGTGCTAATGCTTTGTTCCGGTACTCTATTAAAAGGAAGCCTTAATATCCCTTAGTTTCCATTAGGACCCCGCTGCCACAGGAGGGTAGGACAAAAGATGTCATGCAAGTTCTTTTCCATAAGCACGTATGACTATATTCGGAATACATGCCTACATTACATTGATGAATTGGAGCTAGTTCTGTGTCACCCTATGTTATGATTGTTACATGATGAACCGCATCCGGCATAATTGTCCATCACCGATCTATTGCCTACGAGCTTTCCATATATTGTTCTTCTCTTATTTACTTTTCTGTTGTTATTGCTATCATCACTACAAAATACCAAAAACATTACTTTTTCTACTGTTACCTTTTGCTACCACTACCACTACTATCATATTACTTTGCTACTAAACACTTTGCTGCAGATATTAAGTTTCCAGGTGTGGTTGAATTGACAACTCAGCTGCTAATACTTGAGAATATTCTTTAGCCCCCCTTGTGTCGAATCAATAAATTTGGGTTGAATACTCTACCCCTGAAAACTGTTGCGATCCCCTATACTTGTGGGTTATCAAGACTATTTTCTGGCGCCGTTGCCGGGGAGCATAGCTCTATTCTTTGAGTCACTTGGGATTTATATCTGCTTATCATTATGAAGAACTTGAGAGATCCAAAAACCAAGATTTATCCCTCAACTACGAGGGGAGGTAAGGAACTACCATCTAGCTCTGCACTTGATTCACCTTCTGTTTTGAGTAAGCTTGCGACACCTAAACCTGCTTCTGCTATTCGTTTTGATATGTCACATGTTATTGATGATGCCACTTCTGCTATGCATGATACTTATGATGAAACTACTTCTATGCTTGATACTACTGTGCCACTTGGTGAATTTCTTGATGAACAACTTGCTAGGGTTAGAGAGAATGAAAATATTGAATCTGATAATATTGATGAAAGTGATGATGAAGACTTGCCCGTTATTCCTAAGGGTTATGTTTTTGAAAAGGAAGCTGCTTTAGCTATTTTAGCTTGCAAAGATAGATACAAACTCAAGAGGTTATTAGCTAAATGGAAGCAGCAATGTCTTAATGCTAGATTGAAACTTGACCCTGCTTTTGTTACTTCACCTATCTGTGTTACTGATAAGGATTATGAATTCTCTGTTGATCCTGATATAATTGGTTGAATCTGATCCTTTTCATGGCTATGAATCTGAAACTGTTGTGGCACATCTTACTAAATTAAATGATATAGCCACCCTGTTCACTAAAGATGAGAGAACTCGCTACTTTTATATCCTTAAAATATTTCCGTTCTCATTAAAGGGTGATGCTAAGATATGGTTTAATTCTCTTGATCCTGGTTGTGTGCGTAGTCCCCAGGATATGATTTATTAGTTCTCTGCTAAATATTTCCCTGCTCATAAGAAACAAGCTGCCTTAAGGGATATATATAATTTTGTGCAAATTGAAGAAGAGGTCTCCCACAAGCTTGGGGGAGGCTTCTCAAGTTACTTAATGCTTTGCCTGCTCATCCTCTCAAGAAAAATGAAATACTAGATATCTTTTATAATGGACTAACTGATGCTTCCAGAGATTACATGGATAGTTGTGCTGGTTCTGTTTTCAGGGAAAGAACACCGGATGAAGCTAAAATTCTATGGAATAATATGTTGACAAATGAAAATAATTGGGCACTTCCTGAGCCTATTCCTAAACCAACTCCGAGGAAAAGAGGTGTTCTATTTCTCAGTCCTGAAGATATGCAGGAGGCAAAGAAATCTATGAAAGAAAAAGGTATTAAAACTGAAGATGTTAAGAATTTACCTCCTATTGTAGAAATACACTGTCTTAATTTACCGCCTGTTGAAGAAACATATGATCTTAATCCATTACCTATTGAAGAAACTCATGGTCTTGATAACCCGATACAGGTAGTAAAGGTAAATTCTCTCTATAGATATGATAAAGCTGAAATCCCATTTACTAAATTTGCTAGCCCATGCTTAGATGAGTTTGATAAATTTATGGTTAAGCAAGAAGATTTTAATGTTATTTTGGTAGACAATTGAAATACAATTCAAATATGCTTGAACACTTGGGTGATTATATGGCTAATGTTAAAGGTGAACTTAAACTTATTAGTAAACATGCTTCTATGGTTACCACTCAAGTAGAACAAGTACTTAAAGCTCAAAATGATTTGCTCAATGAATTGAATAGTAAGAATAATGATTATGCTGTTAGAGTGGCTACTAGAACTAGTAGAATGACTCAGGAACCTTTGTATCCTGAAGACCATCCTAAGAGAATTGAGCAAGATTCTCAGAGAAATAATATAGATGCACCTAGTCCTTCTAATAGGAAGAAAAAGAAAAATGATAGGACTTTGCATGCTTCTAGTGAACCTATTACTGAAACACCTGAGAATCCAAATGATATTTCTATCTCTGATGCCGAAACACAATCTGGTAATGAACCTGAAACTAGTGATAATGTTAATGATAATGTTCAAAATGATGCTCAACCTAGTAATGGTAATGATATAGAAATTGAACCTGCTGTTGATCTTGATAACCCACAATCAAAGAATCAATGTTATGATAAGAAAGACTTTGTTGCTAAGAAACATGGTAAAGAAAGAGAACCATGGGTTCAGAAACCCATGCCTTTTCCTCCCAAACCATTCAAGAAAAAGGATGATGAGGATTTTGAGCGCTTTGCTGAAATGATTAGACCTATCTTTTTGCATATGCGATTAACTGATATGCTCAAAATGAATCCTTATGCTAAGTATATGAAAGATATTGTTACTAATAAAAGAAAGATACCGGAAGCTGAAATTTCCACCATGCTTGCTAATTATACTTTTAAGGGTGGAATACCAAAGAAACTTGGAGATCCAGGAGTACCCACTATACCATGCTCCATTAAAAGAAACTATGTTAAAACTGCTTTATGTGATCTTGGAGCCAGTGTTAGTGTTATGCCTCTCTCTTTATATCTTAGACTTGATTTGAATAAGTTGACACCTACTAAAATATCTTTGCAAATGGCTGATGAATCAACTGATATACCTGCCGGTATTTGTGAGGATGTGCCTGTTGTAGTTGCAAACATTACTATTTTAACAGACTTTGTTATTCTTGATATTCCCGAGGACGATAGTATGTCTATTATTCTTGGAAGACCCTTTTTGAATACTGCAGGGGCTGTTATTGATTGCACTAAAGGTAATGTCACTTTTCATGTTAATGGCAATGAGCATACGGTACACTTTGCGAGGAAACAACCTCAAGTTCATAGTATCAACTCTATTGGAAAAATTTCCATCGATTATATTTGGAGGTTTTGAATTTCCTCTTCCTACTGTCAAGAAGAAATATGATATTCTTATTACTGGGGATGTGCATATCCCCGTTGAGCTAACATAGTGTTATCCGAAATTTCTCCGGTTCCATGTTATTCGGAATGAGTTCGTTAACAAGACTTGATCAACCTTGTTAGTGGATTCCTTTTGATGAGCATGAGATGGATGAAACTATAAGGTACAACCTTCTGTACCCTACTTTTACTTTCTGTTATTTATTTTAAATAAAATAAAAATAGTATTTTCTGCCTGTCATCTAAATTATCCATGCAATATAAAAATACCTCGAAAATAAAAGTTCTCCAGATGCCCTGAAATTTAAATATGATTTTTTTTGGAATATTTGAGAATATTTGGCACCGAGAACACAGTAGAGGGGTCATCCACCTGGCCACGAGGGTGGAGGGCGCGCCCTACCCCCCTGGGCGCGCCCCCTGCCTCGTGGGCCCACGGTGGACCTCCTCCACTTATTCCTGCACCCACACACTTCTTCTTCCTCCCACAAACACGAATATCCAGCTCAATCACGAGTTCTAGCTCATTTTGCTGCAATTTTCGATCTCCTTGCTCAAAGCACCTCTCACAAAACTGCTTGGGGGGATTGTTCCTTGGTATGTGACTCCTCCATTGGTCCAATTAGTTTTTGTTCTAGTGCTTTATTCATTGCAAATTTGTGCTGCTTAGGTGACCCTGTTCTTGAGCTTGCATGTCAAATTTATATGGTCAAAAGTAGTTTTGATGCATGATATAGGCTCTAGGCACTTGTAGGAGTAGTTGCTATCAATTTTGTTGAGTTCGGTTTACTTTTATTTTGAAGTTACTAAAAATTTCAGAATTTTTCAGAAAACAATGAAGAGACTTTTGAGGGGATCATCGAGCCGAAGCTCGAAGGAAAGGGCATAGAAGCCCAAATATAATCTGCCTCGCACCACGGAGGTTCGGTCATGTGAATGGCCTTCCGATGAATTCTTGAGAGCAGCAGGGATTTATGATGATTTTTAGGCTGAGAATGCAGGCCTCACCGCTTTCATCCACGACCAATGCGACCAGTATCTCTTACTCACAAATATCTTTGTGCAAAACTTTCATTTCCATTCTAGGAGCACACCACCTACGGTGGAGTTTTATTTATATGATGAGCATAAGGAGATGTCACTTTATGATTTTTGTCGGGTTTGTTTGGTCCCTTTCGAGGGCACGACAGAGGAACCACATAGCGGCGATGTGGATGGGTTTATTGATACCATCACTGTAGGGGAAACGAGGAAGGTTTCCGATGCACGAATCACTAGCATACATTTTCCTGTTTTACGCTACTTTGCAATATTTGCTAGTCATTGCTTAATTGGTCGCGGAAACTATGGAAACCTTAGTGTTCCTCATATTATTATTTTGTTCCACGGTTTATTCAGTTATAACTCTGTTAGTATGGGCGGTATTATTGCTAAACGGTTAAGTCTGAATCCTACAAAGGGCCCCATCTTCGGAGGCATCTATGCTTCACGCCTAGCTGCACATTTTAACATACCTATTAGGCATTATGAGAAGGAAGAAAAATTGCTGCCTCGTGTTTATTTAGATTATAAGAGTATGGTAGCACACGATTTTGTTGTTAAGAATAGGGAAGGGGAGCTTAAATACAAATTGTTCTTTCATAAACATCATCCTGAGACTATTACTCTGCCTACTCCTTCCTTCTTTGATTTATCTTCAGGACAGTACCTTGTTCCGTTAGAGGCTATTCACGCCTACCGGAACCCTACATCAGCCACAGAGCCAGAGTCAGAACCACAAGTTGATCCTCCACGACAGTCTAATTACCATTGGGATCCGGAGATGATTGCCAACCAGTGGCAATCAGAGTCTTCTTCATCGCAGTACGACCCCAACTATTATTATGGATATCCGCCAGGCCAACCGAGGCACGCCCCAGCTCTCTCCCCAAAAGCCTAAGCTTGGGGGAGTATGTATTTCCCACCGACATTATATTCATGTTCACACACTCATTGCCAGATGTCGGTGCTCATACTTTTTCATTGTATCATCCATGCTAGTTTATTTTCCTTCTATGCTTTCTTCTTGCGTGTTTAATAAACCTCAAAAAAATAGTTGTAGCTTTTAATTAGTTTACTTTCCATGCTTGTAGCAGTAATTAAAAAGAAAACCCAAAAAGATTTCATGTTCTTCTTTTGCTTGTTGGGAGCTTTCCCGTGTAAATAGTTTTATTTCTTTTCTTTTCTTTGGGGATCGATAGGAGAAGACCATAATTAAATTGTTGAAGCAGCTCTTATATGCATTATTGTTGATCTGACAAAAGAGCCCATATTGCCTTGTCTCCTCCTGTTTATTGAATGCTTGTAGATTCCAGCTTAGTCCAATGCACGTGCACTATTATTATTATCCACATCGTTTGGTCGTGCAAGTGAAAGGCAATTATGACGATATATGATGGACTAACTGAGATGAAAAAAGTTGGTATGAACTCGATCTCTCTTGTTTTTGTAAATATGATTAGTTCATCATTCCTGATTCAGCCTATTATGAATAAACATGTTTGCAATGACAACTAGAGATCATAGTTTCTTGTGCCATGCTTGATTAGCTATGAGCTTATAATGGTTTACCTTGCATGCCAACATGCTATTAAAATGGTTGTGATGTGGTATGATAGGGTGGTATCCTCCTCTAAATGATTTAAGTGACTTGACTTGTCGCATGTTCACGCATGTAGTTGAAACAAAATCAACATAGCCTTCACGATATTTATGTTTATGGTGGATTATATCCTACTCATGCTTGCATTCGGTGTTGATTAATTTTAATGCATGTTCATGACTGTTGTCGCTCTCTAGCTGGTCGCTTCCCAGTCTTTTGCTAGCCTTCACCAGTACTAAGCGGGAATACTGCTTGTGCATCCAACTCCATAAACCCCAAAGTTATTCCATATGAGTCCACCATACCTACCTATATACGGTATCTACCTGCCGTTCCAAGTAAATTTGTATGTGCCAAACTCTAAACCTTCAAATAAATATCCTGTTTTGTATGCTCGAATAGCTCATGTATCAACTAGGGTTGTCTGTATCTTCCATGTTAGGCGGGTTATTCTCAAGAGGAGTGGACTCCGCTCCTCACTCACGAGAAAAATGGCTGGTCACCGGGATGCCCAGTCCCATGATTTATGCAAACTAAATCAAAATAATTGCAAACAAAACTCCCCCTGGGACTCTTGTTAGTTGGAGGCACTCATTGTTTCGAGCAAGCCATGGATTGATGCTTGTTGGTGGAAAGGGGGGTATAAACTTTACCATTCTGTTTGGGAACCGCCTATTGTGTGTGTAGCATGGAAGATATTGCCATCTCTTGGTTGTTATGTTGACAATGAAAGTATGCCGCTCAAAATATTATTTATCTCTATTTCAAAACCGAGCTCTGGCACCTCTACAAATCCCTACTTCCCTCTGCGAAGGGCCTATCTATTTACTTTCATGTTGAGTCATCATCTTCTTATTAAAAAGCACCAGTTGGAGAGCACCGCTCTCATTTGTATTCATTACTGTTAGTTTACATTGAGTATGACTTGACTGGATCTCTTTTACCATGAATTACAATGTCTAGTCAGTCCTTGATCTTTAAAGGTGCTCTGCATTTATGTTTTGCGGTCTCAGAAAGGGCTAGCGAGATACCATCTTGTTATATCATATTATGATTATTTTGAGAAAGTGTTGTCATCTGAGATTTATTATTATTGCTCGCTAGTTGATTATGCCATTGATATGAGTAAACTTGAGACCTAAGCGTTATTGTGAATGTGGTTAATCATAATCTTTGCTGAGAACTTGAATGTTGGCTTTACATATTTACAACAACAAGAGCAAACAGAGTTTGTAAAAGTTTTTTTTATCACTTTCAGTTTATCAACTGAATTGCTTGATGAATGGAGAACCCAAGCCTATGAGGATGCCAAGTTGTTTAAAGAAAAAAAATTAAAAGATGGCATGATAAAAGGATACAAGAGTGTGAGTTTAATGTAGGTGATCGTGTTTTGCTATACAACTCTGATACGTCTCCGTCGTATCTACTTTTCCAAACACTTTTGCCCTTGTTTCGGACTCTAACTTGCATGATTTGAATGGAACTAACCCGGACTGGTGCTGTTTTCAGCAGAATTGCTATGGTGTTATTTATGTGCAGAAACAAAAGTTCTCGGAATGACCTGAAACTTCACGGAACATCTATTCGGAAATAATAAAAAATCCTTGCAAAAGATGAAGACCAGGGGGGCCACCACCTGTCCACGAGGGTGGGGGGCGCGCTTGCCCCCTAGGGCGCGCCTCCCTACCTCGTGGGCCCCCTGGAGCTCCTCCGACCTCAACTCCAACTCTATATATTTGGTTTCGGGGAGAAAAAATCAGAGAGAAGAACTCATCGCGTTTTACGATACGGAGCCGCCATCAAGCCCTAAAACCTCTCGGGAGGGCTGATCTGGAGTCCATTCGGGGCTCCGGAGAGGGGAATCCGTCGCCATCGTCATCATCAACCATCCTCCATCACCAATTTCATGATGCTCACCGCTGTGCGTGAGTAATTCCATCGTAGGCTTGTTGGACGGTGATGGGTTGGATGAGATCTATCATGTAATCGAGTTAGTTTTGTTAGGGTTTGATCCCTAGTATCCACTATGTTCTGAGATTGATGTTTCTATGACTTTGCTATGCTTAATGCTTGTCACAAGGGCCCGAGTGCCATGATTTCAGATCTGAAGCTATTATGTTTTCATCAATATATGAGAGTTCTTGATCCTATCTTGCAAGTCTATAGTCACCTATTGTGTGTTATGATCCGTTAACCCCGAAGTGACAATAATCGGGATACTTACCGGTGATGACCATAGTTTGAGGAGTTCATGTATTCACTATGTGCTAATGCTTTGTTCCGGTACTCTATTAAAAGGAGGCCTTAATATCCCTTAGTTTCCATTAGGACCCCGCTGCCACGGGAGGGTAGGACAAAAGATGTCATGCAAATTCTTTTCCATAAGCACGTATGACTATATTCGGAATACATGCCTACATTACATTGATAAATTGGAGCTAGTTCTGTGTCACCCTATGTTATGATTGTTACATGATGAACCGCATCCGGCATAATTCTCCATTGTCGATCCATTGCCTACGAGCTTTCCATATATTGTTCTTCGCTCATTTACTTTTCCGCTGCTATTGCTATCATCACTACAAAATACCAAAAACATTACTTTTGCTACCGTTACCTTTTGCTACCGCTACCACTACTATCATATTACTTTGCTACTAAACACTTTGCTGCAGATATTAAGTTTCCAGGTGTGGTTGAATTGACAACTCAGCTGCTAATACTTGAGAATATTCTTTGGCTCCCCTTGTGTCGATTCAATAAATTTGGTTTGAATACTCTACCCTCGAAAACTGTTGCGATCCCCTATACTTGTGGGTTATCAAACTCTCGTTTAAGATTTTTTGCAGGAAAGCTTCTCTCTAAATGGGAAGGTCCTTACATCATCGAGGAGGTCTATTGTTCCGGTGCCATAAAAATTAACAACGCTGAGGGCACAAATCCAAAGGTGGTAAACAGTCAAAGAATCAAGCATTATATTTCAGGTACTCCCATAAATGTTGAGACCAATATTATTAACATCGTAACACCGGAGGAGTACATCACGGACACCTTCCAGAATGTTTCAGACTCCGAAAAGGAATAGGTATGTGATATGGTAAGTAAACCGACTCCAAAACGTTTCCAATGATAAAGTTTCTCTGTTTTGGAACATTTAAAAAATTAGGAAAATTAGAAGTAGTCCGAAAGAGACATGAGACCACCACAAGGGTGGAGGGCGCGCTCTACCCCCCTGGGCGTGCCCCCGTCCTTGTGGCCACCTTGTGTGCCCTCCGGACTCCGTTTTCTTTCACGATACTTCTTTTGGTCGGTAAAAATTCATTATATAATCTCTTGAAGGTTTTGACCACCGTACCACGCAAAAATCTCATGTTTTTGTTTCGAGTTGTTTTTCCTGACAGATATAGATCGCCATGACGTCTCCAAGCGCCCCCAAGGACAAGTTTTTCGAGAAGGTCATCAACCCCTACCTTGCGGAGGTGTTGCGGCACCCTCAAGCCATTGAGTTGCATGAGGGGGTGCTGCAAATCCGCGATGTTGAGGGGCCGAAGAAAACCAGAAACATGGAGACAAGGCTCAAAGCAATGGAGTAACAAGTTTTCAAGTGCCAAGGGATGGTGGAGTGAGGAATCAACGCAAACCACATGATGATCGCGGAGTTCACCAACAAGCACAAGCTAGATCCCAAGAGCATTGAGGAGGCCATCTTCAGGCTTCATGAGAAAATCGAGCATCTCCAAGCCCAGATCTATGACCTGCAAGACCAAAACTATGAGTATGAATATAGATTCAAGAGGATGAGTTTGGCTGCAGATTCGAGGATCCCGGAGACTCTTTCATCTTTCTATGATGGTGAACCTATGCCTTGGAAGATGGATGACAAGCCTACTTCATCAACAACCCCTTCATCACCACCTCCGAAGAAAGAGGTCTAAATACATGGGTATGGGTACTCCCCTTGGCAACTGCCAAGCTAGGGGGAGTGCCCCGGTATCGTATCACCATCACATTTTTATCTTTATCTTTATCTCTTTCTTAGTTCGATACTTTTGGTTAGATCTTTATCTAGTAGAATAACGTTTTTAGTATGATCTAGCTTTGAGTTTTGCTTTATGTTCCCTCTATGTAATCAAGTACGTGAGATATATAATAAAGAGTGGTTTTGAGTTGAGGGTTTTGCTTTCTTGCTATGTTCTTGAGGGAATTAAATAAAAGAAAAAATAATAGAAATAAATAGATCATATATTGATCTTATGGGGAGTAATGACTTCACATATAAAGAGTATGATGAATAAAAGTTGTTGAGAGTTGACAAACATAGTTTTGGTCCTTGTAATTAATAGGAAATAATAAAGAAAGAGAAGTTTTACATATAAATATACTATCTTGGAGATCTTTTGTAATTGTGAGCACTCATTAAAATATGACATGATAAAAAGATGATGTTAGACAAGGAAGACAACATAATAGGTTATGTTTTCTTATACTCGTATAGAAGTTATATTGTTTTGGATCATCCAACATGTTGAGCTTGCCTTTTCCTCTCATGCTAGCCAAATTATGTGCACCAAGTAGAGATACTACTTGTGCTTCCAAACATCCCTAAACCCAGTTTTGCCATGAGAGTCCACCATACCTACATATGGATTGAGTAAGATCCATCAAGTAAGTTGTCATCGGTGCAAGCAATAAAAATTGCTCTCTAAATATGTATGATTTATTAGTGTGAGGAAAATAAGCTTTATACGAACTTGTGATATGGAAGAAATAAAAGCGATGGACTGCGTAATAAAGGTCCTTATCACAAGTGGCAATATAAAGTGACGTTCTTTTGCATTAAGATTTTGTGCACCCAACCATAAAAGCGCATGACAACCTCTGCTTCCCTCTACGAAAGGCCTATCTTTTACTTTTATCTCCTACCCTTATACAAGAGTCATGGTGATCATCACCTTTCCTTTTTATACTTTTTCCTTTGGAAAGCACTATGTGTTGGAGATATCCAGATATATATATAATATATATATATATACACTCGGATGTAGGTTTTCATGAAGTATTATTGTTGACATTACCCTTGAGGTAAAAGGTTGGGAGGCGAAACTATAAGCCCCTATCTTTCTCTATGTCCGATTGAAACTTTGAACCCATAAGTATCGCGTGAGTGTTAGCAATTGTGAAAGATTATATGATAGTTGAGTATGTGGACTTGCTGAAAAGCTCTTGAATTGACTCTTTCAGATGTTATGATAAATTGCAATTTCTCTAATGACAGAGATCATAGTTTTTTAGTTTTCAATGAAGTTTCTGATTCATACTTTACTTTGTGAATGAATTGTTACTTTGGCATAAGAAATTATATGGAAATATATGTTGATGTCCTAAAGATGATCATGATGCCCTCATGTCTGTATTTTATTTTTATCGACACCTCTATCTCTAAACATGTGGACATATTTATCTATATCGGCTTTCGCTTGAGGACAAGCGAGGTCTAAGCTTGGGGGAGTTGATACGTCCATTTTGCATCATTCTTTTATATTGATATTTATTGCATTATGGGTTGTCAATACACATTATATCACAATACTTATGCCTATTCTCACTTATTTTATAAGGTTTACATGAAGAGGGAGAATGCCGGCAGCTGGAATTCTGGACTGGAAAAGGAGAAAACATTAGAGACCTATTCTGCACAACTCCAAAAGTCCTAAAACTTCACGAAGCTTATTTTTGGAATATATAAAAACTATTGGGCGAAGAAAGTACCAGAGGGGGGCCACCAGCCAGCCACAAGGGTGGAGGGCGCACCCTACCCGCTGGGCGCCCCCCCCCCCGACCTTGTGGGCCCCCTAGCAGGCCTCCAGTGCCCATCTTTGGCTATATGGTGTCTTTCACCCTGGAAAAAATCGAGAAGAAGCTTTCGGGATGAAGCGCTACCGTCTCGAGGCGGAACCTGGGCAGAACCAATCTATGGCTCCGACGGAGTTGTTCTGCCGGGGAAACATCCCTTCGGGAGGGGGAAATCGTCGCCATCGTCATCACCATCGATCCTCTCATAGAGAGGGGGTCAATCTCCATCAACATGTTCACCAGCACCATCTCCTCTCAAACCCTAGTTCATCTCTTGTATTCGATCTTGGTCCCAAAACCTCAGATTGGTACGTGTGGGTTGCTAGTAGTGTTGATTACTCCTTGTAGTTGATGCTAGTTGGTTTATCCGGTGGAATATTATATTTTCAGATCCTTAATGGTAATTAATACTCCTCTGATTATTATTATGAATATTCTTTGTGAGTAGTTACGTTTGTTCCTGAGGACATGGTGAAGTCCTGTTATAAGTAATCATATGAATTTGGCATTCGTTTGATATTTTGATGAGATGTATGTTATCTCTCCTCTAGCGGTGTTATGTGAACGTCGACTACATGACACTTCACCATTATTTGAGCCTAGGGGAAGGCATTGGGAATTAATAAGTAGACGATGGGTTGCTAGAGTGATAGAAGCTTAAACCCTAGTTTATGCGTTGCTTCGTAAGGGGCTGATTTGGATCCATATGTTTCATGTTATGGTTATGTTTACCTTAATTCTTCTTTCATAGTTGCGGATGCTTGCGAGAGGGGTTAATCATAAGTGGGAGGCTTGTCCATGGAAGGGCAGCACCCAAGCACCGGTCCACCCACATATCAAATTATCAAAGTAACAAACGTGAATCATATGAGCATGATGAAAACTAACTTGACAACAATTCCCATGTGTCCTCGGGAGCGCTTTGCTTTATATAAGAGTACGTTCAGGCTTGTCCTTTGGTACAAAAAGGATTGGGACACCTTGATGCACCTTAGTTACTTTATTTACTTGTTACCCGTTACGATTTATCTTATCACAAAATTATCTGTTACCGATAATTTCAGTGCTTGTGGAGAATACCTTACTGAAATCCGCTTGTCATTTCCTTCTGCTCCTCGTTTGATTCAACACTCTTACTTATCAAAAGGACTACGATAGATCCCCTATACTTGTGGGTCATTGGATGTATACTTAGGGAGAACACTTTTATCTTGAAATTTAGTGAAGGGATCATCTTGTGATGCTACCGTACTCCTAAGCAAAATAAGATGCATAAAACGATAAATATCACATGCAACCAATATATGTGACATGATATGGCCATTATCATCTTGTGCTTTTGAACTCCATCTCCAAAGCACCGGCATGATCTCCACCATCACCGGCAATGAGACCATGATCTCCATGATCGTGTCGTCACATCGTTATCTCGCCAACTATTGCTTCTACAACAATTGATAACGCATAGCGATAAAGTAAAGCAATTACATGGCGTTTAATGAGTGACACGCGGTCATACAATAAATTAAAGACAACCATATGTCTCCTGTAGGTTTCCGTACTCATCGACATGCAAGTCGTGAACCTATTACAAAACATGATCATCTCATACATCAACAGATATCACATCATGTTTTGGCCATACCACATCACAACATGCCCATCAAAAACAAGTTAGACGTCCTCTAATTTGTTGTTGCAGTTTTTACGTGGCTGCTAGGGCAAACTATAAGAGTTGTTCTTATCTACACAAAACCACAACCGTGATATTCAAGGTTGCCTTTTAACCTTCTACAAGAATTTCCTATGTCAAATCCGATTCAACTGGAGTGGGAGAGACAGACACCCACAAAGCCACTTTTATGCAATACAAGTTGCATGTTAGTCAGTGGAACCGGTCTCATGTGCGAGGACATGTAAGGTTGGTCCGAGCCGCTTCATCCCACAATTCTGCCGAATCAAAATAAGACAAGGGAGGTAAGCAATTTGAGCATCAATGCCCATAACTTCTTTGTGTTCTACTCGTGCATATCATCTACTCATAGACCTAGCTCTGATACCGCCGATGGGTAACGAAGCATGAAATTCAAAACAATAATATGAACACCCAAGATCTAATCTAGGAGATGATAGGGGAGTGTGTCTACATACCCTTGTAGACCGAAAGTGGAAGCGTATATAATGCGGTTGATGTAGTCGTACTCTTCGCGATCCAATCACAATCCATTCCGATCTAGCGCCGAACGGATGGCACCTCCGCGTTCAGCACACGTGCGGCTCAGTGACGTCTCCTCCTTCTTCATTCAGCAAGCAAGAGAGGAGAAGTAGATCGGATCTCAACCAACACAATGGCGTGGTGGAGATGCTGGTGGTGCAGTGCCGGCAGGGTTTCACCAAACGCTGTCGGAACCAATCTAAGGAGAAAACGGAGTTATGGGAGAGGTAGGGCTGCCGTCGGGGCGTCGTAATTTGTGTGTTCAGCCCCTTCCTCTACCCTACTATATATAGAAGGCAAGGGGAAGGGCTGGGGCGCAGCACTAGTCCCTCCTCCAAGGAGGGCCGCCGACCTAGGGAGGTTTCCTCCCTTCCTAAGGCACCTATGGGGGTGCCTTGCCCCTTTAGGACTCTTCCCCTTTTTCATGCTCCAAGCATGTGGGCCTCTTGGGGATGGTGCCACTAGCCCATGTAGGCCAGGCACCCCCCCTACAGCCCATGTGGGGCCCCGAGGCAGGTGGACCCCCGGACCCCTTTCGGCACTCCGGTACAATACCGTAATACCCAAAACTTTTCCTGCGACCAAAACAAGACTTCCTATATATTAATCTTTACCTCCAGACCATTTCGGAGCTCCTCGTGACATCCCCGATCTCATCCGGGACTCCAAACAACATTCGGTTACCAGTGCATATATCTTAATTCTACTCTAGCATCATCAAATGTTAAGCGTGCGGGCCCTACGGGTTCGAGAATCACGTAGACATGACCGAGACACCTCTTCGGTCAATAACCAATAAAGGGATCTGGATGCCCATATTGGTTCCTACATATTCCACGAAGACCTTTATCGCTTGAACACAATGTCAAGGATTCAGTTAATCCCGTATGCAATTCCATTTGTCTAGCAATATGTTACTTTCCCGAGATTTGATCATCGGTGTCTCCATACCTAGTTAAATATCGTTGCCGACAAGTCTCTTTACTCGTTCCATAATACAAGATCCCGTGACTAAGTCATTAGCCACATTGCTTGCAAGCTCTTTAGTATGTTGTATTACCGAGAGAGGGCCCAAAGATATCTCTCCGTCATACGGAGTGACAAATCCCTGTCTGGATCCATGCCAACCCAACAGACACCTTCGGACATACCTGTAGAGCACCTTTATGATCACCCAATTATGAAGTGACATTTGATAGGACACAAGGCATTCCTTTGGTATCCGGGAGTTGCATAATCTCATGGTCTTAGGAATAGATACTGGACATGAAGAAAGTTGTAGCAAAAACTAAAGCGATACGATCATAGGCTAAGCTGATGTGATCCCATTATCAAATGACAACTCATGTCCATGCTTAGGAAATCTTAACCATCTTTGATCAATGAGCTAATCTAGTAGAGGCTTACTAGGGACACGGCACTAGTGCAGAACCGTGCTTTAGCGCCAGTTCGTAAGGGCCTTTAGTGCCGGTTCTACAACCGGCACTAAAGAGTGGGGACTAAAGCCCCCCCCCCCTTTAGCACCGTTTCAGCACGAATCGGCACTAAAGTGCCACCACGTGGCATGAGCCTGGCCCCGAGTGCGGGTAGATCATTAGTACCGGTTAGTAACACCAACTGGTACTAAATGTTTGGGGGGTCGGTTTTATTTTTTATTTTTCCATTAATTTTGTGTTTTCCATTTAATTCTTTTTTTGTTTGCTGGTATTTACGATACTACGTATTGTACATTATGCATATATATAAATAGATTTTCTCGTAGAACCGATCATATATATATATATATCATTGAATGTCTCACAACCACAATTAGTTATATATTCACACATACACATGTATATATATACAATTTCTCCTACATGTTGCCTTGGTGCCTTCGGAGCACGATGACAAGTGCTTCATGGGGGCGGTAGCAGTATTCTCCTTTGGAATCTATGACCTGGTCGAGCAAAAATCCCGTTATTTCCTCTTGAAGTGCTAGTATGCACTCCGTTACTAGGATCTTCACCCTCACCTCTTTGAACTGTTAAGAAGGAGATCAATATGCATGTGTATTAGTTGTGTGACTAGATATCGATAATCATGTAAAAATTGTGAATAGTGTTCTGGCAAACGTACCCATTCCTGTCTTTGAGATTTGCTCCTTTCGGACACCATCATGCGAATGTTCTCGCAAACGTAGTACGCACACAGATTAGTCCCCGGAGCCTGCTTCTGGGCCTTTATGAGAATGGAATTTAATCAGATAATAATTAATCGAGCATGATAATTAATTAATGGTATTGAAACAAGAATTAAATATATGGTAAGCTAGCTAGTAATACTTAATTACTTACCTTGGGTCGAAACCAAAGCAGCTTTTGTCGCCATTTGCCTGGAGTCACCTTGATGAACTTTGCCGAAGCCCTGCCCGCCAGCAAAGAAAATGAATAAAGGGGTTATTAAATAGTTGATATCAAGAAATGATGAACTAATTAAATAGGCCAAGATATAGTTAATAATGATTGAAATTACCTGCCGACTATCCCTTTCACGATGCTGAAGTCACTTTCTTCCTTAAGTAGTGAGTCCAGTACTTCAACTGCTCCTTTATCAACTTTAATGATTAACAAGATCTAGTGGAAACTACATGCGCACACGTTTGCATGTCTTAATTAAGCGGGCATGTGCACAACACTAATCAACTAGCCTAAACCCTATACACTTAATTATTAACATCTAGCTAGCTAGTAAGCAAAAACAGAATTTGTAGTACAAGACAGTGTGACTCACAGGAAGTTGTAAGGAAGTAGTATATCTTCATTGCTATTGAGGCGCTTGAAGAACTCTAGCATGCTTTCCTCTAAACTTGCTCGACAACTTGGAATTTTCCATGTGTACTCATTAACGGTATTTGGGTCAATGAACCCAATGCCATAGTGTCCAGATTTTTTCATTTCATACATCTTCATCCTGCATAATACCACAGAAAAGAATATAGTGAGCATAATTACAGGTAATGATTGATCAAAATGATCACTACAGCTAGCTTGGGACTTAAATCACAAAAAGAAATCACTTACAGACAATAGCAACTGATGAGATATTTGTCGAGTGTGTCTAGATTGAATAATTGAAACAGTTATGTATACTCAATGGCCAGAGCTTTCTCATGGAAGTAATGCTCCTCCTTGACATTCACCATGAGGGACTCTCGATTGGAAATCTTGGTAATGTTCATGTACCATTGATGCAATTCATACATTCTCGTTGGAAGGTTCTTGACCTCTTCGGGCTCGACCAAAGGTTGGCCGCGGACATATTTCCGTTTTATTACCTCCTCTCTAAGCAGAGACATGGCCTCGATGTCGAGGAGTTGTCCAACACTGATACCGAGCATTTTAGCCTGGATTATATGCTCCTCGGTTATTACCAGATTATTCAGCTGGGGAACGGTTTGCCCACAATAATATAGGGCGCGCGTACTCTCATGTGTTGTTGGAACAACAAGCGGGGGGGTCGATTGCGCCGCCTGTTCTCCAAGCTAGGGAACGGTTTTCCCGCATTTTTTGGCATCTGCTTGTTGGCTCGAGCTCAAGCTCACTTCCTTCTATAGTCGTGCTCGATGTGCCTTCCTGATTTGGCGCTCATAGTCTGAGTCAACAGGCTTTGGAGCTGGTGGTCTAGCCATACGAATGAAGTGGTCAATCTTTTCCTCAGGCACGTTCTCCCTTGGCGGTGGTGCCGGTTTCGGTCCAAAATGGGCTGCCACTTGGGCCTTCACTATGGCTTTGTTTTGCTCCTCGGTCATGTCGTAAGGCCTATGAGGAAGAGGACCGAGGCTGCTTGGACCATATTTATATCGCTTGCCTCCGCCTATACCTCCTGTACTACCTCGACTCGTACCACTATGCACCATAGCTGCGGCATGTCTCTTCTGTGATAGCGGCGGAGATGGCTGACGTGGCTGAGTTGGAGCAAGAGTCTGCTCACGCATTGGTGGACTTGGAGGAGCGGGAGTCTGCTGACACGGTGGCGGACTTCGAGGAGGAGTCGGCTCACGCGTTCGTGGACATGGAGGAGCAGGAGTCTGCAGACACGGTGGCGGACTTCGAGGAGGAGTCGGCTCACGCGTTCGTGGACTTGGAGGAGCAGGAGCCCCCTGACTTGGTGGCGGTCTTCGAGGAGGAGTCGGCTCACGCGTTCGTGGACTTGGAGGAGCGGGAGTCCCCTGACTCGGTGGTGGACTTTGAGCAGGAGTCCGCTCACGCGGTGTCGGCGGCCTTTGAAAGATGATGCAATCCTTTCTCCATAGGATGATATGATGTATGGCCTCTCCCAGTGTGTGCTCGTCGTCACCTCCAGGAATGTCAAGCTCTAGCCCCGAATATTAGTCCACCACCTCATCAACTAATGTATACTACACAACCTTCTTCTTGTAGACGTTGTTGGGCCTCCAAGTGCAAAGGTTTGTAGGACAGTAGCAAATTTCCCTCAAGTGGATGACCTAAGGTTCATCAATCCGTAGGAGGTGTAGGATGAAGATGGTCTCTCTCAAGCAACCCTGCAACAAAATAACAAAGATTCTCTTGTGTCCCCAACACACCCAATACAATGGTAAATTGTATAGGTGCACTAGTTCGGCGAAGAGATGGTGATACAAGTGGTGTATGGATGGTAGATAAAGGTATTTGTAATCTGAAATTATAAAAACAGCAAGGTAACGAATGATAAAAGTGAGCGTAAACAGTATTGCAATGTGTTGAAACAAGGCCTAGGGTTCATACTTTCGCTAGTGCAAGTTCCCTCAACAATAATAACATAATTGGATCATATAACTATCCTTCAACATGCAACAAAGAGTCACTCCAAAGTCACTAATAGCGGAGAACAAACGAACAGATTATGGTAGGGTATGAAACCACCTCAAAGTTATTCTTTCAAATCAATCCGTTGGGCTATTCCTATAAGTGTCACAAACAGCCCTAGAGTTCGTACTAGAATAACACCTTAAGACAAAAATCAACCAAAACCCTAATATCACCTAGATACTCCAATGTCACCTCAAGTATCAGTGGTTATGATTATACGATATGCATCACACAATCTCAGATTCATCTATTCAACCAACACATAGAACCTCAAAGAGTGCCCCAAAGTTCCTACCGAAGAATCACGATGAAAACGTGTGCCAACCCCTATGCATAGGTTCATGGGCGGAACCCGCAAGTTGATCACCAAAACATACATCAAGTGAATCACGTGATATCCCATTGTCACCACAGATACGCACAGTAAGACATACATCAAGTGTTCTCAAATTTTTAAAGACTCAATCCGATGAGATAACTTCAAAGAGGAAACTCAATCCATTACAAGAGAGTAGAGAGGGGGGAGAAACATCATAGGATCCAAATATAATAGCAAAGCTCGTGATACATCAAGATCATATCACCTCAAGAACACGAGAGAGAGAGAGAGAGAGAGATCAAACACATAGCTACTGGTACATACCCTCGGCCCCAAGGGAGAACTACTCCCTCCTCGTCACGGAGAGCACCGGGATGATGAAGATGGCCACCGGAGAGGGATTGCCCCCTCCGACAGGGTGCCGGAACGGGTCTAGATTGGCTTTTGGTGGCTACGGAGGCTTCTGGCGGCGGAACTCCCTATCTATTGTGCTCCCCGATTGTTTTAGGGTATATGGAGATATATAGGCGGAAGAAGTACGTCAGGGGGGCCACGAGGGTGGAGGGCGCACCCAGGGGGGTGGGCGCGCCCCCTACCTCGTGGCTTCCTCGAAGCTCTTTTGACGTGGACTCCAAGTCTCCCGAGTTGCTTTCCTTCCAAAAATAAGTTCCGTGAAGTTTCAGGTCAATTGGACTCCGTTTGATTTTCCTTTTCTTCAAAACCCTAAAATAGGCGAAAAAAACAGAAAATGGCATTGGGCTCTGGGTTAATAGGTTAGTCCCAAAAATAATATAAAAGTGTATAATAAAGCCCATAAACATCCAAAACAGAAGATAATATAGCATGGAGCAATCAAAAATTATAGATACGTTGGAGACGTATCAGCATCCCCAAGCTTAATTCCTGCTCGTCCTCGAGTAGGTAAATGATAAAAACAGAATTTTTGATGTGGAGTGCTATTTGGCATAATTTCAATGTAATTCTTCTTAATTGTGGCATGAATATTCAGATCTGAATGATTCAAGATAAAAGTTCATATTGACATAAAAATAATAATACTTCAAGCATACCAACTAAGCAATTATGTCTTCTCGAAATAACATGGCCAAAGAAAGTTCATCCCTACAAAATCATATAGTTTAGTCATGCTCCATTTTTGTCACACAAGAATGCTCTCATCATGCACAACCCTGATGACAAGCCAAGCAATTGTTTCATACTTTAGTAATCTCAAACCTATAAACTTTCACGCAATACATGAGCGCGAGCCATGGACATAGCACTTTGAGTGGAATAGAATAATGAGGGGGTTATGTGGAGAAGACAAAAATGAGAAAGTCTCACATCAACGAGGCTAATCAATGGGCTATGGGGATGCCCACCGATTGATGTTAATGCAAGGAGTAGGGATTGCCATGCAACGGATGCACTAGAGCTATAAATGTATGGAAGCTCAACAGAAGAAACTAAGTGGGTGTGCATCCAACTTGCTTGCTCACGAAGACCTAGGGCACTTGAGGAGGCCCATTGTTGGAATATACAAGCCAAGTTCTATAATGAAAAATTCCCACTAGTATATGAAAGTGACAAAACAAGAGACTCTCTATCATGAAGATTATGGTGCTACTTTGAAGCACAAGTGTGGCAAAGGATAGTAGCATTGTCCCTTCTCTCTTTTTCTCTCGTTTTTTTGGCCTTCTCTCTTTTTTATGGCCTTTCTCTTCCTTTTTTTGGTACTTCTCTTTTTTTATGGCCTTTCTCTTTTTTTTATTCCTCACTTGGGACAATGCTCTAGAAAATGATGATCATCACACTTCTATTTATTTACAACTCGATACTAGAACAAGATATGACTCTATAAATAATGCCTCTGGCGGTGTACCGAGATTGCGATGATGCATGAGTGACATGTATGAAAGAATTATGAGAGGTGGCTTTGCCACAAATACGATGTCAACTACATGATCATGCAAAGCAATATGACAATGATGAAGCGTGTCATAATAAACGGAACGGTGGAAAGTTGCATGGCAATATATCTCGGAATGGCTATGGAAATGCCATAATAGGTAGGTATGGTGGATGTTTTGAGGAAGATATAAGGAGGTTTATGTGTGATAGAGCGTATCATATCACGGGGTTTGGATGCACCGGCGAAGTTTGCACCAACTCTCAATGTGAGAAAGGGCAATGCACAGTACCGAAGAGGCTAGCAATGATGGAAGGGTGAGAGTGCGTATAACCCATGGATTCAACATTAGTCATAAAGAACTCACATACTTATTGCAAAAATCTACAAGTCATCAAAAACCTCGGCACTACACGCATGCTCCTAGGGGGATAGATTGGTAGGAAAAGACCATCGCTCGTCCCCGACCACCACTCATAAGGAAGACAATCAAATAACACCTCATGTTTCAAATTTGTTACACAACGTTTACCATACATGCATGCTACGGGACTTGCAAACTTGAACACAAGTATTCCTCAAATTCACAACTACCCAACTAGCACGACTTTGATATTATTACCTCCATATCTCAAAACAATCATCAAGCATCAAACTTCTCTTAGTATTCAATGCACTTATATGAAAGTTTCTATTATTCTTGGATGCCTAGCATATTAGGATTATTTAAGAAAATTACCATGCTATTTAAGACTCTAAAAATAATATAAGTGAAGCATGAGAGTTCATCTATTTCTTACAACCATGCTCTAAAAGATATAAGTGAAGTACTAGAGCAAATGACAAACTACTCCGAAAGATATAAGTGAAGCTCAATGAGTAGTCGAATAATTATGCAACTATGTGAAGACTCTCTAACATTTAATAATTTCAGATCTTGGTATTTTATTCAAACAGCAAGCAAAAAAAATAAAATAAAATGACGCTCCAAGAAAAACACATATCATGTGGTGAATAAAAATATAGCTCCAAGTAAAGTTACTGATGAACAAAGACGAAAGAGGGGATGCCTTCCGGGGCATCCCCAAGCTTAGGCTTTTGGTTGTTGTCGGTGTCAAAAGTGGCGGATCTCGGGTAGGGGGTCCCGAACTGTGCGTCTAGGCTGGATGGTAACATGAGGCAAGGGACACGAAGTTTTACCCAGGTTCGGGCCCTCTTGATGGAGGTAAAACCATACGTCCTGCTTGATTAATATTGATGATATGGGTAGTACAAGAGTAGATCTACCACGAGATCGGAGAGGCTAAACCCTAGAAGCTAGCCTATGGTATGATTGTTGTTCTGTATGTTGTCCTACGGACTAAAACCCTCCGGTTTATAATAGACACCGGAGAGGGTTAGGGTTACACAAAGTCGGTTACAATGGTAGGAGATCTACATATCCATATCGCCAAGCTTGCCTTCAACGCCAAGGAAAGTCCCTTCCGGACACGGGACGAAGTCTTCAATCTTGTATCTTCATAGTCCAGGAGTCCGGCTGAAGGTATAGTCTGGCCATCTGGACACCCCCTAATCCAGGACTCCCTCAGTAGCCCCTGAACCAGGCTTCAATGACGACAAGTCCAGCGCGCAGATTGTCTTCGGCATTGCAAGGCGGGTTCCTCCTCAAGTACTTCATAGAAGATGTTGAACACAAAGATAGTGTCCGGCTCTGCAAAATAAGTTTCCACATATTGCCATAGAGAGAATAATATTTACACAAATCTAATCTGTTGACGTATTCCGTAGCGTGACATCGCACCACGGCTAAGCCTTTTATTCGAATCGTTTTATTGTCCCACCTCAGTGTGTCATGCGAGGCGGTTTCCTTGGCACGTCTTGTTAAAGCAAAGATCGTGTCCCCTTATTCCAGGATTCTCATCAATACGGGCGTGGGTAACCTAACTGCTCCTAGGACTCCTAGACTATAGGCAAGTCCAAACAGCCACGGAGAGGACGCTTGATATTAACCCTCTTTATAAAGGGACAAGGGTTTTACTTTTTTCCCTCCCGTGCTCAATCGAATCCTTCCCCCACCTCAAGCTCAAACACCCAAAGTTCAGGTCAGGTGCTTCGAACCTTCAATCATGTCCGGATCTAGCCTTCAAGGCCGATGGGTGCCTTCCTCCGTCACGGAAGAAGACATCAAAAAGTTGAGGGAGGCTTGATATCTGACCGCCGAGGTTGTGCATCGGCTGCCTGCCCGAGGGCAGGCCGTCCCCTCCCCCAAACCCAACGAGAGCGTCGTGTTCGTCTCCCACTTCCTCCGGGAGCTCCATGGCCCAAAGGTTCCATTCCAGAGGTGTCTGAATTGTGGCAACAGGAGTGGTTCTACATCACGGCTCCTAGAAGTGCCAAGTGGGCGGCTGCCCCTGTTTTCCACTCGGGCCCTCCACCACAACTGATGTCATGGATCAGCAGAGGTCTGAGCTGGGGTCCAGCCAAGGACGTGCCTATACTACAAAGCCGCATTTGAGATCTCTTCAATGGAGATTTTAGTTTGGTTGCGGTAATACAAGTTATGATGGTTCGTCAAGTCCAGCCTTGCAAACGTCGGGCCCTTCGCTTGTGGGAGTTCAATCCCGAGGGACCGCGTGTCATCCAAAATTTCCTTGGCCTGACGCACGAGGAGATGTACAAGTCATTCTTCGGACCTCAGGTAGAGTGTCTGGAAATCACCGAGGACGTGGGCCTGAGCAGTAACCGCGCCGCCGAACAGGTAAGGAATCTTCCGGCCGAATATACTATCTATCATTTGTTACGAAGTTATTTCTGAGAGTTCACTTTTTGACCAGGACTGGCTAACAAAGGCGAAGTTGATTCGATGTTCGCCCCCCCCCCCCCTCCCTGAGGATTTGGACAATCCGGTATTGGAAAAGATGCTCCAGGTCGCACCCTACCCGGAGCCCTTGAAGGAAGATACTGGGGAGGATAATACAGGCGGACGCGGGCCCCCAATGTTGCCCGTTCTAGCCGAGGGAGCGAGCGTCTCCATGAAGGAAGACGACCGGAGGAGGAAAAGGACTGTGCCTGGGGATTCGGAAGCCGAAGCTCCCAAACGGGAGAAGTCTCCCACAGAGGGTCCTACCTTGAGGGGTGCCTTTGCCGCACAAAGTCCGCGGGGGGATCAATTCTCCAGCGAGTCTTAAGTGACCCGAAATACTTTAATAGTACAGGTATGCCATCTTTTTCTTCTGAGAAAATAACCACTGCATATATCTTTGCAGTTCGGGCCTTAGCCCCTCTCAAATGAGCTCGTCTTCGGGGGATCTTCTTCCAGAGATGATGGAGAGCGAAACGCCTCCTCTGGACTCCTCCGCTCCGGAAGCGGGCGACCCCGAAGTGTCGTTGCGGAGGGCCTCTCCGAGTCCGGTAAGGCTAGAAGATAATCCCATTGACCCCCGAAGCTCCCAGTGTCCGGCTCCCGACGAGAGCAGACAAAAGAGTCCGGCACCGTCTGGTGTGCGATCGGATGTTCTGAGGGAGTTGCTGGGGCGAGCGGCCATCTCAGATGAACACCGTGTGCTGATGAATACGATGATGGAGAGGATCTCGTCCGCCAAAAGCAGATTGCATGAAGCTTTTATGAGTCTACTGACAGGCTTTGAGGTACGTAAAATAATGTATGATAGTCCTGCACGTGCTAGGTGTGCCCTGTGTAGATAGTAGCCCCTGAGACTCTGGTTGTCGTCGGAAACGACGACGAACAGAGGATCATATTCCCAGGTAATAACCATACTGCCTCTATGTGCAGGTGATGGAAGCTCCGGTGGCTAGCCGGACTAGCGAGTTTACCCATTTAAAACGGCAGTTGGATGCGGCAGATGCCGACATTGAGCTTGTTGACAAAAAGCTTGACAAGGCACAGGGTAAGTGTCATTATCTGGTAAACGCCACATAGTAAGAGCAGTATGACGCCAGTATCTTTAATATGTTGCGACTGTAGATGGAACTGCCACTGTTGAAGCCTTGCGGGCAGAACTTGCCCGAGCCAAGGAACAAGCGAGGTTTAGTAATGTGGCTGCTTTGAAGGCGGCCGAAGAGTTGAAAACCGAGAAGGCCGCGCATGGCGAGAGCCGAGATAAGATGGCCATAGAATTAAAAGCCGGCGCCGACCATTGCCGGGTTCTTGAAAAGGAAAACCTAGTGAAGGCATCGGACCTTGAGAAGGCTGCTACGACGAGAAAAGACATCCGCTCTATTATGAGGGCGAAGAAGGAGGAGCTGCGGGAAGCCAGGGATATTGTAGCTGGGAAATCCTTTATGTTGTGGAGGAAGTTCAGAGATCCACTGTATGCCTCTCTGGATCGGCTGTGGAGTTCGGAGGATGTATATATGGATTTGGCGGCGAGCGCTACCGATGCGGCCAAGTACTTCCAGGGTCAGACGGACCGTGAAGTGGACCAGCTGTTTTGGACACAATTCCATTCTCCCGAGCGTCCGCTTTCATTGACTGACCAATTAGCCGAATGGGCCGAACTGAATAGGTTGTCCGGACTCGCCATGAGGTCTGTTGTGGATCAGCTATGGCCGGAAAGGCCAAAACCGAACAGCTATTTCAGCTTGGTGTAGCAGCTCCTTGACGTGGTGCCGCGCATTAATGCGATGAAGAGGTCGGCGTGCATAGAGGGCTCACGAATGGCCTTTTCCCGTGTTAAAGCATACTGGGCGGAGATGGATGCTACCACTGTTGCAGCGCGGGATTCGACCATAGGTCGAATGGCTGCTGAGCACTACTTTGAAGAAGTTCTTGAGGGTGCTCGTTTGATAGAGACCCAGTGCTCAAAAAATATTATGTTTGAGTGATATGTAATCTCATTGTAAGCGAAATGCTTTTATAAATTTTTATAAGGCTATTTTTATACTTTTGCCTGAAAGTAATATGATGCCTCCTGGGCGGCCGTTTATGTATACATGTGTATAACCTGAAAGATTCCAGTCGTCGGCTTCAACCCCTACGCATATAATGCGGAGGTGCTCGCAAAAAACACGCGTTCACACTTAACCCAACGTCTTGGTCCTATTAAGGAGGTGATAGCGGAGCGAGCGAGGCAACCAGACTATAATGCTTTAGCACTTTCACTTAGCCATAGGAGTTTGACGGTGGGGCTACTAGATAGCCCCTGGTGGCTCCGCACTCTCCCGATCCCGGGGTGCATACATGCCTGGCCGGAAAATGGCCCTTCGTTAAGGCGGAGGAATTCTAACATTCCAACAGGTCATCGAGTGGTTGACCAGTCTCATGCTATATCATGACAGTCAGTTTTCGGCTTTCTCTACTGAGGTGCTCGTCCGGATGAACCAGGGCACAATCGAGTAGTTCTCCTGGTGCTACCTTAGCCGGTAAAGCGGAACGTAAGGCACCAAAACACAGGAGCCGGGCAAACCCAACATTTGACCAAAGACAATGATTCAGAGCTGATGCATATAAGGCCAAACTCGCGACACCGAACACTCCCTAAGGTATTCGGTCTTTGTGGTATAAACCGGGCCTATATAATGGCCTTTGTAAGAAGCCCCTTGTGTCCAGGTACGTGCATTGTTCTGGCGTGGCCACATGCCAAGACATCAGCATCCTTCTCAACGGTGGATATGTATCAACAAGAGACAGTAAAAAAGGTTTACGCAGGGTCTTGATCTAAAAAGAATCCTTGGAGCGGGTCCCTGCTGCACGTCTGCGCCTGTGTCTCCGTTGTGCCGTATCCTGGACGGGTGTAGCACGATGATCGTCTGTAAAAGGAGGAATTTAGATGAAAAAGTTGTCGTGCAAAAAGATAGTTTTTAAAGAAACCATGTATAATTCAAGATGAGAAAAAAATTCCACTTGTCTGCGCGCGTTGAGCCCCTTGTATTGACAAATAGGGGTGTGACCACTTATTCGGTATAAATAGCGGCGCCGGACTTGATTAGTTGTGTCTGAGGTCTTGATGACCTATTGGATGCTTTCGCTGGTCCGGGTGCCTTTAGTGTGCAGCTGCCAGGGCAGCCGCACTCTATTCGGCGCGCAGAGATCGCTTGATATTTCCGTTCACTGAAATGATGCCACATGGACCGGGCATCTTGAGTGTGAGGGAGGCGTAGTGTGGTATTGCATTAAAGCGAGCGAAAGCTTCGCGTCCGAGCAGTGCTTGATAGCCACTTTGGAATGGAGCGATGTGGAAGGTTAAATACTCGTGACGAAAGTTATCGGGGGAGCCGAATATAACTTGTAGTAGGAGGGAGCCCGTACAACGGGCCCCTGGGCCTGGCGTTACTCCTTTAAAGGTAGTATTGCTATGGCGAATTTTTGTTGGGTCTAACCCCATCCCACGGATTGTATCCTGATATATTAGGTTTAGATTGCTGCCACCGTCCATCAGGACTCATGTGAAGTAATATCCACCAATTACTGGGTCTAATACCAGGGCAGCCCATCCTGCACGTCGGATACTTGCTGAGTAATCGCGATGGTCGAAAGTGATCGGTTGAGACGACCAGTGGCAGGACTTCGCGGTGACAGGCACTTGGGTATGTTTTCCTGGGAGTGCCGCGTTGTTTTTTCCCTTGATCACGTGTAACACGTTTACTGTTTTGACTTCTGGCGGAAATTTCTTTTGTTCCCCAGTGTCTTGCTTGGGAGGCTCGTCCTCGTCTTCACTTGGTGTATCCTCCCCCTTGTGTACGGCGTTGAGCTTGCCGGACTGCTTGAAGACCCAACATTCTCTGTGGGTATGATTAGCAGGTTTACCAGGGGTACTATGGATCTGACATACTTGGTCCAGAATTTTGTTGAGGCTGGACAGTTCATCCCTGGTGCCTTTAGAGGGCGGCTTTTGCTGACCTGGCCAAGAGCTTTTGAATCCGGCGTTTACTGTCGTGCCCTTCGTGCTGTCTTCTTTATTCCGACGTTTGTTATTGCTGTTGCGCCATGATTTCCCGTTTCCATCTCTAACTTCAGATGTACTGGGGTCGCTGGTGCTGCATCTAGCTAACTAGCTGTCCTCACCCGCGCAAAAGCGGGTCATGAGGCTTATTAATGCGGCCATCGTTCTCGGCTTATTTTGGCCGAGGTATCAGGTGAGCCATTCATCATGGACGCTATGCTTAAAAGCTGCCAAGGCTTCGGCGTTCGGACAGTCGACAATCTGGTTCCTCTAGTGAGAAACATGTTCCAATGCTTTCGGGCTGACTCTCCGGGCTATTGAGTTATATGACTCAAATCGTCCGCATCCGGAGGTCGGACATAAGTCCCTTGAAAATTTGCCCGAAAGGCGTCTTCAAGCTCTTCCCAACTTCCAATGGAGCTTTCGGGGAGGCCTTTAAGCCAGTGACAAGCTGGTCCTTTGAGCTTGAGGGGTAAGTACTTGATGGCATGGAGATCATCTCCTCGAGCCATATGGATATGAAGGATGTAGTCCTCAATCCAGACCCCAGGGTCTGTTGTTCCGTCGTGTGTCTCTATGTTTACGGGTTTGAATCCCTCTGGAAATTCATGGTCCAGCACCTCATCGGTGAAACATAGGGGGTGTGCGGCACCCCTGTAGCTGGGTGTACCGCGTTGTTCGGATGTTTGTTGTGTTGCATTGTATGCTGGGGCGCGCTTGCGTGGTCCATAGATGGATCTTGTTGTGCCCTCCTTTGGGTGCGAGCCCTCGCATGGGTCGCGTGTTGTATTGTGAGTGGCGTTGTACGCCGCTCTGTGTTGGCAGAAGGGTCGTCTATCCGGACAGGTGGCTGCTTTGATATTTGGTTGTGGGGGGTCTGAGGCCTCCTCATCGAATTCAGGTAGCAGCTTCCGCTTTGGGTAGCTCTTGGAGGGGCGATTGTCGCCGTACCTCGCTGCTATGTTGAGTATTTTACTCCATCTGATTTGGAGTGTCTTGCGCAGCCTTGAGCCTTTGCTTCTACTTTTTAAGACTCCTCGCGGTGGCGACAAGCCTTTTACGGGCATTCTGCTGCTCCGGGTGCCTGTCCGGCGTTATGTCGTCCGGACCATTATCCTTGATTGAATTTGTTTGTTCGGCTTGATTATCCGAATTGCCATTGTCTAGCAGCGGTTCGCCCTACTCCAGCGCTGGGTTTGTGTGATCGTTATTTCTGTCGAGGTGGGATTTGGGGCGGCGCTTGCGTCGCCGCTTTGACTGCTTCTCGAGGGAACAAGCCTTCGGTGCGTCCTTCCGCTCCTCGTCGTCATATTTTGGTGCGTCCACCATGTATACGTCATATGACGAGGTGGCTTTCCAGGGCCCAATAGGCGCTGGTTCTTCATCGTCTCCTTCATCGGCGTCCATACCGTCGATGTCTTCGGAGTCGAAGACAAGCATGTCGGTTAAATCATCGACAGTGGCTACAAAGTGGGTGGTGGGTGGGCTTTGAACTTCTTCATCGTCTGTATCCCAACCTTGCTGACCGTAGTCTGGCCAGGGTTCTCCTGATAAAGAGAGAGACTTTAGTGTCTTCAGAATATTGCCGAAAGGCGAGTGCTGAAAGATGTCCGCGGCAGAAAACTCCATGATCGGCGCCCAATCAGATTCGATCGGCGGGGGCGCGGAGGGTTCGGAGTCCGGAGAGGACTCTGGCTCCTTGGAGTCACGAGTCTCGCGGAGTGCGGGGCTGGTGTTTGGCTCGATCGCCGTTGGGATCACAGCCCCCGAGGCGGCGTCCAACCACCCATCCTCGATCGGCGCGGTTGGCTCCGAATTAAGGGTCGAAGCCGATGCGGGTGCGGCCTCCAGGGCACTGTTCGGCGGCAGAGCTAGATCATGCTCGTCGTGACAGTGCGGCGCGCTCGGCAGTGGCTCGAATCCGTCGAAGATCAAGTCCCCGCGGATGTCAGCCGTGTAGTTTAAACTTCCAAATCTGACCTGACGGACAGGGGCATAGCTTTCGATCTGCTCCAGATGGCCAAGTGGATTGGCCCGCAGTGCGAAGCCGCTGAAGACGAAGATCTGTCCAGGGAGGAAAGTCTCACCCTGGACTGCATCGCTATTGATGATCGTAGGAGCCATCAAGCCTATCGGCGATGACACAGAGGAACTCTCAATGAAAGCACCAATGTTGGTGTCAAAACCGGCGGATCTCGGGTAGGGGGTCCCGGACTGTGCGTCTAGGCCGGATGGTAACAGGAGGCAAGGGACACGAAGTTTTACCCAGGTTCGGGCCCTCTTGATGGAGGTAAAACCCTACGTCCTGCTTGATTAATATTGATGATATGGGTAGTACAAGAGTAGATCTACAACGAGATCGAAGAGGCTAAACCCTAGAAGCTAGCCTATGGTATGATTGTTGTTCTGTATGTTGTCCTACGGACTAAAAGCCTCCGGTTTATATAGACACTAGAGAGGGTTAGGGTTACACAAAGTTGGTTACAATGGTAGGAGATCTACATATCCGTATCGCCAAGCTTGCCTTCCACGCCAAGGAAAGTCCCTTCCGGACACGGGACGAAGTCTTCAATCTTGTATCTTCATAGTCCAGGAGTCCGGCTGAAGGTATAGTCCGGCCATCCGGACACCCCCTAATCCAGGACTCCCTCGGTTGTCCTTGAATATTACCATTGGGTGCCTTGGGCTCCCCAAGCTTAGGCTCTTGCCACTCCTTATTCCATAGTCCATCGAATCTTTACCCAAAACTTGTAAACTTCACAACACAAAACTTAACAGAAAACTCGTAAGCTCCGTTAGCGAAAGAAAACAAAACACCACTTCAAGGTACTGTAATGAACTCATTCATTATTTATATTGGTGTTAAACCTACTGTATTCCAACTTCTCTATGGTTTATAAACTTTTTTACTAGCCATAGATTCATCAAAATAAGCCAACAACACATACAAAACAGAATCTGTCAAAAACAGAACAGTCTGTAGTAATCTGGATCAAACGTATACTTATGGAACTCATAAAATTCTAAAATAAATTTCTGGACGTGAGGAATTTATCTATTAATCATCTGCAAAAATAATTAACTAAATAGAACTCTCCAATAAAAAATGTCAGCAATTATCGTGAGCGCTAAAGTTTCTGTTTTTTTACAGCATGATCAACAAGACTTTCCCCAAGTCTTCCCAAAGGTTATACTTGGCACAAACACTAATTAAAAGTATAAAACCACATCTAAACAGAGGCTAAATGAATTATTTATTACTAAACAGGAGCAAAATGCAAGGAACAAAAATAAAGTTGGGTTGCCTCCCAACAAGCGCTATCGTTTAACGCCCCTAGCTAGGCATGATGATTTCAAAGACGCTCACATAAAAGATAAGAATTGAACATAAAGAGAGCATCATGAAGAATATGACTAGCACATTTAAGTCTAACCAACTTCCTATGTATAGTGATTTTGTGAGAAAACAACTTATGGAAACAAGAATCAACTTGCAAAGGTAAAACAAGCATAACTTCAAAACTTTAAGCACATAGAGAGGAAACTTGATATTATTGCAACTCCTACAAGCATATATTCCTCCCTCATAATAATTTTGAATAGCATCATGAATGAACTCAACAATATAACTATCACATAAAGCATTCTTTTCATGATGTACAAGCATAGAAATTTTATTACTCTCCACATAAGCAAAATTCTTCTCATGAACAATAGTGGGAGCAAACTCAACAAAATAACTATCATGTGAGGCATAACACAATTGAAAACTAAAATCCTGATGACAAGTTTATGCTTATCATTATTCTTAATAGCATACAAGTAATCACAATAATCATCATATATAGCAACTTTATTCTCATAATCAATTGGAACTTCTTCCGAAATAGTGGATTCATCACAAAATAAAGTCATGACCTCTCCAAATCCACTTTCATCAATATAATCATCATAAATAGGAGGCATGCTTTCATCATAATAAATTTGCTCATCAAAACTTGGGAGACTAAAAATATCATCTTCATTAAATGCAGCATCCCCAAGCTTGGGACAAACATTAATTGCAGTAAATATATTTTCAAAAACATCATCTTCATCAAACATAGCATCCCCAAGCTTGGGCCTTTTCATATCATAAGCATAATCACTCTCATAATTAATAGTGATAGCACCGATAGTATAGCAATTATCATATTCTTCCAAGCAAGTGCCAAAAAGATTTTCAAGATCATAAGAAGTATCATTATCTTGCACAATTATATTTTCATGAGGCACAATAGTAATAGGAGCAGCATTATTTGGGGGAGATATCTTTTTACCTCTCTTCCTTTTTCTTTTATTCTTATTCACCACATCATGTGTGGGTTCAATCCTCTTTTTGGAGCTCCTTATAAATGAGATTGGTTGAATAGGAGGCTCTTCCTCGTTACTTGATTCATCATAAGAAATAATAGGAGGATATTGGGAAGTCTCTCCCCTTTCATTAGTATTCTCTTCATCTTCTATTTGTTTTATTTTATTTATGTAATTAGCAATATAAGGATTTTCAATGCAATTCACCGCACAATAGATATAAATTTCCTCTAGATCAAAACCAAGAAGTTTATAATGGGCAAATTCTGGAAGATAGTTAGTTATACGTTTCATTTCTTCGTAACCCATAAGCAAACTAAGTTCATTATGATGTGCAAGAGAAATCAAATCATCACAATTTTTGGAAACGATTAGATCATGAAACAATTTGCATCACATGGTTAAATGACCACGTTCATTGCAAAGCTCACAAGTATGGCCAAGAAAATTTAAATTTTCAGCACAATCATCTAGCCTTTCTTGCAACATTTTAGTTTCTAAGTACTTATACCTCTTGCAATATCTATCTTCCCTATTTGGTGTGTACTTACAAACCCAATGCACTCCACAAAAATTGACATGTTTATAGGAGACATTTTCATCATAACTAGTGCAATCATCATTAGTACCATGGATATTCAAGGAGTTCATACTAACAACATTGCAATCATGCTCATCATTCAGAGATTTAGTGCCAAACATTTTAATGCATTCTTCTTATAACACTTTGGCACAATTTTCTTTTCCATCATACTCACGAAAGATATTAAAAAGATGAAGCGTATGAGGCAAACTTAATTCCATTTTTTTGTAATTTTCTTTTATAAACTAAACTAGTGATAAAACAAGAAACTAAAAGACTCGATTGCAAGATCTAAAGATATACCTTCAAGAGCTAACCTCCCCGGCAACGGCGCCAGAAAAGAGCTTGATGTCTACTACACAACCTTCTTCTTGTAGACGTTGTTGGGCCTCCAAGTGCAGAGGTTTGTAGGACAGTAGAAAATTTCCCTCAAGTGGATGACCTAAGGTTTATCAATCTGTAGGAGGCGTAGGATGAAGATGGTCTCTCTCAAGAAACCCTGCAACCAAATAACAAAGAGTATCTTGTGTCCCCAACACACCCAATACAATGGTAAATTGTATAGGTGCACTAGTTCGGCAAAGAGATGGTGATACAAGTGGTATATGGATGGTAGATAAAGGTATTTGTAATCTGAAATTATAAAAACAGCAAGGTAACGAATGATAAAAGTGAGCGTAAATGGTATTGCAATGCGTTGAAACAAGGCCTAGGGTTCATACTTTTGCTAGTGCAAGTTCCCTCAACAATAATAACATAATTGGATCATATAACTATCCCTCAACATGCAACAAAGAGTCACTCCAAAGTCACTAATAGTGGAGAACAAACAAAGAGATTATGGTAGGGTACGAAACCACCTCAAAGTTATTCTTTCCAATCAATTCGTTGGGCTATTCCTATAAGTGTCACAAACAGCCCTAGAGTTCGTACTAGAATAACACCTTAAGACACAAATCAACCAAAACCCTAATGTCACCTAGATACTCCAATGTCACCTCAAGTATCCGTGGGTATGATTATACAATATGCATCACACAATCTCAGATTCATCTATTCAACCAACACACAGAACCTCAAAGAGTGCCCCAAAGTTCTTACCGGAGAATCACGACAAAAACGTGTGCCAACCCCTATGCATAGGTTCATGGGCGGAACCCGCAAGTTGATCACCAAAACATACATCAAGTGAATCACGTGATATCCCATTGTCACCACAGATACGCACGGCAAGACATACATCAAGTGTTCTCAAATCTTTAAAGACTCAATCCGATAAGATAACTTCAAAGGGGAAACTCAATCCATTACAAGAGAGTAGAGAGGGCGGAGAAACATCATAGGATCCAAATATAATAGCAAAGCTCGCGATACATCAAGATCGTATCACCTCAAGAACACGAGAGAGAGAGAGAGAGATCAAACACATAGCTACTGGTACATACCCTCAGCCCCGAGGGAGAACTACTCCCTCCTCGTCATGGAGAGCACCGGGATGATGAAGATGGCCACCGGAGAGGGATTTCCCCCTCCGGCAGGGGGCCGGAACGGGTCTAGATTGGCTTTCTGTGGCTATGGAGGCTTCTGGCGGCGGAACTCCCGATCTATTGTGCTCCCCAATCGTTTTAGGGTATATGGAGATATATAGGTAGAAGAAGTACGTCAGGGGGGCCACGAGGGTCCCACGAGGGTGGAGGGCACGCCTAGGGGGTGGGCGCGCCCCCCTACCTCGTGGCTTCCTTGAAGCTCCCTTGACGTGGACTCCAAGTCTCCCGGGTTGCTTTCCTTCCAAAAATAAGTTCCGTGAAGTTTCAGGTCAATTGGACTCCGTTTGATTTTCCTTTGCTTCGAAACCCTAAAATAGGCCAAAAAAACAGAAAATGGCACTGGGCTCTGGGTTAATAGGTTAGTCCCAAAAATAATATAAAAGTGTATAATAAAGCCCATAAACATCCAAAACAGAAGATAATATAGCATGGACCAATCAAAAATTATAGATACGTTGGAGACGTATCATCAACCAAGACACGAGCATAGCCCGCTGGAATCGGGGTGCAATGGAAGGTTGCTTCGGGGGTATTTGTAAAAGCAAGGGCGTTCGCCACCTTCATGGATATGTTCTTCATTTTGAAGTGTAGCTCATAGTTAGTGTTCTCTATGATGTCATCCACAGGGTATGTATCCAGCAGTGCGTCGCCCGGGGCGGAACCAACGCTGCTTCTCCGCATGGATGGGACGGTGCTATCCAATGCTGGACGATCATCCACTTGCTGCTGCCGCTGCTGAGACCCCCTTTCCTGGCTAAGTGAGTCGATCTGCTGCTGCTGGAATTTGAGTGCCAAGTCCACGTGCCTTGGTTCTAGGCCTTGAAGGCGTTCTGCGTCCTGCTTCCTCTGCTCCTCCTCCAGCTTCCTCTTCTTCTCCTCCTCCATCTTCTTTCTTGCACGGGTCCTGTAGTCGTCGTTCCATTCCGAAAAGCCCTCATACTAGGGAATAACGCCCTTGCCTCGTGTTCTTCCCGGGTGTTCAGAATTTCCCAGGGCGCGCGTAAGCTTGTCGTTCTCTCTATTGGGCGTGAACACCCCCTTTCGAGCATCTTCTATCACGTCAAGTAACTTTTGTTCGGCTCCTTTTAGACTTGCCTTCTTCGAAACCAGGCATGTCTTTGGGTCCAACGCCCCCCATGCGCATAGAACCAAGTTCTGCACCTGGGGGGCCAGCTCCTAGTAACTGGACTGACCCCTGCATCCAGCATATCTTGCTCAGACTTATCCCACTTAGGCATTGCCACCGCATAGCCACCTAGCCCCAGCCTATGGAACTGCGTCTTTTTTGCGGCATTGGCCTTGTTTTTTCTCGACCATTCCTTAGATAATTCTGATTCCTTGAATTTCACAAAATCGGGCTAGTGTTCTCTTTGCTTCTCCAGTGTTCCCTTGAATTCTGGAGTCTTCCTTTCTGCAGCGAGGTAGTTGGCCCATACAGTTTTCTTATGGGTGTTGAATGCAATTGCCATCTTCTTAAGAGCAGCATCCTTGACTTTCTGCACATCTGCATCAGTGAAATAATCTGGTAGGATGAAATGTTCCATCAGAGATTCCCAAAGCTTTTGTTTTGCTCTGTCGTCGACCCAAGTAACATCTGGACATTTAGTTTTTGGCTCTTTCCGTTCTTGAATGGAGATCGGGAGTTGGTCCTTCACAAGAACTTCGCACTGACGAACGAACTTGTTCGCAATGTTCTTAGGCGTGAGGGGTTCGCCACCAGCTTTGATGGAATCGATGTTGTACTTTACACCCTCCTTCAACTTTTTGCCCGGGCCTCGCTTTGTCCTGCTGTCTGTAGAAGCAGATTTGCTCGATCCGGAGGGCTGAAAGAAGAAAGATCGATTCGTTAATATATCTTCAAATCAAAAAACATGTGATGATCACTAGATGCCTGCTTATATAAATATACCTCGCCGGTAGTCTTTGTTATTTCAAGATCAACATTGTCTGTGTCATCATAATCATTGTCTGCGTCATCATAATCATAATCATAGTTCATGACTTCATCAGCTTGGTCGTCGACATCGAATATCTTATCATCACCCTCCCCGGTATTGTTCACATATTAGGAGCCGTCATCTGCTTCATTCAGATAATCTGGCCTGGTAGGGCTGCGTATGATCTCGAACAGGGCCTCTTCTCCCTCTCTGCCGGTATTGTCCACCATAGCTTTTACTTAACTAATACAGAAGAAATATAAAACAATTTAGTATTTACAATGCATGGATGTAATCAATAAGAAAAAACTGAATCATATAGTACATAATATGCATCATCTCGAATAATATATAATCTCGAATATATCGTCTTGAATAATATATAATCTCGGGTACATCATCTCTAATAATATATATAATCTCAAATACATCGTCTCGAATATTATATATCGAATACACCACTGGCCAGGTACCTAATAAAGATCGAATACTATAAAAGAATCTAGGCCACTCGCGGTTCCTGGGGCGCGGGCGGTGGACACCCAAAGAGAAGGAACCATCACAGGATCATATCTCCGGTCATCTGCCCAAAGAACCTGCCAGGTATTGGAGAACCTGATGTCCATAGCAGCCATGTAGCGATGGACGTGCTCGTCCTCCTCCCTGACACGGCGACGCGCCACCTCTAGCGGGCCGTCTCCCTCTGCACCGAATGTGGCCCATGCGAACGCCACCAAAGGAGATTAGGGTCGATGACGGGACCCGAGGCTGGGTTCCTCACCAAGCGGCGCCCCCCTCCAGGTAGCACCTCCCAGTGCCAGCCCGGCGGAGCCCAGTCCCGGACATGGGTCAGCCGGACGTCTTCGCGAACGGGTCGACAGCGAGGGATGCGGGCCGGGCATCGTCGAGAACAAATACTATATGCCCGCAAAAAGTAACATTTTTTAAATGATTGGATTGTGATAAGTAAAATTCTATATGCAAATTCTAAATTTTTCTGTAACTAAAATTATAAGAAACTAAAAAAACATTGATCATCGTCTAACAATTTGACATTAATCTAATTCATCTAGCTAAAACTAATTCTAACATTTCTATATATATAACTAACATTTCTATAACATTTTTAATATTTCTATCACTAAAAAACAGAAAAATTGCTAACATTTCTATAAATATTTCTATAACTAAAAAAAGAAAAATTTATAACATTTCTAATATTTCTATAACTAAAAAACAGAAAAATTTCTAACATTTCTATAGATATTTCTATGACTAAAAAACAAAAAATTCTATAACTAAAAAAACAATGTGTGTGTGTGGACATGGCGGCCAGGGCAGGAGCTCACCAGCGAGGCACGGCGACGGGGGGCGGCGACGGGCGATGACGACGGGGATGGGGACAGGGCGGCGACGAAGGTGACGGGGACGGGCCATGCGGGGACGATGGGAGACGACGGGGCGGGGACGGGGCGGGGATGGCGACGGACGGCGGGGACGGGGACAGCCGGGGCGGCGACGGCAACGGGGACGGCGAAGGGGGCGGCGACGAGGGGCGGCGGCGACGGGGCAGAGGAGAAAGAAGCAGAGGGGGAGATGAGAAACTGAATTTTTTTTTGAAGTGCTTTCTTATATAGAACACCCTTTAGTACTGGTTGGAGCCACCAATCGGTACTAAAGGTCTGCTTTGGCCAGGCCAAGCGGTGGGAAGCGCCCCCCCCTTTAGTACCGAGTGGTGGCACCAACCGGTACTAAAGACCCCCCCCCCTTTAGTACCGGTTGGAGCCACGACCCGGTACTAAAGGGGTTGCGCTGCCAGGCGAGGGGCGCAATAGTTTAGTCCCACCTCACTAGTTGAGAAGCGCCCAGACCAGTTTATAAGCCCCGACGCGGGCACTGCATTGAACTCCTCTCAAAAGCAGGCCTTCCGGGCCTACCTCTCCTACTCTCCGTGTGGGCCTACTGGGCTTGCGGGCCTGCGTCCTGGCCCAACTACAGGTTGGGTTTCTAGTCGTATGCAGGCCGCACTGGCCCAGTAGGTGGGCTTTTATTTTCTTATTTTTTTATGCTTTATTTATTTTTGAGTTGTTTTTTGCTATATTTAGAGTTTCTTTGTGAATATTCTTGCTTTAGGTACAAAAAATTACAAACTTTCCGTTAGTGCCGGTAGTTTTCAAATTTGAATAGTTTAAATTTTAAATTATTTGAAATTTGTGTGAATCACTAGTTTGTGAATAACTTAACTTTGAAAATAGATTTTTCAGTGATTCTTTTTTCTTATGTTTAATATTAGTGTGTTTTGTCATTATATTCAATTTGGTAATGCTTAGGTGATACGTCTCCAACGTATCTATAATTTTTGATTGCTCCATGTTATATTATCTACTGTTTTGGACATTATTGGGCTTTATTATCCACTTTTATATTATTTTTGGGACTAACCTACTAACCGGAGGCCCAGCCCAGAATTGCTGTTTTTTTTGCCTATTTTAGGGTTTCAAAGAAAAGGAATATCAAACGGAGTCCAAACGGAATGAAACCTTCGGGAACGTGATTTTTGGAACGAACAAGACCCAGGAGACTTGGACCCTACGTCAAGCAACCAACAGGGAGGCCACGAGGTAGGGGGCGCGCCTACCCCCCCCCCCCAAGCGCGCCCTCCACCCTCGTGGGCCCCCTGTTGCTCCACCGACATACTTCTTCCTCCTATATATACCTACGTACCCCCAAACGATCAGATACAGAGCAAAAACCCTAATTCCACCACCGCAACTTTCTGTATCCACGAGATCCCATCTTGGGGCCTGTTCCGGAGATCCACCGGAGGGGGCATCGATCACGGAGGGCTTCTACATCAACACCATAGCCTCTTCGATGAAGTGTGAGTAGTTTACCTCAGACTTACGGTTCCATAGTTATTAGCTAGATGGCTTCTTCTCTCTTTTTGGATCTCAATACAAAGTTCTCCCCCTCTCTTGTGGAGATCTATTCGATGTAATCTTCTTTTGCGGTGTGTTTGTTGAGACCGATGAATTGTGGGTTTATGATCAAGTTTATCTATGAACAATATTTGAATCTTCTCTGAATTCTTTTATGTATGATTGGTTATCTTTGCAAGTCTCTTCGAATTATCAGTTTGGTTTGGCCTACTAGATTGATCTTTCTTGCAATGGGAGAAGTGCTTAGCTTTGGGTTCAATCTTGCGGTGTCCTTTCCCAGTGACAGTAGGGGCAGCAAGGCACATATTGTATTGTTGCCATCGAGGATAACAAGATGGGTTTTTTATCATATTGCATGAATTTATCCCTCTACATCATGTCATCTTGCTTAAAGCATTACTCTGTTCTCTTGAACTTAATACTCTAGATGCATGCTGGATAGCGGTCGATGTGTGGAGTAATAGTAGTAGATGCAGACAAGAGTCGGTCTACTTGTCTTGGACGTGATGCCTATATACATGATCATACCTAGATATTCTCATAACTATGCTCAATTTTGTCAATTGCTCGACAGTAATTTGTTCACCCACCGTAAAATACTTATGCTCTTGAGAGAAGCCACTAGTGAAACCTATGGCCCCCGGGTCTATCTTCATCATATTAATCTTCCAATACTTAGTTATTTTCATTGCTTTTATTTTACTTTGCATATTTATCATAAAAATATGAAAAATATTATCTTATCATATCTATCAGATCTCACTCTCATAAGTGACTGTGTAGGGATTGACAACCCCTTATCGCGTTGGTTGCGAGGATTTATTTGTTTTGTGTAGGTGCGAGGGACTCGCGTGTAGCCTCCTACTCGATTGATACCTTGGTTCTCAAAAACTGAGGGAAATACTTACGCTACTTTGCTGCATCACCCTTTCCTCTTCAAGGGAAAACCAACGCAAGTGCTCAAGAGGTAGCAAGAAGGATTTCTGGCGCCGTTACCAGGGAGGTCTATGCAAAAGTCAACATACCAAGTACCCATCACAAACCCTTATCTCCTGCATTACATTATTTGCCATTTGCCTCTCATTTTCCTCTCCCCCACTTCACCCTTGCCGTTTTATTCGCCCTCTCTCTCTATCCTCCCTCTCCTTCTCTATTTGCCTCTTTTTGCCCGTTCCCCATTTGCTTGTCGTTATGGCAAGTCCTCTATCTTCTCCGTTGTCTCCCGAGAATGAAGTTCTAAATTTTAAGCAAAGGGAGGGAGAAAATCTAAAAGACGCTTGGTATAGAATTTTCAATGCTCAAAATAGATCTACCAGGAAGCAATCTACTTCCGTTCTTCTTCACAATTTTTATGTAGGCATTACTCCTTGGCAAAGATATATCCTTGATACCATTACCAGAGGGAACTTCTTGGGTAGCCATACTTTTGATTCTTACAATGCTATGATAGATTTGTTTGGCTCACCACCTCTTTTGGTTAATGGAACTATGTTAACTTTGGAGCATGTAATGCAAAAACTTGAAATTATTGATAATAAAGTTGCTACCGTTGAGTTAATTGAAAATTTCGATAAAAAGATCCACAACCAAATTACCCAATATGGATCTAAAGTAGGAGTAACTTTGAAAAATATTAAAGAGAAGGAACCTACAGTTAATGAAATAATAAATTATGATTCCACTAGAATCGATAAACTTGAGGGTATCATTACCAACTTGGGAACCGCTTTTTCTTTTGTAAAGAATACTCCAAGTCCTCCAACTAAAACTGCCAAGCTTATGTATGTTCCTAAAAATAAAGGTGAATCCTCTAGCAAAGAAACTGCGGATCTCAAATCTATAAGTGTTCACCCTAATATTTTTGCTGTCATTAAGGAACCATTTGCTGCCAATGATTTTTTCGATCTTGTGCCTAAAATATTGATAATTAATAAAAGTAAAGAAATTCTTAAGGACGGTAGATGCCTCATTGAAGAATTGCCTACCAAAGATGGCAATACCTAGATCTATCCTTGTTTTTTATGCCTAGCTAGGGGCGTTAAACGATAGCGCTTGTTGGGAGGCAACCCAATTTTATTTTTATTCCTTGCTTTTTGCTCCTGTTTAGTAATAAATAATTTATCTAGCCTCTGTTTTGGTTGTGTTTTTTGTGTTTAATTAGTGTCTGCGCCAAGTAGAACCATTGGGAAGACTTGGGGAAAGTCTTGTTAATCTTGTTGTAAAAAACAGAAACTTTAGCGCTCACGAGAACTGCTATAATTTTTATTTGGAAAGTGCTATTTAGTTAATTATTTTTTAATATGATTAATATATAAATTCCTCACGTCCAGAAATTTATTTTAGAATTTTGGGGGTTCTGGATCTTGCGCTAGCTACAGATTACTAGAGACTGTTCTGTTTTTGACAGATTCTTTTTTTCATGTGTTGTTTGCTTATTTTTATGGATCTATGGCTAGTAAAATAGTTTATAAACCATAGAGAAGTTGGAATACAGTAGGTTTAACACCAATATAAATAAATAATGAGTTCATTACAGTACCTTTGTAACACCCACGATGCGGCTATATCTCCCACATGTCGGAGCACGACTTAGAGGCATAACCGCATAGTGGGCATGTCGCAAGAGGGGTAATCTTTACACATTCCATGTACTGAATATGAAAGGGATAGAGAGTTGGCTTACAATCGCCACTTCACACAATGCATAAATATAGCATTACATCATCCAGAATACAATCAAGGTCCGACTATGGAACCAAATAAAGAAACACAACCCCTAATGCTAGATCCCCGATCGCCCCAACTGGGCTCCTCTACTGATCAAACGGCAACAAAACAACACAACAAACAAGATTTTCATCGAGCTCCCACTCGAGCTGGGTTGCGTCACCTGCACTGGTATCATCGGCACCTGAAAATGTTTGAAAGTATCTGTGAGCCACGAGGACTCAGCAATCTCACACCCGCGAGATCAAGACTATTTAAGCTTAAGGTAGGAAAAGGGGGTAGTGAGGTGGAGCTACAGCAAGCACTAGAATATATGGTGGCTAACTTACGCAAATGAGAGCAAGAAGAGAAGCAATGCACGGTCGTGAACTAGAAGTGACCAAGAAGTGATCCTGAAACTACTTACGTTCAAGCATAACACAAGAACCGTGTTCACTTCCCGGACTCCGCCGGAAAAAGACCATCATGGATACACACGCGGTTGATGTATTTTAATTAAGTTAAGTGTCAAGTTTTCTACAATCGGATATTAACAAATTCCCATCTGCCCATAATTGTGGGCACGGCTTTCAAAAGTTCAAAACCCTGTAGGGGTGTCCCAACTTAGCCCATCACAAGCTCTCACGGTCAACGAAGGATATTCCTTCTCCCAGGAAGACCCGATCAGACTCGGAATCCCGGTTACAAGACATTTCGACAATGGTAAAACAAGACTAGCAAAGCCACCCGGATGTGCCGACAAATCCTGATAGGAGCTGCACATATCTCGTTCTCTGGGCACACCAGATTGTCCAAACTTCCGGTAGGCCAACCCAGAGTTGCCCCTGGTGGCCACGGGCGGCTGACAGGTTGGACCAACACTCAGAGGAGCACTGGCCCGGGGGTTTAAAATAAAGATGACCCTTGAGTCTGCAGAACCCAAGGGAAAAAGGTTTGGTGGCAAATGGTAAAAACAAGGTTGGGCCTTGCTGGAGGAGTTTTATTCAAGGCGAATTTTCAAGGGGTTCCCATTATAACCCAACCGCGTAAGGAACGCAAAATCAAGGAATATAACACCGGTATGACGGAAACTAGGGCGGCAAGAGTGGAACAGAACACCAGGCATAAGGCCGAGCCTTCCACCCTTTACCAAGTATATATGTGCATTAATTAAATAAGAGATATTGTGATATCCCAACAATAATCATGTTCCAACAAGGAACAAACTCCATCTTCACCTGCAACTAGCAACGCTATAAGAGGGGCTGAGCAAAGCGGTAACATAGCCAAACAACGGTTTACTAGGAAAGGTGGATTAGAGGCTTGACATGGCAATATGGGAGGCTTGATATAGCAGGTGGTAGGTATCGCGGCATAGCAATAAAGCGAGCAACTAGCGAGCAAAGATAGTAGTGATTTCGAGAGTATGGTCATCTTGCCTGCAAAGTTCTCCGAGTTGACGTAAGCTTGATCCTCGTAAGCGTACTCAATGGGTTCCTCAAACACGAACTCGTCTCCCGGCTCTACCCAAGGCAAGAACACAAGCAAAAGAAACCACAATCAACCACGGTGCAATGCACAAGCAACATGATGCAAAACATGGCATGATATGCGGGATGTGATATGCAATGCATATGCGTGCTTCGGAAGGGAAAGATTAAACCAAGCATCAACTTGGCAAACCAAGCATGCCGCTAGAAAGATGAGATGATTTCGGTCGAAATCGATATAAAGATCACCGGAATCGAATGCACGGTTTGCAAATGGAAAGCAAAACAATAATGGCACAATTCTGCGATTAACAGCACGATGCCAACTCAATGCAACAAGAAACTAAGCTACTGCACTCCAACATAACAACAAAGCACATGCCAGTGATCTACTCAAGATGCTTGACAAAAGATGAACACTGAGTTACAGCTTAATCACACAAGAGTAGGTTCAAACAAGTATGGCAAAAGTGCAAAAGATATCAGCATCACAGACTTAGTGAAAATAACATGTCAGGAATTAACATCAGGAAGCAATGTTTAGAGCAAGGTAACAACATGCTACAGGATCATATCATAGCAACCAAAGGCATGGCATGAATCTACTCAAATCATATAACAAAAGTCCCTTACTGACCATAAGCCAAAAAGGATCATAAAATATGATGGCACCCATGTAAACATAGCAAGTTTCGTTAACAGATTCAGACTTAGCAGAAAACTGAGCATGGCATAAACAGAATTATGAAGGCACAAGGCATTGCATGACAAACTAAGCATACTACCAGCAAGAAGACATGATCAAGAAGATAACCATGGCAAGAACAATCTCATAGCATGCATGGATCAACTACAACAACCTTGGCAAAATTGAGTAACACGTAAACAATCTGCCAGGAACATTTTATAGCAAAAGTAGAGCAAGATTAAGTCATGCTAGGTCACTCCATAAATGCAAACAGGGACATGGATGGATAGAGCATAACCATATGTCAAAATCATCCTTACTGAACATACTCAAAAGAAGCATGGATCTCTCTGTAGCAACATGAATACATGGCATAGAAATAACAGCAGAGCAAAGACTTAGTGAAATTCTAAGTCCCTGAAATCAGTAATATCACAAGAGCTACTTTGCATGCTTGTGCTAGTCACCACATTAATCACAAAAATACATGGCATACACCCCTGTAAAGATGGCATGGCATATTCCAAAACACATGTAGAACTCATGCCCATATGCAGCACACAATAATCATGGCAAAAATGACAAAAGCTCATAATCTGATAAGAATCAGCACCTAACATTTTATAGCACTCTTGCATCAACAATTTAGGCATCAAGATGGACTCAAACAAGCATGGTGCAATGGAACAAAGTGAAGAGGACATCCTGATGAACATTTTGATATATCATATGCATCAAACGAAGCAGCGAGCACAAAGTTATGGCATGACGAACAGAGGCATAAAATTGCACAGATCTGGGACTTTGCAGTTTCCAGAAAAAAATATGAGCGCTAGATAACTAAGACGTGCACAGGCGAGGGATAGCGGGCTTGCTCACCCTGGGCTTGGCTCACGCGAAGAGGAGGCGACCTGGGCCAAAGAAGATGGGCCGGACGCGGACGGAGCTAGGCCGCGGCCCACGCGAGGCGCTGGCGCGGTCAACGGCGGACGGCGCCATCCTCCCGATCCCGCCTGGATCGGGGCAAGGGCAGTGGCGCTGGGAGGTGTTCTGGGGCGGATCCGGTCGCCGGAGTTGGCGGCGGGGTCGACGGGGAGTAGGACGGCAGCGGGGGAACGCGGGGCGAGGAAAAGGGCAGCGCGCGCGGGCGGCGGAGGCGCGGTGTCCGAGGCCGGCGGAGGAGCGTGGGCGGCGCGGCTTGTCGGATTCCGGTGAGCGGGCGCGGCGGCGGGCGAGGCAGCACCGGCGTACGGGCGGCGGGGCGGCGCGCGGAGCCGCGGTGGAGCGGGTAGTGGCGGTTCGGGCCCGGGCGGGCCCCCGATGGACTTCCCCGGGCCGCGCGGTGAGAGGCGGCGGTGAGGACAGGTGGCGGCGCCTGAGTGGATGTGGGCGGAGGTGATGCTGAGGTGGCGGCTTGCCATTGGCCGGAGCAACGTGGCGGTGGCGGTGGACATGTCTGGCGCGGCGGCAGACGCGTCCGGTGTCGGGGTGGGGAGGATCTAGGGTTTCGTCTGCGATTTTGAACGGGGAAGACCTATCTATAGCTAGAGGGGGCTAGGAGAGTCCAAATGGAGTGTGGTTTCCGGCCACGCGATCGTGATCGAATGACCGAGAGGATGGAGGGGGTTTGGATGGGTTTTGGGCCACTTTGGAGGGGTGTTGGGCTGCAACACACGAGAGGCCTTTACGGTTCCTCGGTTAACCGTTGGAGTATCAAACGGACTCCAAATGGTATGAAACTTGACAAGCGGTCTACCGGTGGTGTACCAAGGCTGCTTGGCAAGTCTCGGTACAGTCCCAGAACGTTTAACACCCGCTCACAAAAAAAGGAAAAAGGGGGCGCCGGAGGACGTAGGAGTGTCGGATTACGAAACGGACAACGGGGAAAATGCTCGGATGCATGAGACGAACACGTATGCAAATGCGATGCACATGATGACATGATATGAAATGCATGACACACAAACAAATGACAAGGCAACAACAGCGAATAACCGAAAGACACCTGGCGCAACGGTCTCGGGGCATCACAACCTTGAAGTGGTCTTTTGTTTTCTTTCGCTAACGGAGCTCACGAGATTTTCTACTTTAAGTTTTGTGTTGTGAAGTTTTCAAGTTTTGGGTAAAGATTTGATGGATTATGGAACAAGGAGTGGCAAGAGCCTAAGCTTGGGGATGCCCATGGCACCCCCAAGATAATCTAAGGACACCTAAAAGCCAAATCTTAGGGATGCCCCGGAAGGCATCCCCTCTTTCGTCTACTTCTATCGGTAACTTTACTTGGAGCTATATTTTTATTCACCACATGATATGTGTTTTGCTTGGAGCGTCTTTTATGATTTGGGTCTTTATTTGTTAGTTTACTACAATCATCCTTGCCGTACACACCTTTTGAGAGAGACACACATGATTCGTAAATTATTAGAATACTCTATGTGCTTCACTTATATCTTTTGAGTTATATAGTTTTGCTCTAGTGCTTCACTTATATCTTTTAGAGCACGGCGGTGGATTTGTTTTATAGAAACTATTGATCTCTCATGCTTCACTTAGATTATTTTGGGAGTCTTAAATAGCATGGTAATTTGCTTAAATAATCCTTATATGCTAGGTATAAAAGATTAATAATAAAATTCTCTTATGAGTGTGTTGAATACTAAGAGAAGTTTGATGCTTGATAATTGTTTTGAGATATGGAAATGGTGATATTAGAGTCATGCTAGTTGAGTAGTTGTGAATTTGAGAAATACTTGTGTTAAAGTTTGTGATTCCCATAGCATGCACGTATGGTGAACCATTATGTGATGAAGTCGGAGCATGATTTATTTATTGATTGTCTTCCTTATGAGTGGCGGTCGGGGACGAGCGATGGTCTTTTCCTACCAATCTATCCCCCTAGGAGCATGCGCGTAATACTTTTATTTGATAACTTCTAGATTTTTGCAATAAGTATATGAGTTCTTTATGACTAATGTTGAGTCCATGGATTATACGCACTCTCACCCTTCCACCATTGCTAGCCTCTCTAATACCGTGCACCTTTCGCCGGTATCATACACCCACCATATACCTTCCTCAAAACAGCCACCATACATACCTATCATGGCATTTCCATAGCCATTCCGAGATATATTGCCATCCAACTTTCCACCGTTCCGTTTATTATGACACGCTCCATCATTGTCACATTGCTTTGCATGATCATGTAGTTGACATTGTATTTGTGGCAAAGCCACCGTTCATAATTCTTTCATACATGTTACTCATGAGTCATTGCATATCCCGGTACACTGCCGGAGGCATTCATATAGAGTCATATCTTGTTCTAAGTATCGAGTTGTAATTCTTGAGTTGTAAGAAAATAAAAGTGTGATGATCATCATTATTAGAGCATTTTCCCAGTGAGGAAAGGATGATGGAGACTATGATTCCCCCACAAGTCGGGATGAGACTCTGGACGAAAAAAAGAGGCCATAAAAAAAGAGAAAAGGCCCAAATAAAAAAAGATATGAGAGAAAAAGAGACAAGGGCCAATGCTACTATCCTTTTACCACACTTGTGCTTCAAAGTAGCACCATGATCTTCATAGTAGAGAGTCTCCTTTGTTATCACCTTCATATACTAGTGGGAATTTTTCATTATAGAACTTGGCTTGTATATTCCAATGATGGGCTTTCTCAAAATGCCCTAGGTCTTCGTGAGCAAGCAAGTTGGATGCACACCCACTTAGTTTCTTTTTGAGCTTTCATATACTTATAGCTCTAGTGCATCCGTTGCATGGCAATCCCTACTCACTCACATTGATATCTATTGGTGGGCATCTCCATAGCCCGTTAATACGCCTAGTCGATGTGAGACTATATTCTCCTTTTTGTCTCCTCCACAACCACCATTCTATTTCACCTAAAGTGCTATGTCCATGGCTCACGCTCATGTATTGCGTGAAGATTGAAAAAGTTTTGAGAATGTCAAAAGTATGAAACAATTGCTTGGCTTGTCATCGGGGTTGTGCATGATTTAAATACTTTGTGTGGTGAAGATAGAGCATAGCCAGACTATATGATTTTGTAGGGATAACTTTCTTTGGCCATGTTATTTTGAAGAGACATAATTGCTTTATTAGTATGCTTGAAGTATTATTATTTCTATGTCAATATTGAACTTTTGTCTTGATTCTTTCGGATCTGAATATTCATACCACAATTAAGAAGAATTACATTAAAATTATGCCAAGTAGCATTCCACATCAAAAATTCTGTTTTTATCATTTACCTACTCGAGGACAAGCAGGAATTAAGCTTGGGGATGCTTGATACGTCTCCAATGTATCTATAATTTTTGATTGCTCCATGCTATATTATCTACTGTTTTGGACATTATTGGGCTTTATTATCCAGTTTTATATTATTTTTGGGACTAACCTACTAACCGGAGGCCCAGCCCAGAATTATTGTTTTTTGCCTATTTTAGGGTTTCAAAGAAAAGGAATATCAAACGGAGTCCAAACGGAATGAAACCTTCGGGAACGTGATTTTTGGAACGAACAAGACCCAAGAGACTTGGACCCTATGTCAGGCAACCAACAGGGAGGCCACGAGGTAGGGGGGCGCGCCTACCCCCCCCCCCCCAGTGCGCCCTCCACCCTCGTGGGCCCCCTGTTGCTCCACCGACGTACTTCTTCCTCCTATATATACCTACGTACCCCCAAACGATCAGATACGGAGCCAAAACCCTAATTCCACCACCGACTTTCTGTATCCACGAGATCCCATCTTGGGGCCTGTTCCGGAGCTCCGCCGGAGGGGGCATTGATCACGGAGGGCTTCTACATCAACACCATAGCCCTTCGATGAAGTGTGAGTAGTTTACCTCAGACCTTTGGGTCCATAGTTATTAGCTAGATGGCTTCTTCTCTCTTTTTGGATCTCAATACAATGTTCTCCCCCTCTCTTGTGGAGATCTATTCGATGTAATCTTCTTTTTGCGGTGTGTTTGTTGAGACCGATGAATTGTGGGTTTATGATCAAGTCTATATATGAACAATAATTGAATCTTCTCTGAATTCTTTTATGTATGATTGGTTATCTTTGCAAGTCTCTTCGAATTATCAGTTTGGTTTGGCCTACTAGATTGATCTTTCTTGCAATGGGAGATGTTCTTAGCTTTGGGTTCAATCTTGCGGTGTCCTTTCCCAGTGACAGTAGGGGCAGCAAGGCACGTATTGTATTGTTGCCATCGAGGATAACAAGATGGTTTTTTTATCATATGCATGAATTTATCCCTCTACATCATGTCATCTTGCTTAAAGCGTTACTCTGTTCTCTTGAACTTAATACTCTAGATGCATGCTGGATAGCGGTCGATGTGTGGAGTAATAGTAGTAGATGCAGGCAGGAGTCGGTCTACTTGTCTCGGACGTGATGCCTATATACATGATCATACCTAGATATTCTCATAACTATGCTCAATTCTGTCAATTGCTCAACAGTAATTTGTTCACCCACCGTAAAATACTTATGCTCTTGAGAGAAGCCACTAGTGAAACCTATGGCCCCCGGGTCTATCTTCATCATATTAATCTTCCATACTTAGTTATTTTCTTGCTTTATTTTACTTTGCAATCTTTTATCATAAAAATACCAAAAATATTATCTTATCATATCTATCAGATCTCACTCTTGTAAGTGATCGTGTAGGGATTGACAACCCCTTATCGCGTTAGTTGCGAGGATTTATTTGTTTTGTGTAGGTGCGAGGGACTCGCGCGTAGCCTCCTACTAGATTGATACCTTGGTTCTCAAAAACTGAGGGAAATACTTACGCTACTTTGCTGCATCACCCTTTCCTCTTCAAGGGAAAACCAACGCAAGTGCTCAAGACGTAGCATTAGGTTATTTAAAAAATGAAATGCCTTTGTAACAGATGAGTTTTCATCCAAAACCCTGATACTTCGAAAGAGATTGTCCTTTTTTGTACATGAAGTGCATCCAGTTTTTGTGGTAACCCTCTCTATTTTTTTGCACATGCTACGTGGGGGAAATTATGATACCATGCCAACTTTCAACCTTTTCTGAGTTTGTTTGCACATAAAATTCCTTCATGTTTCAAATGCCAAAACACATAACTACCCTAACTATTATAGAAGAAAGTGATGATAGTGAAGTCGATCACATCCCAGATCTTTGGGTGTGAAACTTTTTCTTCGCGTGTGTCCCTTTGCACCGTAGCCATGGAAAATCTTCATCATTTAACTGGATGCTCGGGTCAATATTCACTGTGAATGGAGCAATTTCATCAAACTTTTCATAATCTTCTGACATGTCTGTCTTCTCATCCACTCCCATGATGTTTCTCTTCCCAGAAAGAACTATGTGGCGCTTTGGCTCATCGTATGATGCATTCTCTTCCTTATCTTTTCTTTTTCTCGGCTTGGTAGACATGTCCTTCACATAGAAAACCTGTGCCACATCATTAGCTAGGACGAATGGTTCGTCTGCATACGCAAGATTGTTGAGATCCACTGTTTTCATTCCATACTGCGGGTCTTCCGTTACCCCGCCTCGTGTCATATTGACCCATTTGCACCGAAACAAAGGAACCTTCAAACCACGTCCATAGTCAAGTTCCCATATGTCCTCTACATAACCATAATATGTTTCCTTTCCCGTCTTCGTTGTTGCATCAAAGCGGACACCACTGTTTTGGTTGGTGCTCTTCTTATCTTGGGCGATCGTGTAAAATGTATTACCATTTATCTCGTACCCTTTGAAAGTCATTATATTCGAAGATGGTAACTGGGACAACGAGTATAAGTCATCTTCAATAGAGGCATCGTGCATGGTACGTGTCTGCAACCAGCCGGCGAAACTCCTGGATTGTTCATGTGTAATCCAGTCATCAGACCGCTCTGGGTGTTTGTAGCATAGAAAATTCTTGTGTTCGTCCATATATGGAGCCACCAAGGCGGAATTCTGTAGAACTGTGTAGTGTGCTTCAGTGAGAGAATGTCCGTCCATACATATTATTTGATTCCCTCCTAGTGTGACTTTTCCATCCAGTCTGCCCTTATGCCGCGATTCAGGAACACCAATCGGCTTAAGGTCAGGAATAAAGTCAATACAAAACTCAATGACCTCCTCATTTTCATGGCCCTTAGAGATGCTTCCTTCTGTCCTAGCACGGTTATGAACATATTTCTTTAAGACTCCCATGAACCTCTCAAAGGGGAACATATTGTGTAGAAATACAAGACCCAAAACGTTAATCTCTTAGCATAGGTGAACTAGGATGTGCGTCATGATGTTGAATAAGGATGGTGGGAACACCAACTCGAAACTGACAAGACATTGCACCAAATCATTCTCTAACCTTGGTATGATTTCTGGATCGATTACCTTCTGAGAGATTGCATTGAGGAATGCACATAGCTTCACAATGACTAATTGAACGTTATCCGGTAGAAGCCCCCTCAATGCAACTGGAAGTAGTTGCGTCATAATCACGTGGCAGTCATGAGACTTTAAGTTCTGGAACTTTTTCTCTGCCATGTTTATTATTCCCTTTATATTTGACGAGAATCCAGACGATACCTTAATACTGAGCAGGCATTCAAAGAAGATTTCCTTCTCTTCTTTGGTAAGAGCATAGCTGGCATGACCCTGATGTATGACGTCTTTTCCGTGCATACGTTGCTGGTCCTCCCGTGCCTCAGGTGTATTTTTTGTCTTCCCATACACACCCAAGAAGCCAAGCAGGGTCACGCAAAGATTCTTCATCACGTGCATCACATTGATTCCAGAGCGGACCTCTAGGTCTTTCCAATAGGGCAGGTCCCAAAATATAGATTTCTTCTTCCACATGGGTGCGCGTCCGTCAGCGTCATTCGAACAGGTTGTCTGCCAGGACCCTTTCCAAAGACTACCTTCAAATCCTTGACCATATCATGTACATCAGCACCAGTACGGTGGTGAGGCTTCGTCCGGTGATCCGCCTCACCTTTGAAATGATTGCCTTTCTTTCTTATGGGATGCCTGCTCGGAAGAAATCAATGATGTCCCAGGTACACATTCTTCCTACAATTGTCCAAATATATATTGTCGGTATCATCCAAACAGTGTGTGCATGTGTGGTATCCCTTGTTTGTCTGTCCTGAAAGGTTAATGAGAGCAGGCCAATCATTGATGGTCACGAACAGCAACGCCTTTAGGTCAAATTCTTCCCCCATGTGCTCATACCATGCACGTACACCTGTTCCATTCCACAGCTGTAAGAGTTCTTCAACTAATGGCCTTAGGTACACATCAATGTCGTTGCCAGGTTGCTTAGGGCCTTGGATGAGCACTGGCATCATAATGAACTTCCTCTTCATGCACAACCAAGGAGGAAGGTTATAGAAACATAGAGTCACAGGCCAGGTGCTATGGTTGTTGCTCTGCTCCCCAAAAGGATTAATGACATCTGTGCTTAGACCAAACCATATGTTCCTTGCGTCACCTCCAAACTCCTTCCTGTACTTTCTCTTGATTTTTCTCCATTGCGATCCGTCAGCGGGTACTCTCAACTTTCCGTCTTTCTTACGGTCTTCTCTGTGCCATCGCATCGCCTTGGCATGCTCTTTGTTTTGGAACAAACGTTTCAACCGTGGTATTATAGGAGCATACCACATCACCTTGGCAGGAATCTTCTTCCTGGGGCGCTCGCCCTCGACATCACTAGGGTCATCGCGGCTGATCTTATAGCACAATCCACCGCATACCGGACAAGCGTTCAAATCCTCGTATTGATCACCGCGGTAGAGGATGCGGTCATTAGGGCATGCATGTATCTTCTGCACCTCTAACCCTAGAGGGCAGACAGCCTTCTTTGCTTCGTACGTACTCTCCGGCAATTCGTTGTCCTTTGGAAGCATATTCTTTATCATTACTAGCAACTTTCCAAATCCCTTGTCAGATACACCATTCTCTGCCTTCCATTGCAGCAATTCCAGTGTGGTGCCCAACTTTTTCTTGTCAGCTTCGCAATTCGGGTACAACAATTTCTTGTGATCCTCTAACATGCGCTGCAACTTCTTCTTCTCTAAATCACTTGCGCAGTTTCTCTTTGCATCGGCAATGGCCCGACCTAGATCATCAGCGGGCTCATCTGATGCCTCTTCTTCAGCTTCTTCCCGCATTGTCGGCTCATCTTCTTCCCCCATTGTTGTATCATCGTATTCAGGGAATCCATGGCCAGGATAGCTGTCGTCGTCCTCTTCTTCTTCATTGTCTTCCATCATAACCCCTCTTTCTCCGTGCTTGGTCCAAAAATTATAGTGGGGCATGGAACCGGACTCAAACAGGTGGACGTGAATGGTTCTTGACATAGAGTAATTGTGATCATTCTTACAGCCAGCACATGGACAAGGCATAAAACCATCCGCCCGCTTGTTTGCCTCAGCCGCAAGCACAAAAGTATGCACGCCATTAATGAACTCGGGAGAGCATTGTTCATCGTACATCCATTGTCGGCTCATCTTCATTACACAACACCGAAAAGAACAAATTAATACAAGTTCATACAACACTTAAATGCAACAAACAAAATAACTCTCTAGCTAAAGAACTTAAATGCAACAACAAATGTGATCAAGATCGCAACTAAGGTAACAATTGATCCAACGGCATAATGATACTAAGCCTCACTATGAATGGCATATTTTCTAATCTTTCTAATATTCAAGCGCATTTTCTCCATCTTGATCTTGTGATCATCGACGACATCGGCAACATGCAACTCCAATTCCATCTTCTCCCCCTCAATTCTTTTCAATTTTTCTTTCAAATCCTCGTTTTCTCTTTCAACTAAATTTAACCTCTCGACAATAGGATCGGTTGGAATTTCCGGTTCACATACCTCCTACATACAAATATCTATGTCAACTTGATGGGCATAATTTGTCATAAACACGAAATGCAACAAATAGTTTTAAAAGAGAATATACCACATCCGAATCATAACAAGGACGAGGGCCGACGGGGACTGATATCAAAACCATGGCACTATGTATAACAAACAACATATGGGTAAGATAATTATACGAGTAACTATATATCCAAATCACACAAACATCAATTTTTTATATAAAACATTCATGAACAAGAGGCTCACCGCAAGGTGGTGCCGGTGATGGGACGGTGCGGGCGATCGACAGTGGTTACGACGGAGATTTAGAAGGCACTAAGTAAACCACACCTACATATGCAAACTAAGTGTTATTTTTGACCTCAAATTGCATATAAATCAAATACTAGCACATATAATTCCTCCCAATTTACTAAACTCACAAATTAATCCCTATATAAAGCATTGCAAGAGCTAATCTAGCAATGAGAGATGAAATGACAAAGTTGCTAACCTTTGTGGTCATTTGAATGGATGGGGGCCTTCAAATCTTGACAAATTTTGGGCAAAATGTGTGATGAGATCGAGAGGAAGAGGGGAAGAACAGAGAGGAGAGGGGAAAGGGGAAGAATAGAGCGAGCTCGGGTGGATGAAGGGTTTATGTAGGACGACCTTTAGTACCGGTTTGTGATACCAACCAGTACTAAAGGTGCTGGAGGGGCCCCAGACTGTCAACATCCTGCCACCACTCACTTTAGTACCGGTTCATGGCACAAACCGGTGCTAAAGGATCGCCATGAACCGGTACTAATGAGAGCGGCCGGCTAGCCATTGGAACCGGCACTAATGCACACATTAGTGCCGGCTCAAAATCAAACCGGCACTAATGTGCTTCACATTTGACCCATTTTCTACTAGTGCGGTGTTGTTTATGTATTCACACATGTATTTAAGTTTCTGGTCAATACAATTCTAGCATGAATAACAAACATTTATCATGAACAGAAAATATGATAATGATCATTTTATTATTGCCTCTAGGTCATATTTCCAACACTACGATCCCACACCATCATTGTAAGGTTCCTGGACCATAGGTGCTTTCAAATGTCCACCTTCAAACATTCTCCCGGAAGCGATCTGTCCACTCGGATGGGGACAACTCGCTCGGACGCCTCACTGCCACTCGGCCATGTTCGCCAGCATTCGGACGTGGGAGGCGAAGGGAGCACGCGAGACCTGGAACCTCTGAGGAGCATAATGTCAGGCTGCAAGTGTAGTTATTACTTCAGTTACCAGAAACGTTTGTAATAACCCTCCTTCATCTCCCTTGTAACATAGCCATAATGAGGGATGGTGCACTCTATATAAGCCGACCCCTCGCGCTGAGGCAAGGGTTCGCAACCCTCCTGTAATCCAGACACTAGAGAAAATAGCCCAGGGCTCGAGACATAGGGCTTTTGCCTCTCCACGAGGGGCATGAACTCGTAAAATTCGAGTGTCACACTTGTGTCGTAGTTAGGATCGGCCATTGTTCGTACCCCTCGTACTCATTGTCAGGTTTGTTGCCTTAACAAGCTCCACCTTCCTTTTGGGTGGGCTAGGAGGTGGAGAACGACGTTTCGCATGTCCGCCCCCCCCCCCCCCGCACACACACACGGCTTCCGCGGTCCAGACGGATGTGGGCGGTTTGAGGGTTGGCATTGAAGAAGCCCTTAGTGCCATAAATACTGCTACTTTTCCCTATGAAGTTGGTCAAAGTTTTCCCCATAAATACTGCTACTTTTCCCTATAAAAACTTCAACTTAGGATCTTCGTCACAACCGGTGATGTTAACATTGTCATTGGAGTGACTCCTATGAAGGAACATGCCGATGGACAGCTCTCGCGACTGCTCGGGCGGCGCTCCTGGCGACGCGGATGTCGCGATACCTCTGCCGCCGCCCCTCCTCCCGTCCCCCCCCTCGAGCCCCGCCCCCTTGCCGGCGTCCGCCGCCCCTGCCCCACCGCCGATCCCCCCCTCTAGTCCGCCGCGGGTTGTGTGGGCTGACCTCGCCAAGGCCGACGATGTCGCCGCTGGGTGACCCGTCGTGTTCCGGGTGCGTGTCCCCCCAAGGCTCCGCCGCGGCTGCCGCTGCTCGACCACGTCGGTGACCCTACTCCCAGGGGTGGGAGTTCGGCTGCCCGCGGGTCAGCTCGGCGCCGGCGCCACCCTCCGACCGTCTCTCCGTCGCGGGGGTCGCAAGGTGCGACCTCGGGGACCGGGGTACCCCTCCCCCCCCCCCGGCGTCGCCGTGCCGGCAGCTGGGGTGTTGCCGGCCGCGCGGACCGCGGCCCTGCTCGCTCCTCCTGGAAGCCCTCGACCCCGGCGATGGCCTCCTCTGCTCCGGCCCGATCGTCACCGGTGATCCCGCCCGAGCTCGCTGCGGTCCTCTCCCGTCGTGCCCCCTTCCGGCCCTTCTTCCCATCTCGCGGTTCCCCCGGGCCCCACCCTCCGGGTCGCATTCGCGCCCCGCCATCCCCTCGCCGCCCCCGCCCTCCCCCGTCGGCGGCCACCGCGGCGGCGCTCGGGGAAACCCTAGCCCGCCGCATGGCCACCCTGGGGCGCTCGTACCGGGCCGCCGGGCTCCTGGGCCGGCCCATGGGCCCGGCTGCTGGCCCCCCTCCTAGGGTGTTGACCGCGGGCGCGACCTGTGGGATGCGGGCCACCGCGGGTGGGGTGGGCCGGCCCAACAGGCCGGTCCCGCCCCGCACAGCCCACGCTCTTCCCCGGTCGGCCTCTGGCCCAGGCCAGCGCTCTATCTGGCCCCCGGTAGGGTTTCCTCACCCCCCGAATCCCACCCCCGCGCCGCCTGCCCCCTGCCTCATCCTGGTTCCTACCGACCCGCCCCGCCCCCTGCTCACCGGCGTCGCCGGCCTCCCCGCGCCCCCCTCTCACCCCCCCGCCGACCATGACTCGGGAGTGGGGGGACGACGCTGGACACCCCAAGCGGCGGGAGGACGACCGCCGTGACCCTCCCCGCTGCGAGGCTGACCTGCGGCAGCAGCTCGCCTCCCGGCTGGCCAGGCTATCCCCGGTGCGTGACTCCCGCCGCTCCTCCCCCCGTCCATCTCGCCGCTCACCAACCCGCGAAGACCGCCGCTCGCGCTCCCCCGCTCGCCGTGCCTCTCCTCGAGCGGAGTCGCGGGACCGTGGTCGGTCGCCGGCCGGGGAGCCTAGGCCGTCCGCACGGCGGCGGTCCCCCTCGCCTGCCCGTCGCCGGGACCGGTCCCCCTTCCCGCCCCGCCCGCTGCCCGTCTCCAACACCAACAGCGCCCCGGCCACCCGTCGCTACCAACCTCCTCACTCCCAAGCAGCGTTTCCGCCATCTAACGGTGGTAATGGGAACCAGGGGCGCCAGGGCCCCAAGAAGAAGAAGAAGAAGAAGGGCCCTCCGCGCCCCCCGGCCTCCGCCTCCACTGCCGCGGCTCCTCCTCCGGGCACCAACGCCCCTTCCGACGGTCTGCCGTGCTTCAATTGCGGCTTGACTAGCCACTTCCAGGTGGCATGCCCCAACCCTCCGATGTGCTACCTGTGCAAGGATGCCAAGCACCCCGCGATTCTCTGTCCGGACCGCCCGGTGATGGAGGAGATCATGATGTACGGCCACGACATGGAGGACATGGCCTTCTTCCACATCGAGGTCCCTGAGATCCCCTCCCTCCCCCTCGCTGCTGGTGATTGTGTCGGTCATGGGCGAGGCCGTCGCCACCCCGGAGCTGATCGAGGCGGAGCTCAACCACCTGTGTAGGTGCACGTCGGATTGGCAGGTGACCCCCACTGCATCCAATGCCTTCTCGGTGATCTTACCCGACGCTATGAGCATGGGACTCTGTACCCGCAGCACCAATATCACCTTGGCCCTCAACGACATTGTGGTGAACATATCTGAGCTGAGGTGGGACCCCAAGGCCGTGGCTGTCTTGGACACTGCTTGGCTCCTCATCGACGGCCTGCCAGATGTGGCCCGGTCTGAGCGGGTCATCCGCAGTATGTCAAAGATCCTAGGCAAGGTGGTGGTGGTCGACGAGCTCTCCCTGCGCAAGGAGGAGGAGGTCCGGGTCAAGGTGAAGTGCCTAGACTCCTCCAAGCTCCACGCCACGATCCGTGTCTTCTTCAACGATGACGGCTATGACCTCAAGATCTGCCCCGAGCCTCCGAACCACGTCGGCCGTCCCCGCTTCTCTGATGACAGCCACATGGGGGGTGGCCCAGCCGATGCCGACGACTCCCACCGCAGACGCTCGTGTCACTCCCGCCTTGACGACCCTGGGGATGACAAGGACGGCTCGGAGCACTCCCGCTCCCCCTCCCGTGAGCCCACCAACCCACCTTTGGGTTGTGGCGGCTCCGGGGCGGGGCGCACTCGAGTGTCGGCCGCTGACCTCGCGGTGGCCCTCCGCCTAGCCACTCCGCCGGTCATGCCCTCTCAGTCTCCGTCGGAGTCGGCCAGTGACATCTCCAGTGTGGGTCTGCTCGTTGCGCCGCCTTCGTCGCCTCGCTCTCCCTGCGCCGTCTCCGCCCTTCGCCCCTCTCCGTCGGGGCCGGACCCCCCTTCCCCCCTCCCCCCCGGCTCGGCCTCCCCGGTCTCCACGGGTTGCGGCGGGTGTGAGGCCTCCGACGCGCCTGCTCCGACACCCCCACCCGCGGGGACCGCGGCCGGTGACACCCTGGAGCTCGTCGGCCCGCTCCCCTCGCCGGTGACCTCCGACGTCCGCCTCTCCTCGCCTGCCTCCCTGACCGCTCCGGTGGCCGTGGGCGTCACCACTCCGGCCTCCGCTCACCCTCCTCCGACGGTGGCGTATGCCAGGCGGCCCCGCTCCACCTCGACGCCGGTGACGGTCTCCCACCGCAGCGCCCGCCTCGATGCGACCCGGCCAGCAGACTCCCCGGCTCCGTCCATCGCCGAGTGCGCAGAGCTCCGGGCGGCAGTCCGGAACCTCAAGTCAGGTGCGGATCCCGACCTTCCCAGTTCTTCCAGCTGTTCCTTTTCCGCGCTTGAGGCCGCTCCTCTTGGCCACCTCGCCAAGGTGGCCACTGACTCGGCCATAGTCTTCAGTGGGGGAGGTCGGTCCCCCCTTGGAACAGATCGCGGCCATTAGGGCCCGTGATATTCTCGATGGTAAGCTGGCTGAGACCCGAGCTCACTTGCTTCGGCCCCCCGAGGGATCGACCGCCACCCCCGTGGTTCAGGCCCCTCCGGTGGCCGATGGGATAATCCGTGGACGAACACGTTCACGCACTGCGGCTCTTCGCGCTCAAAGCGCTTCCCGTCTCCTGGGGTCAAGCAGCCCCCCGATGGGGGCTTAGATGCGGGCCCTTTTCTAGAACATCCGTGGCTTCAGCCATGATGGCCGTCGCCGCCAACTCATTGAGTACATTCGTGACGAACACATTGACATCATTGCCATCCAGGAAACCTTGCGTACTGAGTTTTCCCTTCAGGAGCTTGAACATCTTAGCTCCCACCTCTTCGCTTGGCACTGGCTCCCTTCTAGTGGGACCTTGGGCCACTCTGGCGGCATCCTTTTAGGGGTAAAGGATGCCACCTTTGAGGTGGGTAGCATGGACCGGGGTGAATTCTTCGTTAGTATGGAGATCTTCGAGCGTGCCCTGAACTTCAAATGGGAGGTCATAATTGTATACGAACCGGCGGACCATCGCCGCTCCCCGGCCTTCCTAGCGGAGCTGCAGCTGAAGATCTCTAACTCCCTCCTCCCAGTTCTCATGGGCGGAGACTTTAACCTCATCCGATCCCCGGATGAGAAGAATAATGATCGGATTAACTTCCCCTGGATGTAGTTATTCAACGATTGGATCGCGGAGCTGGGGCTCCGCGAGCTTGATCGGACGGGGGCCAGGTTCACCTGGACGAACCGTCAGATTGACCCAACGCAATCCGTCTTGGATCGTGTCCTAGTTTCCCGGGAATGGGGAATTATGCTGCCCCCTGGCCTCGCTCCGGGCTGTCACCTGGATCGGGTCTGACCATGTCCCCCTCCTCCTCTCCACCGCCGACGAGCGTTCTCCCACCCCGCCGCGATTCCGGTTCGAGCCCTTCTGGCTCAATCAGGCCGGCTTCCGGGAAGCTGTCGTCGCTCGCTGGATTTCCGCTCGCTCTGCACCCCATCGCTCCATGTCTGTTGTCGACTCATGGCACTTCTGCGCCAAGCTTGCCCACCAATTCATGAAGGGTTGGGGGGCTAACCTTGGTCGGGACCTCAGAGATCACAAAAAGGCCCTCCTGTTGGCTATCCAAGCCCTGGACGCCCGCGCCGACCTGACCGGGATCTCCCCGGATGAGTGGATGTTGCGATACGACCTTGAAGACCAGCTCTCCACCATTTACACAGATGAAGAGGCCTACTGGCGCTTGCGCGGTTCCCAACGGTGGGTGCTTCGGGTGACGCCAACACCGCCTATTTCCAGGCGGTGGCGAACGGCTGGCGTCGTCGTCGCAATTCCATCCACTGCCTGTGGGATGGAGACACGCCTATCATTCTCCCCTCGGCCATCCGTGCCCATGTAGATGGCTTCTATAAAGCCCTATTTACCCCCACCCCGCAGGGTGGGGCTAGTCTCGCCCCCGACATTTGGTCGGGTGCGCAATTGGTCTCGGCTGAGGCCAATGCGGCATTAGTAGCCCCTTTTGACGAGGACGAGGTCCTCGCAACCATTAAGGGGATGAACCCCTCCTCGGCCCCGGGTCCGGATGGCCTACCCGTGACGTTCTTCAAGACGTTCTGGCCTACCATCAAGCCGGAGGTCATGGCCGTGTTTGAGGAATTTTATTCGGGCTCCATGGACCTTGGGAGCCTCAATTATGGGATTTTGACCCTCATCCCCAAGGTCCCAGGCGCTTATGACATCTGCCAGTTCCGCCCAATCACAATGATTAATGTGATTTTGCGGATCCTGGCCAAAGGGTATGCCAATAGGGTGACCCTCCTCGCTGACACGATTACACATCCGAACCAATCCGCCTTCATACAAGGCCGATTTATTCTGGATGGGGTGTTAGTATTTCACGAAGTCCTCCATGAGGTTTGGCTGAAACGCCACCGCGCGGTCTTCCTAAAGCTAGACTTCCACAAAGCATATGACACGGTCCACTGGCCATTCCTGCGGGAAGTGTTGCTTCGCAAGGGCTTCGACGACCGTTGGGTGACTCGCGTCATGCAGCTTGTCTCCTGTGGCCAGACCGCGGTGAACATCAACGGAGACATTGGGCCCTACTTCCCCACCCTCTGTGGGGTCCGTCAGGGTGACCCTTTCTCGACGTTCTTGTTCAACAGTGGTCGATGCCCTGGCATCCATCCTGGATAAGGCCAAGGCCGCTGGCCATATCCGCGGCATAGTCCCCCACCTAGTCGGAGGGGGAGGGGTCTCCCTCCTTCAATATGCGGATGATACCATTATAATGGTAGAGGGATCCGCTCTAGATATTACTAACCTGAAGTTCCTCCCCCTGTGCTTCCAACAAATGTCGGGTCTAACCATCAACTTCGATAAGAGCGAAGTGATCGTTCTCGGATACCCCTTGGAGGAAGCACATGCTATTGCTGACCGACTAAATTGTCAGCTGGGTTCTTTCCCCACGACCTATCTGGGGATCCCCATTAGTGATTCGCGCCTCACCGTAGCCGATCTTCGTCCCACTGTGACCCGTGTGCAACATCGCGTTGAGCCCTGGAAAGGGCGCTAGCTGTCGAAGGCTGATCGCGTGATCCTTATCAATTCCTCGCTTGCCAGCCTCCTTTGGTTCCTCATGAGCTTCTATAGCCTCCATGAAACCCTTCATCAGGAGATCACTAAATACCAATCCAGATTCTTCTGGGCTGGGGAGGGGGATAAGCAGAAGTACCACATGGTCAGCTGGCCAGATATCTGCAAACCCAAGGACCAGGGCGGTCTTGGGATCTTGTCCTCCCGACGCATGAACATTGCCCTCCTGACCCCTTGGCTCTGGCGCATTGCCAATGGCAATGGAGTTCTCTGGCTTACTATCATCCAGAACAAGTACCTTCGTGGACAGCCTCTCGCATTCTGTCAGCGCTCAAGCGGCTCCCAGTTTTGGCAGGCCGTCGTCCAGCTACTGCCCGTGCTTCGCATTGGCACATCCATTTCGGTTGGTACTGGGTCCTCGACCCTGTTCTGGTTTGATAGGTGGCTTGGCGACACCCCCCTGGCCGCGCGTTTTCCAGTGCTCTTTGACATCGATGTTGACACTCGGCTATCTGTCGAGGCGGCCCTTATTGACCTAGGGCGCCTCGCTTTCTGCCGCCCCTTTGCCCCCCTGAGGTAGCAGCTTGGGATGTCCTCCTCCAGGACATCGCCCTCCTTCCTATGGACGTCGCCGACACCCCGAACGCCATCTCTTGGCGCCTGGAACCCTCCGGCTGCTTCTCCACCAAATCCCTCTACGCGGCCATCGCCCCCTCGACGGTCCCCGAGCCCTTCAGTTTGATCTGGGACATCCGCCTACCCCTGAAGATCAGGATCTTCCTGTGGCAATGGATCCGCGGCCGCCTCCCGTCCTGCGTAGAGGTCCTTAAGCGTAATGGACCTGGAGATGGGATGTGCCCCATGTGCGGCACGGTAGAGGATGCCAACCACATCTTCTTCTCGTGCTCCACGGCACAGTTCCTTTGGTCCTGTTTCCACGAAACGGTTGGGGGCCAGTGGTGCAACACCAACTTCCCTGACCTGCTTGCGGAAATCCAGGCCTCCCCCCTCCTCGCTACAGGCATATTAGATGGCTTTGCGTTGGGGTCCTTCTCTGGATGCTTTGGACCGTACGCAATAAACTTGTCATACAGAAGGTGCCTCTTCGACGTGCTACTGACGCCATCTTTAAAATGTGTGGATATTTGCAGCTCTAGTGGCCGCTTAGCCGCCCCCAGGACCGGGACGTCATCAGCACCCTCCTCGCCGACCTTCGATCGATGGCCTTCCGCTTGGCGCCTCCGCTCCCTCCGCCACCCCCGGAGCCCGAATAGATGCTGTGTCGCTCCCGGCGCGTGCGTTATTTTGTGTTTCTTCAGGGCTTGTTGAGCTGTGCCCTCAGCATTAACCCTTTGACTACTTGTCTGTCTGGATCTTGTGTGTGTGTGTGTTTGAACCTTGTTGGATGTTTGATTTGGGCATTTGCTTTATAATATAAAGCGGGGCGAAAGCCTTTTTTGATAAAACTTCAACTTAAGATAAAAGATAGATGTACACATATGTTGTACAGTAGATATCCATAGTCTGTTCACACATATGCAGGGAGTAATTTCTTCAATGAAACCGGGCCAGAGCGAGATCGATCAACACCCTGGACGCGACAAGCGCATGCACAAGATGGAAATAAGAAACCGGGCCAGAGCGAGATCGATCAACACCCCTGGACGCGACAAGCGCATGCACAAGATGGAAATAATGGAGGCAATGGAGATCTGGTTGTTAGTACCGTGTTGGTGTCTTGTGTGTGACCTGACGATTTTTCTGCTTGGTCATGAAAGTGTCAGGAGGAGGGGGCGCACAAGAGGCCATGCGGATGGGCCAGCTGATGTGAGACATGCATGCAATTGAAAAGGAAGGGACCAAGGTAGTCGGCATTAGCTTTCGGTTCCTACATTATTTGTTCCGAGATGGCGAGATTTGCGTGGGGTTTCAGCCCTTCTGGTAGCCGCTCATACGTTGCTCAAAGCAACAAAATCCGAGAATAGAATACAAGGGGTTGCCTAAAGTGCACTCCAAGATTTTTTTTTAAGATTCAGATCTTTTATAAAAATTCTACCATTATCTCCGCTAGACTGAGCTGCCGACGCGCCATTGTCATCGCTCCCCTACTAGAGCAGACTTGACCTTGTCAATGACAGCCAGGAAATCTTCCTGCACGTGTCCCTAAGGACCAACGCCCTGGAGTCACAGTTGTCGTTGTTGAACCCTTGAAGCAACTGACATCAAATCTCACCATCGCGCACACACGACAAGAACACCTTATCTCACCGCTCCATGGAGACGGCAGGAATCTACGCTGGAACTTCATCGACTATGTCTAGATGGATAAATTCAAGGAGGATTGAAGCCTGAAAGATAAACTAGAAAAAAAGCTGTTGGGGAACGTAGCAGAAATTCAAAATTTTCCTACGTGTCACCAAGATCTATCTATGGAGTCATCTAGCAACGAGGGAGGAGTGGATCTACATACCCTTGTAGATCGCGCGCGAAAGCGTTCAAGAGAACGGGGTTGATGGAGTCGTACTCGTCGTGATCCAAATCACCGATGATCCTAGCGCCGAACGGACGGCACCTCCGCGTTCAACACACGTACGGAGCAGTGACGTCTCCTCCTTCTTGATCCAGCAAGGGGGGAGGAGAGGTTGATGGAGATCCAGCAGCACGACGGCGTGGTGATGGAAGTAGCGGGATTCCAACAGGGCTTCGCCAAGCGCTGCGGGAGGAGGGAGATGTGTCATGGGAGGGAGAGGGAGGCGCCAGGGCTTAGGTGTTGCTGCCCTCCCTTTCCCCACTATATATAGGGCCAAGGGAGAGGGGGGGCGCAGCCTTGGCCCTTCCTCCAAGGAAGGGTGCGGCCAAGGGAGGAGTCCATCCTCCCCAAGGCACCTAGGAGGTGCCTTCCCCCTTTGGGACTCTTCCTTTCCCTCATCTCTTGGCGCATGGGCATCTTGGGGATGGTGCCCTTGGCCCATATAGGCCAAGGCGCACCCCCTACAGCCCATGTGGCCCCCCGGGGCAGGTAGCCCCACCCGGTGGACCCCCGGGACCCTTCCGGTGGTCCCGGTACAATACCGGTGACCCCGAAACTTGTCCCGATGGCCGAAATAGCACTTCCTATATATAATTCTTTACCTCCGGACCATTCCGGAACTCCTCGTGACGTCCGGGATCTCATCCGGGACTCCGAACAACATTCGGGTTACCGCATACTAATATCTCTATAACCCTAGCGTCACTGAACCTTAAGTGTGTAGACCCTACGGGTTCGGGAGACATGCAGACATGACCGAGATGACTCTTCGGTCAATAACCAACAGCGGGATCTGGATACCCATGTTGGCTCCCACATGTTCCACAATGATCTTATCGGATGAACCACGATGTCAAGGACTTAATCAATCCCGTATACAATTCCCTTTGTCTAGCGGTACGATACTTGCCCGAGATTCGATCGTCGGTATCCCGATACCTTGTTCCATCTCGTTACCGGCAAGTCTCTTTACTCGTTCCGTAACACATCATCCCGTGATCAACTCCTTGATCACATTGTGCACATTATGATGATGTCCTACCGAGTGGGCCCAGAGATACCTCTCCGTCACACGGAGTGACAAATCCCAGTCTCGATTCGTGCCAACCCAACAGACACTTTCGAAGATACCTGTAGTGTACCTTTATAGCCACCCAGTTACATTGTGACGTTTGGCACACCCAAAGCACTCCTACGGTATCCGGGAGTTGCACAATCTCATGGTCTAAGGAAATGATACTTGACATTAGAAAAGCTTTAGCATACGAACTACATGATCTTGTGCTAGGCTTAGGATTGGGTCTTGTCCATCACATCATTCTCCAATGATGTGATCCCGTTATCAACGACATCCAATGTCCATGGTCAGGAAACCGTAACCATCTATTGATCAACGAGCTAGTCAACTAGAGGCTTACTAGGGACATGGTGTTGTCTATGTATCCACACATGTATCTGAGTTTCCTATCAATAAAATTCTAGCATGGATAATAAACGATTATCATGAACAAGGAAATATAATAATAACTAATTTATTATTGCCTCTAGGGCATATTTCCAACAAAAGCGCCACGACCTGCCCAAACGCCGCACCTACGAGAACTAAAAAACCTTAACCTAGTCTACTAGCCGGAGCAAAGTCACCAGCTGTCGGAGCAGGAGGCGAATTCATGGGGTCATTCACCTGGAGAGAAGAGTTTACTCTAGCTCCCGAGAGAAAGGGAAGGAAAAACATTCCCAACTTCTAGTCACTCCGAGAATTAGACTCCTTTAACACATGTCATTCTTTGAACAGTAACATACTTTTTCCTTATGAAAATATAAAACGGTTTTTTAACACTATCATAATATCGAAAAAGTCGTATATTTTGTGTTGAGAGGACCTACTAGTGACATGAACAAGAATAGAGGGACGAAAATGTAAAACCCACCTTGTATATACTACTCCCGTGGAGGGATGGAAGGATAAGGTCAATCCTCAATGTTCCAGACTTCTCTCCCCTTCTTGAGCTAATCAACATGGCATCAGAGCCACCCGTCTCCGGCGAGGCAGCGGCGGCCGTGGAACGGCGTTGAGTGGGTTCGGAGGCGGCGGAAGTTGGTGGTGGTGCTGGTGGTCAACGGCGCTGTGAAGGAGGGCGACCTGGGCCCGTGAGGCGACTCAGTGCAGTGGTGGAACTAAGCAGAGTGCTGCGGCGGTGAAGGAGGTGCTGGGAGGAACAAGGCGGCGAGGAGCAGTGGTCTGATTTACCACGGGTGAGTTGGCTGTTTGTGTGGTTGCGTCTGGAGGTTGCCCAGGCTGGTGGTGTGATTAGGGAGGAGAAAGGAGCTGACGGCTAGCTAGTGCAGGGTGCAGAGGCTTGAATCTAAGAAGTGGAAGTGCAGCGTGTAGAGGAGATGGCTGAAATCAGTGATGCCCCAGCAGTTACTTCCGGTGAGCTTGCGGCTGTATTACGAGCGATGGATGAGAAATACAGGGCTCTGTTTGATGCAATCAGCAAGCAAGCTAGCAGCTCCAAATCAGAGGCTGAAATAAAGGAGGAGATACATCCCTTACAGATGCCACATGTGAAGTTAGAGGGTCCTGAGAACTATGTAAGCTGGGCTGAGCATGCTGAAACCATCCTGGTTTCAAGGAAATTGGAAGGATACATCCTTGGGACAGTAGAGAAACCTGAGGAAGAAGGTTCAAAAGAAGGCCAAAAATGGAGAGCAACCAATGCTTTGGTCAGGGCATGGCTTCTGAGTTCGATGTCTTCTCAGATTGCAAAGCAGGTTGAGAGAATCAAAGATGCTTCAGAGATTTGGAGGCTCCTGAAAGGCACATATTCAGGAGTGGGAAATGAGATGTTAGCATGCAAAATTCAAAATGAGTTGCAGGAGCTGAGCCAAGGTGAGAGAACAGTGGTGGAATATGTGTCTGAACTTAAAAGGTTGTGGAGTGACCTGGACTACTATGATCCAGTTGAAATGGAGTGTGGGAAATGTATTGAGAAGCATAGTAAGTGGACTGAGAGGAGACGTGTTAGAGACTTCCTAAATGGCCTCCATCCCAGGTTTGAAAATAGGAGAGCAGCTCTATATGGCAGTGGGAAGCTACCAAGTCTTGAGCAAGCAATTTCTGCAATAGCGAGTGAAGAAACTCGGCTAAGGTTGGAGGCAGCAGGATCGGCTTCACAGGGAGTAACGCAAAGGCGCTCAGCTTTCTTGGCTGCAGGAGGTGGAAGATACCAAAGAACAGGAGCAGGTAACGGTGAAAGAAAATGTTTTGAATGTGGATCACCAGAACATCTTGTGGCAGGCTGCCCTAAATTGATGGGAGGAGGTCGTGGTAGAGGCCAGGACTAGCGAGGTAGAGCCAGAGGCAGATTATTTGATGCATGTGGTGGCCGTGGAAGAGGCATGTTGTTTCCCGGAAGAGCAAACACTTCAACTGCCGAGGAAGTGTCTCAGAAATTGAGCATTGAGATAACCCCCGATGAGCTAGAGAAGTGGCGTCAATTCAAGAACCTAAATCTTGGTGTCGAACAGCCTCAGGAGTCACATGCATCATCCTCTTCATCAGCAAATTTTTCTGGTAATAATTCTCATACTGTAATGTGTACTGATTATCTTGCAGCTGGTGCACAATGGTTAATTGACTCAGGGGCTTCAAGACATATGACTGGTTCTATTAGGGAGTTGTCCAACTATATTCCTGTTTCTAAAAAGGAAAATGTGAAATTGGCTGATGGTTCAACCCAAGCCATTGTTGGGTCTGGAATTGTCAAATGCAGCCCAAATATGTCATTATCTTCAGTTTTACATGTTCCAGCATTCCCAATTAATCTTCTATCTATAAGCTGCATCACTAGAGAGCTAAATTATGCTGCAATATTCTTCCCCACTTGGTGTATTTTTCAGGAACTTGGAACTGGAAAAGAGATTGGGATAGGGAGCATGCGTGATGGGTTATATTACATGGATAGTAATATATTTCCTGCAGTGGCTGCTACAGTGTCTCCCTCGTCACTAGAAGAATTCCTACTTGAACATCGTCGGTTGGGACATCTTTCTTTTGCTATTTTGGGTCAGATTTACCCTAATCTCTATTGTAAAATTAGTAAAGAACAACTAATGTGTGATGCTTGTCAGTATGGAAAGCAAGTTAGGAGCTCTTATTTATCATCTGATAATAGAAGTGATGTGCCTTTGCAAACTATACATTCAGATGTGTGGGGCCCTAGCAAAGTGACATCTATTAATGGTTATCGCTACTTTGTCACTTTCATTGACTGCTACACTAGAACTACCTGGGTTTATGTGTTACGCCATAAAAGTGAAACATTTGAATGCTTTGGAGATTTCCATAATCTGATTAGGACTCAATATAGTGCTTGTGTGAAAGTGTTACGAACTGATAATGGCACAGAATATGTGAATGGGGACTTTGATGAATATTTGTCAAACTTTGGAATTATCCATCAAACTAGTTGCCCAGGTACTTCAGAACAGAATGGTTTGGCAGAAAGGAAGAACAGGCATATTTTAGAAATTGCAAGGTGCATAATGTTTGCCATGAATGTTCCAAAGTACTTGTGGAGTGAAGCAGTGATGACTGCAGCTTATTTGATGAATAGGATGCCTTCTTGGGTGCTTGGCTACAAGACACCAATAGAGTGTCTCACTGGGAGAACTACATATGTAGTTCCACCAAAGGTGTTCGGGTGTACATGTTTTGTAAAGGACTATAGGCCTTCGGTTGGGAAGCTAGATCCAAGAGCAGTAAAGTGTATATTTGTGGGGTATTCTGGTAAACAGAAGGGCTATAAATGTTGGTGCCCATCCGAGAAGAGAATGTTTGTGAGTATGGATGTGGTGTTTCGTGAACATGAACCATTTTATGGGGAATCAGTCGACTTATCTGATGTATTTCCCGATTCGTTTACTGATGACCTCTTAGATGCAAACTATGAGACAGGGGGAGATAAAGAAGTGGAGAACACCGATGCTACATCACAAAAGATGATTATTGGAGTGATACCTGCTGGAGGAAGGGAACAAGATACACCAAATGAGGTACAACAATGGCGAAAACCAAACGAAGAAAGGGAATGCCAAGTGTATACAAGAAGGCAGCAATCAAAAGAGAAACAAATGCACGGGGAGGAAGTAACTTCTTTGGAGCCTCACCATGAAGCCTATGAACCAGAAAGAACACCATCCAGAGTGGAGCAGCCTGATGCGAATGACTCAACACCAGACCCACCATTACCATCTCAGGCTCCACAGGTAACTCCGTCATGTGATGATAATGCTCTTACATTGGATGATCTAGATATACCCATTGCCCACCGAAAACAACCTCGATTAACTGCTGGGAAATTGCCATCAAGAATGTCACCCTACAATGTCTCCAATCATGTTTCATATTCCTCTGTGTGTCCTCAATACAATTCATTTATAGCTGCTCTAGATTCGATGGCACCACTACCACATGACTGGCAGGAGGCAGTAAGGGACCCAAGGTGGAGAGCAGCAATGGTTGAAGAAATGACTGCACTCGATAAGAATAATACTTGGGAACTCTCTATACTTCCTGCAGGTAAGAAAGTTGTGGGTTGTAAGTGGGTGTTCACCATAAAGCAAACACCTGAGGGCAAAATAGAGAGATATAAAGCCAGACTAGTGGCAAAAGGGTATAGTCAAACATACGGAGTGGATTACGATGAGATTTTGCCCCAGTGGCTAAGATGAATACTATTAGAACCCTGATCTCATTAGCAGCGAATTATAAGTGGAATCTTTTCCAGATGGATGTTAAGAATGCTTTTCTACATGGTGACTTGCAAGAGGAAGTATATATGGAAATCCCACATGGGTTTAATAGTAAGGAGACAGAGGGTAAGGTGTGCAGACTAAAAAATCATTATATGGACTCAAGCAATCACCAAGGGCCTGGTTTGGGAAGTTTTGCAAGGAGATCCGCTCACTTGGCTATCAGCAAAGCAATGCTGATCATACACTGTTTTTCAGGAGTAATCATGGCAAACTTACAATTCTTGTGGTTTATGTTGATGACATTGTTATTACAGGTAATGATGATGAGGAGATAAGACGGTTGAAAAAAATGCTAGCAAAAGCATTTGAAGTAAAAGATCTTGGGCATCTAAATTACTTTCTAGGAATTGAAGTTGCATATTCATCACAAGGTATATATCTCTCACAGCGGAAATATGTTCTTGATTTACTTGTTGAGACTGGAATGCTAGACTGTAAACCTGCCTCTACACCAATTGAGGCAAACCATCGAATTAAGGCAGATATGGGTGATCCTGTTGATAAAGGTCAGTATCAACGGTTGGTAGGGAGACTAATCTATTTGTCCCATACTAGGCCAGATATTGCATATGCTGTGAGTATTGTGAGCAGATATATGCATGACCCAAGATCTACACATTTAAATGCTGCATATAGAATCTTGAGATACCTAAAGGGATGCCCTGGGAAAGGAATTCTATTCTCAAATTCTGGACATCTCAGTATAGAGTGTTACACAGATGCTGACTGGGCTGGGTGTCTAGATGATAGAAGGTCCACTTCTGACTACTGCATCTTTGTTGGAGGAAATTTGGTTAGCTGGAGGAGCAAAAAACAAAGTGTAGTGGCCAGGTCTACTGCTGAAGCAGAGTTACGGTCCATGGTCTCTGGAATATGTGAATTAGTATGGCTACGCTTACTACTTACTGAACTACAATTGTACAAAGGGGGGCCTCTTCGGATCTACTGTGATAATCAAGCCACAATAAATATAGTAAATAATCCAATCCAGCATGATAGGACGAAACATATTGAAATAGATAGGCATTTCATCAAAGAGAAGCTAGACGAGGGAACTCTTCAAGTTAGCTTTGTCAACTCAGGTGATCAGCTTGCTGATGTATTAACCAAAGGTATTAGTGTTGTAAATTATATGAAATTATGTAACAAGATGGGGCTCATAGACATATTTGCCTCATCTTGAGGGGGAGTGTTGAGAGGACCTACTAGTGACATGAACAAGAATAGAGGGACGAAAATGTAAAACTCACCTTGTATATACTACTCCCGTGGAGGGATGGAAGGATAAGGTCAATCCTCAATGTTCCAGACTTCTCTCCCCTTCTTGAGCTAATCAACATTTTGATACCGAGGGAGTACGTCTTAACATATGCCTGTTGCTAACCTCTTCCCTCAAACAAAATTAACATTAAAGAAAGCAATACGTTTTGTATGAACGTAGATCAATAAACCCCTTGTTCATGTGGTATACTCCCTCCGTCTGAAAATACTTGTTATCAAAATGAATAAAAGAGAATGTATGTAGAACTACTTCTGGACGAAGGGAGTACTACCTATCCAAACAAGACATGGCTGCAGCGTCCTGGCTGGGTTGACATCATCAGTGTAACTGCTGATGATGAAGCGTGGGCTCGATCAGGCTCTGAGCAAGGGGAAAATATGTTCAAGTCAAATGCGGCCACGCTGCACCTGCACGTACATGAATGAGCAGAGAGACAAGACAGGGCAATTGAATTTTTGGTCCTTCACATTTGCTGCTACGTCTGGAGCAGTGCAGGCCCAGTTTGCTTTCTTTGAGCTCAGATCAGCTGAGGCGCGCAGATTTTTGCTGCAGGTGAGCAGGCAGTGCTCATTTCACATTAACACCCTCGGGCAGGCCAGAAACAATCGACTGTTCGAGCTTCACTTTTCTTCCTCTCTTTTGGAACATACTCATAGCATCACATGAGAAAGAGAAGGGATTGAAGAAGAACATGATGACAATTTCTCTTGCTATTTACACACAACATACATGGAGGGAGAACAATAGCAAGGTCCATTACATACATAGTTTCAGTTGAATAGATTAGAAATGGACCAAGTTTTTTTTTTTTTTGAGGAGCGGAAATGGATCAACTTGATGAACAATTGATTTATTTATAGAATAATAATGATGCTGTATTCTATTGGTCTGCTGCTGCATATACATGTGCTCTATATGTTCTCTTTGTGCTGCTGCTTGCATGTCATGCAGCAGCGGTTTCCCAGCAGGCTGCAGGTCGGTACAAGAATCAATAACAAGGTGAATGCATTTAAAGAGTAAATCTTACCGAGCAGCAAGCCCGGTTAGCTATCTTAGTACCTTGAAATTGATATTTGCAATCATACTTCATAAGAGTAAATCTTAGCAATATATTATTTCAGTTTCTAAAATCCTGATCGTATGCTCTGTTTAACAGTTATAAATGCAGTATGAACATTCAGGGGAAAAGTACACTACCATCAACTATGATTAGTTACTAGATTTCTTTCTGAAGTGCAGGACCGTAGAAGTAGAACAACTGTTGTACGACATTTTCATATTAATAACAACGTAAAGATGTTTACAAAGAAACGAGAAAATGGGGCAGTTTATCCAATGCCAGTTTTAGCTAACATGTAGAGCTAAGTGTGACAGGAAATCATCAAGTTACACACAATGCTCTAGGCACTCTAGATTTTTAGCTTTGACTCTGTGCTTCAAATCTGCCTGAGAAAGAATCTCCAAGAGTTTGTGCTAGGGACCTCACTTTTGAAAAAAATTCCCATTTCTCTGATTCCAAATGTTCCAGCATCCAAGGATGATGATGTCCGTTGCAATTCTTGCGGGAACTTGAGTGGCTAGCTTAATGTCATCATATAAAGAAATGCCAGAAGAGAAGCAAAGCGGTTTCGTCAGAGCTTTCATTGCAAAATACACGTTCATAGCGTTCCAAATGCATTGTGTTCCCTTTGAGCAGATTTCTAGCATTGGCTCCGTCATGAAGTAGCAGCCAGAAGAAGAGCCATTTGAACATAAATAAGAATTTCATGACTGCCTTTTATCCACTTGTACACGGCCCCGTCCAACTCAAACGGAAATATAAACAATAAAGAAAGCCCATTGTAAAGCCCACTCATGGCCCGTTCCTAGTCCTGGTCCTAGCTTTAACTTCCCTTCCCGTGATTAATGTGTGATTAGTTAGGCTGGCGATTGCGTTCTCGTCGTGCCGCCTCCTTCGCTTCGAGCAGTTCTGGCGATCAGAGACTATATCAAAGTGCGACGCCTTAGGCGAAGCGACTGCTTAGCCACGCCAGGAATTCGAGGATAATTCCTACACCAGGAAGGGCGCCGGCGCTGTCCGGAAGCTCCTCTGGAATGCGGCCGGCAACGTCAAGAATGAACTGCAGCAGCTGGAGGCCAGCGTTGTTCTGATCATCAATTCTCCATCCCACTAATCAGTGTTTGCATTACTGACCATTGCCTACTAAATTCTCTCAACTATTGTCTTATTCATGTCAAAATTGTACGTTAAATTAATTGTTTTGATTGTATGATATTTTTCTTAATTGCGATTGTATGATCTTTGATGTTAATTCTAAGACTTGCAGTTATAAAGAAAAACGCAGCTAAGCACCCTCAAGATTAATTTGAAGTAACCCTAAAAAAGATTAATTCAAAGTAAAATGGAAAGCGACGTGCTTTGCATTGCATGATATAATCTACACTGAAACTTGGAAGTGGCAGCTAAGTTCTCTTCTGATGAAAATATTTATATTTTTTCAATATTAATGGCAACCGAGAGGCAATTTTAAACTAATTCAATATTTGGCGTCGTCCGCTCCCCTCCCCCGCATCGTCCGCTCTGGGCGACTCGGGGGCGAAACCCTAGCCGCCCCCAGGTTTCCCCCCGCCTCCCCTCCTCCTCCCCCGCCGCCGCCGGCAGCCGCCCGCGCGGCAGTAGGCGGCGGGGGGGCTTCCCCGCGCACCCGCCTCGACGTGGAGGCGCCCCCTCCTCGCATCAGACGCCGTCGCCCGCCTCCCCACCTCCTGGTGGCCGCCAAACTGCCAGATCAGGCCGGCTCGGCCCTGGATCGGGGTTGGCTCCTCTCTGGCGGCTGGTGGGCCGGGGATCGCCGGATCCGCCCGGATCTGGCCGGCGCGGCCCTGCCTCGTCGCCCGGCTTGGGTGCTCGTGGTGTGGTCTCCCTGGTGGCGGCGGTGTGGGTCGTTCTCCGTGTTTTGACGGGATGTGCGCGGTGGGTGGATGCCGGGGCGGCGGCCTCGGACGGTGTGGACGGCGTGGCCTCTCGATGGGAGACGGCCGTGGGAGCTGGTGGTCCGCGACTTCGGCTGTGCGGGCGGCGAGGTCTCGGTGGACGTCTACTACGGTGGGTCGGGGTGCCCCGTCACCCGGCGTGCCTACTTCGATGAAGTCCGACGCCTTCTCCGGCTGCCGGCGCTCCCCTGGCCAGGTCTTTGGCCGGGTGGTTGGGACGGGGGCGGGATCGGGGGAAACCCTTGGCCGTCGGCGGAGGCCACGACAATGGCGGCGCCTTGTGGGTGTCGGTTCCCTTCTTGGAGGCCTTGTCAAGGTCCTATCCCGTCTCTCACCGTGTTCTTCATTTGGGCGAAAGCTCTAGTTCCCCTTGCGGGCGATGGCGTAGTACCTTCGTCGCGCTCCTTCTTGAAGGCGTCGCCTGGGGTCCCCGGAAGCACGGTGGGCGCTTCGTGGTGCGTGTGAGGTGTTTGGCGGCGGCAATGTGTGCGGCGATTTATCTATTCTACCGCTGATCTTCATCTTGTGGTAGCGCTCCATCTGCTTGGTGATGTTCTACCGTAGGGGGTGGTCGTCATTTGGCGTCATGGTGGCGTTAATGGCGGAGGGCCTGCCAAGGTTGGCACCTCAATCTGCTTGGAGATGGACCCGTGGAAGATGGTGGAGACGACACCTGTGAGTGCGTCAGACCGGTTTATGCCCCAGACCCGGTATGTGGCTAGGCTGGGGATTCCGGCTTTTGATGTTAGGTTTAGGTGAGTGGTCTGGGTAGTGGCCCAGCTAGCACCCCTTCATCATATGGATAGGAGTAGCGGCATATGTTGCCTAGTTGGTGGATTCAGGCTTATTGTTGTAACACTTTGTAAGGTCCTCGAGAATAATCAATAAAGTGGCCGTATGCATCTACCAGATGCAGAGGCCGGGGGTCATCCTCCTTTTCTAAAAAAATAAAAAAATAGCACCAAAGGGACACATTGTTGTAATATTATGCTAGTTCATCTTCAAAAAAAAGTTCTTAATTATCAAGTAGGCTCGGCCCCCACTATGCCCAAATCCTGGCTCCGTCCCTGGTCAGGCAGATGGCAGAGTATGGATAGGCAACAGGCCACAAGAACCAATGTATTTTAGCTGGTATGGCTTTACAAAAAAAAACTCAAAAGGTTTTTTTAATGTTTTGAAAATTTTCAAAATAATCGTTTCACACGCAAGAATATTGAAAGCACATGCTTGAGTAAACATGGTGCAAATCACACATAACTTGGCTAAATGGCATAAAATTCAACTTGGGAATTTGAACAAATCCTGAAAGGTCGCCCATGTAATCTTTCTCGTCCAAAGACAGTTCACAACTGCAGATCATACATAGTTGGACCTCAGGCCTTAACTTCCTATGACTAGCTCTGATAAACTGACAGTGGCTACCATTTTTTACATTTCACACATTTTTTTGTTTGGATCAGTATCTTTTATTCAACGCCGCTTAAAGTTCTGTCGTGTCCTCAAAGCCCTCAAGTGTGCCCTCCGGAGATCTAGATTCTGATGGCTTAGAGCAACTCCAATGCGCTGACCCAAATGGACGACGATTTTGTCCACTTTTGTCCGTTTGGGTCGGCCGCCTACTCGGCGTCCGCCCTGCTTATGATTTGGGTCCGCACTGCACCCAACCCCGCGACCCATTTCATGTCCGTGCACAAATTTGAAAAGGCCCGTGGCCATAGACCATGCCATCGCCCAAAGTTCATACCGGCACCATGCCAGCGGCCGACATACAATGCCAGCTCCAAAAAACACCACACAGTTCCATGCTGGCGCACTTGCCAGCGGTTGGTACGCATGCCAGCACACAAAAAGGGGCGGGAAATTCAACCACACCATCTCGGCCATGGTCATGCCAGCACACTTGCTCGCCATACAAAAAAGGGATGGCGGTCGCCGCCATAGATTACTCGTCGTCGAACTTGAGCATGTCGGCCTGCATCTTCTCGAACCACGGCCTCTTCCTCGGCGACACGGTGTTGAGGTCCACCTTCATGATCTCAACCCCTGTCATCATGCTAGTAAGAGCCACTTCTTTCGCCTTGGTCTTGGCATTGGCGGCCTCGATCTCAAGCATCTTGGCTTGCTTCTCGGCCTTCATCTCAAGCATCCTTGCTTGCTTCTCCGCCTCCATCTCAAGCCTCCTCCTTTGAATCTCCATGAAGGCGTTCATTTGCTCTTCCTTGTCTTGTCGGCGCTTCTCCTCTCTTGAGTCCTTGGTCATCATGCCCTCCATGGTTTCGAGCAAGGCGATCGACGCTGCATCCTGCTTGTCCTCCTTCTTGGAGTTGGTCTTCTCCCTCGTCTGTGGCTTCTCGCCCTCCCCAATCTCCTCCACGGCTTTCTTCCCCCCACGCGACATGAGGGCGGCATATTGCGCCTTGAACTTCTCCTCCCCATTGATGATCATCCAACAATGGAAGAGGTTGAAGGACTTGCCTTAATGTTGGACCTTGAATGGATCCAAAGCTTGGAATGCCTACAAATGAATAGCATGCAAGCATATGGGCAAATGGATATGCAAATGAACATGCAAGCATAACGGGAATGGAAACGAAGAGGGCCGCATGCATACCGATGCTACTCACGGGGCGTGCCTTGATGCTCTCAAGGGTGGCACAAAACTTGTTCCACTCTTGTTGTATCACCCTCCATCGCTTCGAAATGAATACCCACCCGCGCATGTTATGCATTTGGTACGGCGCAAACTTCTTGCGCTCATGGAACTCACGATGAACACGAATCCAAAAGGTCGATGCCTTTTGTTCGGTGCCGACCTTGGGGGTTTTCCCAATGTCCCTCCAACACTCACAAAGGAGCTTGTCCTCGGGAGCCGGGTATGCCTTCGTCCGCTTGCTCTTGTGCTTCGATTTCGCCCCGGTGGCTTGGTTGGCGAGCTCCTCCTCGAACAAAGGCTCATCGTCGATGTCCATTTCATCCTCTTCCTCGAGGTCGTAGTCCTCCAGGAACTCGTGGTCGGTAGGGAAGCCATCTAGGCTGACCCGATCTTCCATGAAGGCGTCGTGCACTTGATCATAGGTTGCCGGCGTGAACGGCTCTCGGGCGTCTTGGCTTTGGGTCTCGTCGGGATCATAGCCAGCGGCGGCACTGCTAGTGGAGCTAGCGGCCGCCGCACCACCCTCGAAGATGTTGCTCTCCATGAAACGGTTGGTCGTCTCGTCGTCACCGGCCGCCAGCATTCTGTCGAACAGGTTGTGGGCACCGGGGAGCACGTCGGCTGGCATCTCGCGCGCGCGTTTCCTCGGCCCTCTGGATGATGAGGCGCCATCCACCGGCGCGGCGTTGAGGTCGATGGGCATAGGCGCGGGCGTGGAAGGTGCCACCACGCTCACCTCCGGCGGACATTCCTCAAAGAGTCGGGAGGCTTGCGGGTAGACATGGAAGCCGAGAACCGGGTGCGTCGCCGACTCGCGGGGCGACTCTGGCAGCACCATCCGAGGAAACGCGGACAAACCGGTGCTGGCCACGGCCACGGCGGCGTTGCTGAGCCCGTGCTGCCAGGGTTTAACCCTAGGTAGATCAGGGCCTCCCTTGTTACCGCCACGGCGCGGGCGTTGGTTTCCTCCTGCTGCGCGGCGGCGGCGAGGGCGGCGGCCGCCGCTGCTTCGCCCCTTGCGTCCGTCGCATGCCTCCGGTCGTCACTCTTCGCCGACTCCGTGGCCCGCTGCTCGGGCGTCGGCTGCTTCTTCTTCTTGGGCGCCGTGGCGGTCTTGCGGGGAGCGTGGGGCTTGCCTTTGCCGGAGGGGACGGAGGTGATGGCGGACGAGGCAATGGGGGTGAGGCCTGCGGCGGCATCGAGGGCATCGTCCATGGCGAGCGGTCGGGAGCGCGCCCGGGCGGGAGGGTTTTTGGGTAAGTGGAGGAAAATGGTGGACGCTTTGCCACCGACTGGCGGGCCAGGGGAGTAGTTGGAACGCGGCGCGCGCGGCCGTCTCGTGTCCGGCTGACGTAAATGAGGCTCAAAATTGGCCAACGAATGGGTCAGCAGACGGACGAAAAGCGGACACGCGTCCATTTGAGTTGGCGCGTTGGTCTGACTTTTTTGTCCGCCACGACCCAAATAAACACGCGCGGACAAAATAGATCGGCACGTTGGAGTTAGCTCTTAGCGAATGACAGGTAAGAGAGGAGCAATGTCCCTCATACTATTCACTGTCTCGCTGATTATTCCGAGCACATAGGTTAGAAAGATGCATGTACTTGACTGCAGCTGCTCTACGAAACGACTTATCTTATTTCGCAAAAAAAAACGACTTGTCTTACACCAGTTATTGGACAATTATCTCAAATGAAAGGCAGCGACGAACCAGTCTTGATTCCTTTCTGTATTCCACAAATCTACCAACACTTTAGGAGTTCTTACTCCAACAGAAGATATTATCAAATTGTCAAATTTGACCATCCATAGCAGCCACATCATCCCCCGCGATCATAGGTGGCGATTAGCAGAGTAACAACAAGAACTTGGACAAGAATGGGAGGGCAGACATAAGCTGGTTATAAACAGATTCAATTTATTTATCTATTCAGATTTGTACAGGACAAATCAAACTACACATCGATGTCATCACAGCCAGTAGACAACCGATAGTAGCTGATGTCTTAGACAAAATGGGGAAAAAAACTCCTGAGCTTTTGAAGTATATAAGAAACATGCTCGCAGATACAAGGAAGATGGTGACACTCACCGAACATGGCAGACTCACAACACACGAGCATCAAAACAGAATATAACAACAACCCTACCAGCAGAGTACAGAACAAGACCACACCACAAAATCAGACTAACACCATGAGATCAAGAAGATAGCGCCATGATCAGATGGCCACCTCCTGTCTTCCAAGACATTTTTCTTCTCCTTGAGCAGCTTGATGCAACACGGCCTTGATTAGTCGACCCCCATAGGCATTTGATTCCAAACCCTCCACAAAATCCAGGTTACACATCCCAAACCCAACACCATGATTAATCACCAGGTTCCCCTCCCTGGTGAAACCAACTCATAAAAGAAAGTTCAATGGAAACCCAAACAAATATTTCTTTTAAGCTAGACCACAAATCAAGATCTGTGATTAGCATTCTCCTTCACTTCACGGAAAGAAAATTAATCATTTCCTGGGCGGTGTCTATATGCCAACTTGAACTGCTATCGGAATGCCGTCTTTTAGTGCTATGGGGCAAGCCCACAAGATCTTATTTGGGAGGCAATTTGGCCTTCCGAACATCCATGTTCCTGGAATGAACCAGACCACCAAAAGTAAATTCTTCTGCATAGAGGATTAGATCATGTTTTAGGAAGCCCCGACAAATACCATACACCAGTTGAATTTCCTGCAATTCGAGCAAATCCCACTACTGAACTTCAACCTTTCCCAAACACCTTAGTTTCCAGTAACCTCAGTGTCAGTAGCAACCGATGTATTCTTCTACAGTAAAGCCATCGTACAGATGCTGATATCCACGGTGCTTTCTCCCCTCGAGATGTCCTGCAGAATGTGTCAGGAGAGCACAAATACCACAGATTAGAGTTACTAATAGGAATCATATCTATTTGAACCATGTTATAGTTATCCGAATGCTCCAACCACAAACTTTAAGATAAGTTTTCAAAATGACCGCATGTATTTTTGCAAAATCAATTTAACCAAATTCTTTCCTAATTATGTATGGTACTTACTCTTCATGGAAGAATTATGTGCTACAAGAAATATCAAAGCCACGAAAAATGTTTTTGTTGGAATTAAACCAAAGAAAAGTATGTGTAGCTAGTACTATGTCGGAAACAAATCTAACAAATATGGGCCATACCACAACTATTTTCGGACCCAAAATATAGGCCGGTTTACAACTTTCTATGCACTTTGCCTAAACACTTCCCTGAAACCCCAACCCAATTACTCTCATGAATACGCTATCTTGATACCAGTACAGCCCAGGGAGATGGTCATTTCAGCTTATTTCCCTTAACTCTTGTGGCTGTAGGTTGTCAATTGCCTCCCAGGGAGCCTTGGGTGCTACCAGATGTGGAGCTTTCTTGGTCGTCGTCATCAGCCTCGATGAAGAAGAGTCGCGCACACCGCTGACCCTGAACATAAATCTCATCACAGTTGAAGAAAAGGCCTTGGCTGCGACGTTCTTCTAACTCAGCTGGAGTGAAGCGCCAAACCTGCCGTGGCGGGGTTGGCTCTGGAATGGTCGACAACAGAATAAGTGGTAGTGGCGCTGGCGGGGAAGGTATTGTAGCTGCGTTGGCCGCGGGAAGATTGGAGGGGCACAAGGGCCCTGTAGGACCAGAGGGCTGGTGTGATGGCATTGTTGTCGAGAAATGCTTCTGCTCATAGGCCTTGGCGAAGGAGATGGCAGTATGTTGGTAAGATGGCCACCGAAGCTCGACGTCAATGTGAAGACCATCAGGCAGCCCTGCTGTGTACAGAAGCCGTTGTTGGGACGGTGTTAATGGCTCATTGTTGTGGCACATGAGCAATAGAAACCTGCTGGTGTAGTCGGCAACCAAGGAAGTGAACGGCAGACGTGCCAACTCACCCGAAGGATTGGCGCGAAGTGACGGCCCAAACTAAACATGGGAAGCTTCCTTGAACTGCTCCCATGTTGGCATGCCAAAGTCGCCCTCGAGATGTAAGTACCAGAACTGAGTGTCATTGGTGAGGTGGTAGGCTGCAGCTCAGACCTTGTCAGCCTCCTGCTCGCACCTATTTAGCGAACCAAGAGGATTGACCGAACCAGCATATGTCGCGAAGCCGAGCTTGTGGAAGCAAGGCATGCCTGAACCAGAACCTAATCCGAGGTGATTGTTAAGTAGGGGCAGAAGGGAGGTGATGGGCGAGGTGGGTCCATAGATGGGTTGTGGAGGAGGGTGCAGCCATAACGTCACGAAATCGGTTGGCAGGTGGAGGCATGAAGGCGGTAGAGGCGGCGGCGGCGATGGCCACGCTGGAGAAGGGGGCACCGGAGGTGCTGCTGGCGAGGGGAAGCACCAGGTCGCTAGGGTGGAGGGCCGGGGGCCCAGAGGTGGCGTCATGGGCAGCTGTTGCAGTCATGTTATCTGAAGATGGGGGCAGGGCCGGCAGCCGTTGCTCGAGTGTCGTCAAGCGCTGCACCAGCCCGTCGAGGAGCACCTGGTCCTCCCCTCGTCGGAGCGTGAAGGTCTCCAATTGCTTCGTGGTGATCTTCATCTGCCCCACAGCCTCGATTTCTTTGCCCGCCATCGAGATGGATCTCATACCAAATTGGAGGAATCTACTATGACCTAACCCTAATTACTCAAAAGTAGATAAAAGTAAACGAAAATATTCTTCTCTGCTTTATTGAAAGGGGTCGGCCCCTTTATATAATAGACAAGACTTGACCAACAAGTCAGTAACTCTATTCAAGCTCTAACACGGTCTCAAAAACTGACTCAACTCTTTCCTAACAAAGATGCTTAATCAACTAAGACACTAATTAAGGGGTAAGACTCCACGTTTGATGGGCTGGTCCACATAACATGCATAATTGGGATCTCAAAAAGAAACATGCATAACTGCCATATAGGCGCTATGGCAGTAATCTACGACAAGTGATGTTGTTGCGAACCTTAAAACAACTAGTGCAAAAAATCAGTCTTCAGAACAGCTAGTTTATTGCACAAGAAACAATCATGATTGCATTCCCTGGTTTGACTTGCTTTACAAGAAGGATGGCAAAGCATATCAACAACATAAAGTAACTATCGACTGCTAAAAACACAAAGGAAGTTTGCAGTAGCAACCTTACTACCTCATATGCTTGGTGGAGACAATAATGGCGGGAAGCCTCGATACAGGTGAGCATGCATCATTTTGTTCTTTGACACATACATCCTCTCAAGCAGGAATGTCTTGAGTTCCAATGCAAAATACTCTATATCCGGTCTCTGCTGTGAAGAGCTTCCAAACCAGGGCCAATCTAGTGAAATCCCTCTTAGGAGTAAGTACTCCTCATCCGCACCTATGATGCACCAGTGATAATTGGGCAACGGATGGTTTATCGTGCTGTGCTGCCACTCTTTGGTGCCTTTACTTTTGTTTCGCCAAACCTTACAGTAGAAGTCTAACGTGCGCATACCAATATTTAACAACCCAATCATACCTTCTCCTGCTTCCACAATGGCGAGCCTTCCCCCATGACTGTTGGGCGGGAGATCTATAATGGTGAATTTCATCTCACGTGTGTCAAGCATGAGCAGTTTGTCCATCCATTCTAACACCCAACAGAAACAACCGTGTGCATAATGGCGCCGATGTAGTCCACAGCGTGCATACAATGCATCCACAACTTCATTGGACAAAGCGCCCAAACCATGGTGTTGAATACTAACCCATTTACCAGTGTGTGAAGAGAAGATGAAGACAGCAATCTTGTTTTCGCACAGCACCTTGCAGATCACTTTGAACGACGATTCATCCTCCCGGACGTCGTCACTGGCCGGAGCAAAGAAGGGCTCGAAATCTAACATGCCGCAGTGCTGGACGGAGTCCGCTAGGTCTTCAGGGACGGGTGGGATCTGGATGTAGCGCCGGGACAGGGGATCACAGACCACGAGATCCACGAAGGTGTTGGAGGTGGCGTCTATGAAGTCGCCACGACCTTCGGAGACTGAGACGGCGGAGAAGAGAACGCGGCCGTCGCGGACGTCACGGGGGCTCCAGCAGGCGGGGTTGGGGAGGAAGCTGAAGGCGAAGTCGGCAGCCTGCGCGAGGGCGTTGGCGGCCGGGGCGGAGGGGTGCGGAGACTGGGCGGCGTAGAAGTCAGCACGGAGGAAGCCGAGCACGGGGACCTTGTGGAGGGAGCGGTAGCGGCGCGCGAAGGAGCGGGGAGCGACGACGTGGCGAAATGAGGTGCAGGAGGTGGAGGCGCGGGCGAGGTCGGCCGCGGTGGAGAGGCGGAGGAGGATCTCCTCCAGGATATCGTTTGGGAGGGAGACCTGGAGCTGTGGAGGCGACGGAGGGGCGTCGGAGTTCGGGGCCGACGGAGGGTCGTCGGCGTCGGGGGGCGGCGGAGTAGGTAATTGTGAGGCCATGATGTGGTGGGGGAGCGAGCGGCCGACGGTGGGTTGTGGAGCTCTGTCTGTAACCCAGCTCAGGTTCCCCGGCGACTGTCTCTCGGGTGTCGTTTTGCTTTATAAAAAAAGAAAAATCATCCTTATTTATTTATTTATTTTGATAAACGAGAATTCCTCCCTGCTTGGTTCCAATTAAAATTCTGCTTCACTATTTGATCTAATAATTATTTTCCATGTTTGGCACTACCTCTAAATTTTATGTCTTATTTGGTTCTAATTAAAATTATGCTTCGGTATTTGACCTAATAAATATCTTCCATATTTGACCTTGCCTCTAAATTTTATCTCTTTCTCGCAACTTCCATCCATTTAGTCATTATAAGTGATACTTGAAAAGACACATTTACCCCTCAGACCACTTTTGAGACATGGTTGAATATATTGGAAAAAAGAGAAGAACATAAGTATTCAACACAATTTCTCTTAAATCTCCCACCTCCCATCTATCTCATGCAGTAGCACATTGGCATCGACGGTGTAGGTGGTGAGCGGGCACCAGCAACAACTGCGAGAAGGAGGCGGGCGGCAAGAAGCGCTGGGCAACAACACTAGTTGGTGCTACCCTTCTTCGATGTTGCGCTTATTCGTACCAACGCCGATCCATGAACCATCCCTCCGTGTGCAATGTCGTCTCCATGCGACGTTGTCCCCTTGAGCGTTATGGGCTACCACCACATGGTGCACCATGCTCAACATGGAGCCGTGTTTCACCGTGTCATGCCATGCCGCGCTCAACTAACCTAATCACCCATCGCCGCCTCACACCATCCATCGTGGCATTGTGTTGCGCGCACCCTGAGCATAGTGCTTCGCTGACGCCAACGTTAACCGTACTGGGCACCACCGTCAGCCAGGGGTAGATTATGTGTGTCGTCGTCATCGAAGTTTCAAGTCAAGGTTGAAGCTGCACAAAGGATGTGTCGACATAGACATCAATCACAGCAAACAGATAGGTTGCATTTGCGAGGAGGGCAGGCGGAGAAGTGACGTCGATGACGAGAAGGGTGGGTGTTGGCGAAACAAAGAGTGGGTGAAGAGGTGGGAGTCTAGCTTGGACCGGTGCCATCGACCATGAGGCGGAACGCTCATCAGTGTCGACCAGGTGGAAGGAGGAAGGCGGGAGGTTGTCGGGTTGGAGGAGGAGAGGGCCCCCCTTGCTTATTTGCTCCTATGGCGAAGACAAGTGTAAGGGGGCATGGGAAGAGGAGGGATTTGGGCCCAATGGCTTGTTCAACCATTTTTCATTGTTGTACAATCAAGGGTAGTTTCATCAATGCAAAAAGGGACGTGTCTTCGATGGAATAGGCGAAGTGTCACAAAAGGCATAAAATGTAGAGGTGGTGTTTAGTAAAGAAGAAAATTATTTAGGGCAAAATAGGAAAGAAAAGTTCTAATTAGGACCAAATAAGGAACTCTCAGAAACAAGCTGATCAATGTCGAACGCCTCCACACGGGACCCTTGCCATCGACGATTTTCTCACTGCTGGCGACCACCTCCACCGCTACCTGATGTGCGCAAGCCCCTTGGAGCCTTTTGTGCCCTCCATTTCCTTTGTCATGCCCTGCATCGCCCTCGGTGAGTAAGCCCAAGCGCCTAGTCGGAGTCACGAGGTGGGTGATGACATGTGGGACTTACCTACCATCCTGCCAGCCCCCCCTCTCTCTCTTAGTGATGGTTGGGCCCCAGCCATCAAGTTTAAACGCCCCAATACACGGGCATGCCGTTTCGGCTAAAGGCGTCTTATGTTGTTATGCCTTCGACATGGCCCTTTGTCACAGCGTTGTGCACCTGGGTTGAGCCCACCTGAGCTCATCAGCATTTTTCTGTTAAATGCTGCTCTGAGCATGCATTTGTTAACTGGGTCGGATCTATTCGGCCTGGTGTGCACAACAATGTTTATATTTTTCTAAATTACAGCGAACTTTGAAAATTCATATTTAAATATCCACAACCCCAAATCAGTTGATTCCCGTTTCTAAATTTAAGACCATTCTAGAGACATGGGTTCCAAAAATAATTGAGCACTTTGGTTGTACTACTTATTTGGGTGGCTTGTTTCTGCTTTATCCTTATGTCTCTGATGTTAGATAATGATTTTCTTAAGAGATTCGAAGAAGGAGCAGAAGACTTTGAAGAATTTGCTGAGCTAGCCAAGCAACCTACTTTGATCATGTTGAACCCATATTTGCATTACACACTTAGCAATATAATTGTTTAAAAATGCTATGGTTGGTTTAGAAAATAGATATTGCATATGTGCTTATTGTTAACATCCCCTTTGACATTGGTAATATGTCAGGACCCTGATCCTAAGTCACACGGATCTAGCATGTAACACATCATATCACTTTGCGACTTCACGCACGGTATCCCCACGGGTGCCACCTTACCTGATCCGGGACCGTTTGCGCCTTTTGACTCACGTATATCGTAGTGTCGCTAGCATCCATATGACAGAGAACCCGGGCCAGCATGACTAGTCGTAAACCCAAGGTGGCACTAACTTACAGGGACAGACATACATGACCCAGCAACGAACGTGTTGGTCATCAACGTATGAACCCAAGTCGTAGCAAGCTACAAGGACTTAAAGAAACAGTGTGTGACATTTCCCCGAAGGGACAAACACATGAACGAAGAAGGACACATGCCGGCCAGCCTAAGTGTTCCGGAGCAGTAGCAAGCTACCATGGCTCAGTGGAAGCACTAGGAGACATTTCCCGGTAAGAGAGGTGAAGGAAATATGCCCTAGAGGCAATAATAAAGTTATTATTTATTTCCTTATTTCATGATAAATGTTTATTATTCATGCTAGAATTGTATTAACCGGAAACATAATACATGTGTGAATACATAGACAAACAGAGTGTCACTAGTATGCCTCTACTTGACTAGCTCGTTAATCGAAGATGGTTGAGTTTCCTAACCATGGACATGAGTTGTCATTTGATTAACGGGATCACATCATTAGGAGAATGATGTGATTGACTTGACCCATTCCGTTAGCTTAGCACTTGATCGTTTAGTATGTTGCTATTGCTTTCTTCATGACTTATACATGTACCTATGACTATGAGATTATGCAACTTCCGTTTACCGGAGGAACACTTTGTGTGCTACCAAACGTCACAACGTAATTGGGTGATTATAAAGGTGCTCTACAGGTGTCTCCAAAGGTACTTGTTGGGTTGGCGTATTTCGAGATTAGGATTTGTCACTCCGATTGTTGGAGAGGTATCTCGGGGCCCACTCGGTAATGCACATCACTATAAGCCTTGCAAGCATTGTAACTAATGAGTTAGTTATGGGATGATGTATTATGGAACGAGTAAAGAGACTTGCCAGTAACGAGATTGAACTAGGTATTGAGATACCGATGATCGAATCTCGGGCAAGTAACATATCGATGACAAAGGGAACAATGTATGTTGTTATGCGGTTTGACCGATAAAGATCTTCGTAGAATATGTGGGAGCCAATATGAGCATCCAGGTTCCGCTATTGGTTATTGGCCGGAGACGTGTCTCGTTCATGTCTACATAGTTCTCGAACCCGTAGGGTCCGCACACTTAAAGTTCGATGACGGTTATATTATGAGTTTATGTGTTTTGATGTACCGAAGGTAGTTCGGAGTCCCGGATGAGATCGGGGACATGACGAGGAGTCTCTAAATGGTCGAGACGTAAAGATCGATATATTGGACGACTATATTCGGACATCGGAAAGGTTCCGAGTGGTTCGGGTATTTTTCGGAGTACTGAGGAGTTACGGGAATACGGGGGAAGAAGTATATGGGCCTTATTGGGCTTTAGGGGAGAGAGAGAGGCAGGCCACGCGCCCCCCAATGACTAGTCCGAATTGGACTAGGGGGAGGGGCGGCGCCCCCTCCTTCCTTCTCTTCCCTCTTCCCCTTCCTTGTCTCCTACTCCTACTACTTGTTGTCTCCTACTCCTACTACTTGGAAGGGGAGGAATCCTACTCCCGGTGGGAGTAGGACTCCTCCAGGGCGCGCCATAGGGGTCGACCCTATCCCACTCCTCCACTCCTTTATATACGTGGCCAGGGGCACCCCATAGGGATAACAATTGATCTCTTGGATCTCTTAGCCATGTGCGGTGCCTCCCTCCACCATAGTCCACCTCGATAATATCATAGCGGTCCTTAGGCGAAGCCCTGCGTTGGTAGAACATCATCATCGTCACCACGCCGTCGTGCTGACGGAACTCTCCCTCAAAGCTTGGCTGGATCGGAGTTTGAGGGACGTCATCGAGTTGAACATGTGCTGAACTCAGAGGTGTCGTACGTTCGGTACTTAATCGGTAGGATCGTGAAGACGTACGACTACATCAACCGTGTTGTGCAAATGCTTCCACTTTCGGTCTACGAGGGTACGTGGACAACACTCTCCCCTCTCGTTGCTATGCATCACCATGATCCTGTGTGTGCGTAGGAATTTTTTTGAAATTACTACGTTCCCCAACAGTGGCATCCGAGCCCGGTTTATGCGTTGATGTTATATGCACGAGTAGAACACAAGTGAGTTGTGGGTGATATAAGTCATACTGCTTACCAGCATGTCATACTTCGGTTCAACGGTATTGTTGGATGAAGCGGCCCGGACCGACATTACGCGTACTCTAACGCGAGACTGGTTCTACCGACGTGCTTTGCAGATAGGTGGCTGGCGGGTGTCAGTTTCTCCAACTTTAGTTGAACCGAGTGTGGCTACGTCCGGTCCTTGAGAAGGTTAAAACATCACTAACTTGACGAACTATCGTTGTGGTTTTGGTGCGTAGGTAAGAACGGTTCTTGCTCAGCCCGTAGCAGCCACGTAAAACTTGCAACAACAAAGTAGAGGGCGTCTAACTTGTTTTTGCAGGGCATGTCATGATGTGATATGGTCAAGACATGATGCTATATTTTATTGTATGAGATGATCATGTTTTGTAACCGAGTTATCGACAACTAGCAGGAGCCATATGGTTGTCGCTTTATTGTATGCAATGCAATCGCCCTGTAATGCTTTACTTTATCACTAAGCGATAGCGATAGTCGTAGAAGAATAAGTTGGCGAGGCGACAACGATGCTACGATGGGGATCAAAGTGTCGCGCCGGTGACAATGGTGATCATGACGGTGCTTCGGAGATGAAGATCACAAGCACAAGATGATGATGGCCACATATCATATCACTTATATTGATTGCATGTGATGTTTATCTTTTATGCATCTTATCTTGCTTTGATTGACGGTAGCATTATAAATGATCTCTCACTAAATTATCAAGGTATAAGTGTTCTCCCTGAGTATGCACCGTTGCGAAAGTTCTTCGTGCTGAGACACCACGATGATCGGGTGTGATAGGCTCTACGTTCAAATACAACAACGGGTGCAAAACAGTTGCACACGCGGAATACTCAGGTTAAACTTGACGAGCCTAGCATATGCAGATATGGCCTCGGAACACTGAGACCGAAAGGTCAAGCGTGAATCATATAGTAGATATGATCAACATAGTGATGTTCATCATTGAAACTACTCCATCTCACGTGATGATCGGACATGGTTTGGTTGATTTGGATCACGTGATCACTTAGAGGATTAGAGAGATGTCTATCTAAGTGGGAGTTCTTAAGTAATATGATTAATTGAACTTAAATTTATCATGAACTTAGTACCTGATAGTTTTTTGCTTGTCTATGTTGATTATAGATAGATGGCTCGTGCTGTTGTTCCGTTAAATTTCAATGCCTTCCTTGAGAAAGCAAAGTTGAAGTATGATGGTAGCAATTACACGGACTAGGTCCGTAACTTGAGGATTATCCTCATTGCTACACAGAAGAATTATGTCCTTGATGCACCGCTAGGTGACAGACCTATTGCAGGAGCAGATGCAAACATTATGAACGTTTGGCTAGCTCAATATGATGACTACTTGATAGTTTAGTGCACCATGCTTAACGGCTTAGAATCGGGGCTTCAAAGATGTTTTGAACGCCATGGAGCATATAAGATGTTCCAAGAGTTGAAATTGGTATTTCATACTCATGCCCGTGTCGAGAGGTATGAGACCTCTGACAGTACTTTGCCTACAAGATGGAGGAGAATAGCTCAACCAGTGAGCATGTGCTCAGATTGTCTGAGTACTACAATTTCTTGAATCAAGTGGGAGTTAATCTTCCAGATAAGAGAGTAATTGACAAAGTTCTCAAGTCACTATCACCGAGATACTAGAACTTAGTGATGAACTATAATATGCAAGGGATGACAAAAGTAATTCCCAAGCTCTTCGTGATGCTGAAATCGACGAAGGTAGAAATCAAGAAAAGCATCAAGTGTTGATGGTTGACAAAGACCACTAGTTTCAAGAAAAGGGCAAAGGGAAGAAGGGGAACTTCAAAAAGAACGGCAAGCAAGTTACTGATCAAGCGAAGAAGCCCAAGTCTGGACCTAAGCCTGAGACTGAGTGCTTCTACTGCAAAGGGACTGGTCACTAGAAGCAGAACTGCCCCAAGTATTTGGCGGATAAGAAGGATGGCGAGGTGAACAAAGGTATATTGGATATACATGTTATTGATGTGCACTTTACTAGTGTTTATAGCAACCCCTCGGTATTTGATACTAGTTCAGCTGCTAAGAGTAGTAACTTGAAACAGGAGTTGCAGAATGAACAGAGACTAGTTAAGGGTGAAGTGACGATGTGTGTTGGAAGTAGTTCCAAGAATGATATGATCATCATCGCACACTCCCTATACTTTCGGGATTAGTGTTGAACCTAAATAAATGTTATTTGGTGTTTGCGTTGAGCAAGAATATGATTTGATCATGTTTATTGCAATACGGTTATTCATTTAAGTTAGAGAATAATTGTTATTCTGTTTACATGAATAAAACCTTCTATGGTTATACACCCAATAAAATGGTTTGTTGGATCTCAATCGTAGTGATACACATATTCATAATATTGAAGCCAAAAGATGCAAAGTTAATAATGATAGTGCAACTTATTTGTGGCACTGCCATTTAGGTCATATTGGTGTAAAGCGCATGAAGAAAATCCATGCTGATGGGATTTTGGAATCACTTGATTAATGAATCACTAGATGCTTGCGAACCATGCCTCATGGGCAAAGATGACTAAGACTCCGTTCTCTAGAGCAATGGAGCGAGCAACTGACTTATTGGATATAATACATACTGATGTATGAGGTCCGATGAGTGTTGAGGCTCGCGGCGGGTATCGTTATTTTCTGACCTTCACAGATGATTTGAGCAGATATGGGTATATCTACTTGAAGAAACATAAGTCTGAAACATTTGAAAAGTTCAAAGAATTTCAGAGTGAAGTGGAAAATCATCGTAACAAGAAAATAAAGTTTCTATGATCTGATCGTGGAGGAGAATATTTGAGTTGCGAGTTTGGTCTTCATTTGAAACAATGCGGAATAGTTTCGCAACTCACGCCACCCGGAACACCACAGCGTAATGGTGTGTCCGAACATCGTAACCGTACTTTATTAGATATGGTGCAACCTATGATGTCTCTTACCAATTTACCACTATTGTTTTGGGGTTATGCATTAGAGACAGCTGCATTCACGTTAAATAGGGCACCATCTAAATCCGTTGAGACGACACCATATGAACTGTGGTTTGGCAAGAAACCAAAGTTGTCATTTCTTAAACTTTGGGGTTGCAATGCTTATGTGAAAAAGTTTCATCCTGATAAGCTGAAACCCAAATCGGAAAAGTGCGTCTTCATAGGATACCCAAAAGTTACTATTGGGTACACCTTCTATCACAGATCCGAAGGCAAGATATTCGTTGCTAAAAATGGATCCTTTCTAGAGAAGGAGTTTCTCTCGAAAGAAGTGAGTGGGAGGAAAGTAGAACTTGATAAGGTAATTGTACCTTCTCCCGAATTGGAAAGTAGTTCATCACTGAAATCAGTTCCAGTGATGCTTACACCAATTAGTGAGGAAGTTAATGATGATGATCATGAAAACTTCGGATCAAGTTACTACGAACCTCGTAGGTCAACCAGAGTATGTTCCGCACCAGAGTGGTACGGTAATCCTATTCTGGAGTTCATGTTGCTTGACCATGACAGACCTACGAACTATGAGGAAGCGATGATGAGCCCAGATTCTGCGAAATGGCTTGAGGCAATGAAATCTGAGATGGGATCCATGTATGAGAACAAAGTGTGGACTTTGGTTGACTTGCCCGATGATCGGCAAGCCATAGAAAATAAATGGATCTTCAAGAGGAAGACAGACACTGATAGTAGTGTTACTATCTACAAAGCTAGACTTGTCGAAAAAGGTTTTTGACAAAGTTCAAGGTGTTGACTATGATGAGATTTTCTCACTCGTAGCGATGCTTAAGTCTGTCCAAATCATGTTAGCAAATTGTCGCATTTTATGAAATCTGGCAAATGGATAAACAAAACTGCATTCCTTAAATGATTTATTATAGAAAGAGTTGTATATGATGCAACCAGAAGGTTTTGTCAATCCTAAAGGTGCTAACAAAATATGCATGCTCCAGCGATCCATCTATGGACTGGTGCAAGCATCTCGGAGTTGGAATATACGCTTTGATAAGTTGATCAAAGCATATAGTTTTATACAGACTTGTGATGAAGCCTGTATTTACAAGAAAGTGAGTGGGAGCACTACAATATTTCTGATAAGTATATGTGAATGACATATTGTTGATCGGAAATAATGTAGAATTATTCTGCAAAGCATAAAGGAGTGTTTGAAAGGAGTTTTTCAAAGAAAGACATCGGTGAAGCTACTTACATATTGAGCATCAAGATCTATAGAGATAGATCAAGACGCTTGATAAGTTTTTTCAATGAGTACATACCTTGACAAGATTTTGAAGTAGCTCAAAATGGAACAGTCAAAGAAAGTGTTCTTGCCTGTGTTACAAGGTGTGAAATTGAGTAAGACTCAAAGCCCGACCACGGCAAAAGATAGAAAGAGAATGAAAGTCATTCCCTATGCCTCAGCCATAGGTTCTATAAAGTATGCCAAGCTGTGTACCAGATCTATTGTATACCCTACACTGTTTTTGGCAAGGGAGTACAATAGTGATCTAGGAGTAGATCACTGGACAGCGGTCAAAATTATCCTTAGTGGAATAAGGATATGTTTCTCGACTATGGAGGTGACAAAAAGTTCATCGTAAAGAGTTACGTCGATTCAAGCTTTGACACCGATCTGGATGACTCTAAGTCTCGATCTAGATACATATTGAAAGTGGGAGCAATTATCTAGAGTAGCTCCATGCAGAGCATTGTTGACACAGAAATTTGCAAAATACATACAGATCTGAATATGGCAGACCCGTTGACTAAACTTCTCTCACAAGCAAAACATGATCACACCTTAGTACTCTTTGGGTGTTAATCACATAGCGATGTGAACTAGATTATTGACTCTAGTAAACCCTTTGGGTGTTGATCACATGACGAAGTGAACTATGGGTGTTAATCACATGGTGATGTAAACTATTGATGTTAAATCACATGGCGATGTGATCTAGATTATTGACTCTAGTGCAAGTGGGAGACTGAAGGAAATATGCCCTAGAGGCAATAATAAAGTTATTACTTATTTCCTTATTTCATGATAAATGTTTATTATTCATGCTAGAATTGTATTAACCAGAAATATAATACATGTGTGAATACATAAACAAACAGAGTGTCACTAGTATGCCTCTACTTGACTAGCTCATTAATCAAAGATGGTTGAGTTTCCTAGCCATGGACATGAGTTGTCATTTGATTAATGGGATCACATCATTAGGAGAATGATGTGATTGACTTGACCCATTCTGTTAGCTTAGCACTTGATCATTTAGTATGTTGTTATTGCTTTCTTCATGACTTATACATGTTCCTATGACTATGAGATTATGCAACTCCCGTTTACCAAAGGAACACTTTGTGTGCTACCAAATGTCACAACGTAACTGGGTGATTATAAAGGTGCTCTACAGATGTCTCCAAAGGTACTTGTTGGGTTGGCGTATTTCGAGATTAGGATTTGTCACTCCGATTGTCAGAGAGGTATCTCGGGGCCCACTCGGTAATGCACATCACTATAAGCCTTGCAAGCATTGTAAATAATGAGTTAGTTATGGGATGATGTATTACGGAACGAGTAAATAGACTTGCCAGTAATGAGATTGAACTAGGTATTGAGATATCGACGATCGAATCTCGGGCAAGTAACATACCGATGACAAAGGGAACAACGTATGTTGTTATGCGGTTTGACCGATAAAGATCTTCATAAAATATGTGGGAGCCAATATGAGCATCCAGGTTCTGTTATTGGTTATTGTCCGGAGACGTGTCTCGGTCGTGTCTACATAGTTCTCGAACCTGTAGGGTCTGCACGCTTAAAGTTCGATGATGGTTATATTATGAGTTTATGTGTTTTGATGTACCGAAGGTAGTTTGGAGTCCCGGATGAGATCGGGGACATGACGAGGAGTCTCGAAATGGTCAAGACGTAAAGATCGATATATTGGACGACTATATTCGGACATCAGAAATGTTTCGAGTGGTTCGGGTATTTTTTGGAGTACCAGGGAGTTACGGGAATACGGGGGAAGAAGTATATGGACTTATTGGGCTTTAGGGGAGAGAGAGAGGTAGGCCGCGCGCCCCCCAATGACTAGTCCGAATTGGACTAGGGGGAGGGGCGGCGCCCCCTCCTTCCTTCTCTTCCCTCTTCCCCTTCCTTGTCTCCTACTCCTATGTAACATCCCAAATTTTCAATTTGGAATGTTATACATTAGATCATAATTGCATATCATATTTTATTTGCTTTTGGTTTTGATCCTAGAAATTCTACGCAACTCAAGGACCCACGGAGAGAGTGTTGAGGATTTCGTTATTTTCATATTTGAGTTTTCTCAAATTTTGAGAATAGGATCATTTGATTTTATTTATTTTATCATCAATTATTTCTATTACAAAAATATGAGAGAGGGAATAAAATGACTTTCCCAAAATAAAGAAATATTGAGGATTTAATAACAAATAAGATTTTATTTCGGAGTTTTTCGCTATTTTATTTGAATTTAGGAAAAATGTGCGTTTTTCAAAATTGCATTTAGGCCCCAAATAAATGTTCACCTTGTGCGGCTTGATTTTAGAAGCCCGAGAAAATTTATTTCAGGATTTCTGGAGTCCGTTTAGTATTTATTTTTATTTTTTTCTTCCGCGCGTAATTATTAAAAAAACGAACCGACCTAACGGACCGTGTCCGACTAAGACTCCGGCCCGACTAGGCTATATAAGCCGGGGGGAGGCCCAGCCGAAGCCAGCGCCCCAGCCCCGAAAACCCTAGCCGCCACCGCCGCTGCCCGCCGCCGCCTGACGCCGCTGCTTGATGCCGCACGCCGCCGCAGGCCGCCCGAGGTCCGCCGCCGCCTCGATTTCTGTGCCGGTTTTTTTATTTTTTTTTCGAAAAACCGTTCGGTTTTTCCGTCGGTTTTTTTAGTTTTGGTTTTCTTTAAATAGATCGGTTTTTCCGGTTTATTTAATTCATCGAGCGTTCGTCGTTTTTTTCTTTTTCTTGGATTAAATCCGCGATTTTTCTGATCGTGATTCCTGATCCGATTTTCGTTTTAGTATAACTTTTCGCTCGTTTATCAGAATCAGGCGATTCAAGCGCCTGGAGTTTCGTCTCGAAACCCTCTATCCGTTTAACCAACTTAAACAAGTTTTTGCTACTGTAAAAATTGCCCTAGATTCAGATTAGTAGAACGAAGTTGTTTTCTTTCGCCGTTTGACTTTCGTTGCTTCGTTCGATTTGATTCTTTTTGCAAACCGGAGTTCTTAAGTTGAACCTTCTGGTTAGATCTCTTATTCAAGTTTTACCTGTGCATTAGATGAGTACTTATTGTATGCTTGTCTGTTTGTCTATGATAGAATACCCGGAGTGCTCCGCTTGTTACTTCGAATCGCTAGGTTTCCTGGATCATCAGCAAGGCAAGTCACACTTTGATCATACCTTTTCTACTACCCAGTTTTACTGCATTAAATCAATCCTCACACGTTGCATGATTAGGATCTAATTAAATTGTGGGATGGGAAGTAGTTGAGGTAGTACCTATTACCTGTTTATTATCAAACCTTTGGGAGTTACTTCTACGTTTGCCTTTTATGCCATGCTAAGCTAGTAGACGTGGATTGGGTGAGTGATATCCATGACAGATGTGAGTTTGTTAATTAATGGTTTATCTAAGGTGACAACTTAAACACACATCTAGGTGGATTGAGGCACCTGGGTATTCCAGGACTTGCCTGTTTTCTTTTGGACCGCCACCCAGGCTCAAAGGGATCATGAGACTATTCATACAAGAAACTTCCGTGTGCAGCCACAAGCTATTATGGGCTCTAGCATAGTTGACTAAGTCGTGCGAACTCTTATAGTGGTAGACTAGCAGATGTAGGGGATGTAGGTGGTACGGTCTACCCGATCGTAAGGTGCGAGCGCTTCTGAAAGACTATGTCTCGGTCATCCGTCTTCTCAAACACCATGTAGTGCGAGAAACCAAACGGAGGCGATCGAGTCTTGTGGAAAAGTGCGCAAATCTCTGCAGAGTGTAACAAACTAATCATGGTTAGCCGTGTCCCCAGTTATGGACATCTTGAGTATCTAATACCTGGATTATCTTGTGAATCTCAACATGTTACTCTAAATTAATTTTGTTGGGTTTTGTTTAATGATGAAGTTTAATTGGGATTGAGAATGCTGTCAACCATTCTTAATGTTTAACAACCACCATGATAGTAATTGAATTTATTCCTTTGAAGTAGGGAAAAATTGGCTTTACGCAAAACTGTAACCATAGAGCTTTCCACCAGCCAGATATGCATATAGTATAGCTGTTTCATTCCATTATTCTCTATGTGTTACATTGCCAGCATATTCCATGTGCTGACCCGTTTCGGGCTGCAACGTTAATGTCGCAGACTTTTCAGACGACGATTAAGGAGTTTTTAGGTCGTGGTTCTATACTCAGTGATGCCGTTGGAGTTGATGGACTCACTTATCTTCCAAGCCTTCCGCTGTTATCGTTATTAGATGGCCTTAAGCCATATTTACTATAATAAGTTCTCTATGGAGACACTATGTAATAAGTGTGTGATTGCTACTCTGTTATAAATCCTCCGAGTACTGTGTGGTGTCAGCATTACTGATCTAGGGATGACACCGGAGCACAGAGATCAAACTATTTGAGGTTTGGTCGCTACAGAGATGGTATCAGAGCACACGCTGACTGTAGGACACGACCACTAAGCTAAAGACCTAGATCACTATTCACTCTCTTCTCCTCTGACTCCTCATCTTTTCTACTCTTTTAGGATGGCGGATGCAAGGAACAAGTTCACGCAACCGGATGAAGATACACCCTTTGGACGTCACCTGAAGGAAGTCACTAGATACCTGAACATAGGAGTACCAAGCTTCACCGGAACCTACAACGCCACTTTACCTGAAGAAGAGCGCTGGATGATTCAAGTTCAAGTTCCAGGAAGGACGTTCATGCTAGTCACAGAGCCCATAGAGTTTTCTTTTGATGCACCAACTTGGAGTCTAGGAAAGAGCATGGCAGCTCACATCGCCATGGGACGCATTGGAGAAGTCTACCGCAATGATCTCAAGGATACTATCTACCAGATTTGTGGGCGCCGAGATGAGCACTGGGAGATGATCAGCACTAGAAAGGATAGATCAATTGCAGCTTTTATCCAGGAGTTAAACCAGCACATTCGATGACAGGAGAATCAGATGTGCGCCGACATGATAGATCTGAAGAAGGCTAAGACAAGAATCAAGGAACTGAAGGAAGAACTCAAGGCTACACGTGAAGATTATGAAGAGGAAATTGAAGTATTGGTGGATAAGAATGCCGACCTAACTAAGAAGCTAGCAGTATTTATGGGAGACCCTACACCAGTAGATATAGACGAAGAACCCAAGGAGATTAGCCCGGAAGACTACATCATCATCGATGACACAGACTCGGACCCAGATGACAGCGATGATGACTATGTTGATGAAGCTGGAGCAGATATCATGGAGTCAGCAACCGAAGAATATTTCTAGTAGACCACCTCATCAGTAGCAGTAGTCCACCATGTAAATATAGTAGTCCGAGCACTTTTGTGATAGTTAGATTGATTGTATGCCCTTGTTTGATTGAATGAAGTGAATTGTTTGCTTTTTCCTCATGTGCATATGGGTAGTGTTTTCTCTTTAGACCCCCTCTATTCTTACATCTCATCTTTTCTAAACCCTCAGATGCCTCCGAGACGTGACCCCAAATTTACCTTTCCACCGGAGCTCACCCAGTTGATCCAGCAGCAGAACACATTGATGCAGTTGCTAGTCCAGAATCAGAATCAGGGAACAACAACAACAACCCACCACCACCACCTGTTGACCACTTAGCCCATTTTCTTAGGCTGAATCCAATGGTGTTTTCCAGTAGCACCGAGCCGATAGTAGCAGATGATTGGCTCCGCAAGACAGCTAGAGAGTTGACCACAGCAGGATGCACGGATGCAGAGAAGGTGAAGTTTGCCGCGCATCATCTTAAAGGACCCGCATCATCATGGTGGGAGAATTTCACAGCCACTTTCCCTGTCGACACTGTCACATGGGACCAATTTCAGTAGACTTTTCGTACTGCCCATGTTTCAGCAGGAGCTATGGCCATGAAGAAGCGTGAGTTTCGCAACTTGCACCAAGGAGGACGGATAGTTGGCCAGTATGTGGAGGACTTTAGTAAGTTAGCACGTTATGCCCCAGATGACGTTGCTACGGATGCGGCTAAGCAGGAGAAGTTTCTGGAAGGACTGAATGATGAATTGAGCATGCAGTTGATGGTAGCAACCTTCAACAACTACCAGGAGTTGGTAGATCGTGCACTTATGATTGAAGGGAAGCAGCAGCAAATCGAGAATCGCAAGAGGAAGTATGGACAAGGGAAGAACAATTCAGGAGCTCCGCAGAAGCCATGTTTTACCCCTAGACCGGGAGGACATTTTCAGCATACCCATGGAGGAGGTAGCTCGCACGATCACAATGGCACCAGGAATGGTAATGGGAATGGAGGAAGCAATGGCCAGAATCGCACCAACCCATCAACCCCAGCCAAGAAGGACCTGAGCCAAGTCACTTGCTTTAAGTGTTCAAAGACCAGACATTATGCCAATGAATGTCCTAAATTACAAAATGGAAATGGCAATGGAAGCTCTGGGAAGAAGCCGAACCCTTTCAACAGGGGACAGGTGAACCACGTTAACGTGGAGGAGGTTGAAGCTCAGCCTGATGCAGTAATAGGTAAGTTTTTGGTTAAGTCATTTACTGCACTCGTTCTTTTTGATACTGGCGCATCGCATTCATACATCTCAAGGGGATTTGTGGATAAGTATAACCTGTCAACCCAAGCCCTTAGGTCACCCATGTTAGTAACCTCGCCTGGAGCAGAGTATATGGCTAGTCGATGGTGTGATCGGTTACCATTAAGGATTGGTAACTATGTTTTTCCCTCAGACCTAATAGTATTGGAATCCCAAGGATTGGATGTGATACTAGGCATGGATTGGTTATCAAAGTATGAAGGGAATATTGAATGTGCTAGTAAGTCAATTTTGCTTACCACACCAGAAGGGAGTAGGATCAAGTATGTATCCCGACATGTGCCAAAGAGGACTCAAGTAAATTGCTTAATAGGAGTTGTGCAGGAGGATGTACCAGTAGTGAAGGATTTCCCTGATGTATTTCCAGAAGAGTTGCCCGGCATGCCACCGAATAGAGATATTGAGTTTTTGATTGAGCTATTGCCAGGCACATGGCCAATATCAAAGAGACCATACAGGATGCCTGCAAAGGATTTGGTGGAAATTAAGAAGCAGATTAAGGAGTTACTGGATAAAGGATATATTCGCCCAAGTTCTTTGCCTTGGGGATCGCCAGTACTTCTAGTGGAGAAGAAGGATGGATCGTTAAGGATGGTTGTCGATTATCGAGGATTGAATGAAGTAACAATCAAGAACAAGTACCCATTACCAATGATCAATGATCTGTTTGATCGATTGCAAGGAGCTAAGGTATTTTCCAAGATCGATCTGCGATCAGGATACCACCAGTTGAAGATTCGAGAACAGGATATACCTAAGACAGCTTTTACCACCAGGTATGGGCTGTACGAGTATACCGTTATGTCATTTGGTCTGACTAACGCACCTGCATATTTTATGAACATGATGAACAAAGTGTTTATGGAGTTCTTGGATAAGTTTGTCGTAGTGTTCATTGATGATATCCTAGTCTACTCGAAGAATGAAGAGGAGCATAAGGAGCATTTGCGTTTGGTACTTGGAAAGCTCAGAGAACATCAATTATATGCCAAGTTCAGCAAATGTGAGTTTTGGTTGAAGGAAGTTGGATTTCTCGGACACGTTATATCTGGAGAAGGTATAGCAATTGATCCCACTAAAGTAGATACCGTGACCAAGTGGGAAGCACCAACCACCGTGGGAGAGATCCGGAGTTTTCTTGGACTCACAGGATACTACCGGAGATTCATTGAGAATTTCTCAAAGATTGCGAAGCCTATGACTGAGTTGTTGAAGAAAGATACCAAGTTCATATGGATGGAGGAATGTGAGGCTAGTTTCCAGGAGTTGAAGAAACGTTTGGTTACCTCACCAGTGTTGATTTTGCCAGACCAGACCAAAGATTATGAGGTGTATTGCGATGCTTCACGTCGAGGACTTGGAGCAGTGCTTATGCAGGAAGGGAGAGTTGTTTCATATGCCTCAAGACAACTGAAGCCTCATGAGTTGAATTATGCTACGCATGATTTGGAGTTAGCAGCCGTAGTGCATGCATTGAAAACATGGAGACATTTTCTGATTGGAAATCATTGTGAGGTGTACACGGATCATAAGAGTTTGAAATACATTTTCACGCAGAAGGAGTTAAACCTCAAACAAAGGAGATGGTTGGAGCTCATTAAGGATTACGATATGAAATTGCATTATCACCCCGGAAAGGCTAATGTAGTAGCTGACACATTAAGCCGTAAGAGCCACGTCAATACATTAATGACGGGAGGAATACCAAGGGAGTTAGCAGAAAATCTTCGTGAACTATGTTTGGAAATAGTTCCGAAAGGCTATGTAGCAGCATTGGAGATTCAGTCTACATTGATGGATAAAATCAGAGAAGCTCAGAAGACTGACAAGGAGATTGCCTCTATTAAGGAGAAACTTAGCAAAGGAAAGGCTAAAGGATTTCGCGAGGATGAGCACGACACCCTATGGTTTGAAGACCGTGTTTACGTGCCCAATGACCCGGTGATCAGGAAGTTGATACTGCAAGAGGCACATGATTCACCATATTCGATTCACCCAGGAAATACCAAGATGTATTTGGATTTGAAGGATATTTTCTGGTGGACCGGAATGAAGAAGGTTATTGCGAAGTATGTAGCAGTTTGTGATGTATGTCAGAGAGTAAAGGCAGAGCATCAGAAGCCAGCAGGACCGTTACAACCATTGCCGATACCCGAATGGAAGTGGGATAAGTTAGGCATGGATTTTATCACGGGATTGCCCAGGACTCGTTCAGGCTATGACTCGATTTGGGTTGTAGTCGATCGGTTGACGAAAGTAGCTCATTTCATCCCGGTAAAGACCACTTACACCAGTGCTAAGTTGGCAAAGATATACATGACCAGGATCGTATGTCTGCATGGAGTTCCGAGGAGTATCGTATCAGATAGAGGAACCCAGTTTACCTCAAAGTTCTGGAAACAGTTGCACGAAACTTTGGGAACCAGGCTAGAATTCAGTACAACTTTTCATCCACAGACAGATGGATAGACCGAGAGAGTTAATCAGATTTTGGAGGATATGCTGAGAGCTTGTGCGCTGGATTACGGATCTAGTTGGGACGACAATTTGCCATATGCAGAATTTTCTTACAACAACAGCTATCAATCTAGTTTAAAGATGGCCCATTTCGAAGCCTTGTACGGAAGGAGGTGCAGGACACCGTTGTCATGGGACGAAGTTGGAGACCGCCAGTTGTTTGGACCTGACTTGATTAAAGAGTCTGAACAGAAGGTGAAGTTGATTCACGATAGGCTCAAGGTAGCTCAGTCCAGACAAAAGAGTTATGCAGATTCAAAACGCAAGGAGACAGTTTACGAAGTTGGAGATAGAGCTTATCTTCGAGTATCACCACATCGGGGAACAAAGCGTTTTGGAGTTAAAGAAAAGTTAGCGCCACTATTTGTAGGACCATACCAAGTTTTGGAGCGTTTGGGAGAAGTGGCCTACAAGTTGAATTGCCCGAAGGATTGTCAGGAGTTCATGATGTGTTCCATGTTTCTCAGTTTAAGAAGTGCCATGCGGAGATGGCTGACATACCCCTGAGAGATACAGTGCCATTGGAAACTATTCAGTTGGATAACGATTTGACCTATGAGGAGAAACCAGTTAAGATTCTCGAGTTTGTCAGTCGAGTCACTCGTATCAAGGTTAACAAGTTTTGCAAAGTTCAGTGGAGCCACCACACGGAGGATGAAGCCACCTGGGAACGAGAGGAAGATTTGCTCAAGGACCACCCTCACCTATTTTCTAGCCAACCCGAATCTCGAGGGCGAGATTCATCTTAAGGGGGGTAGGTTTGTAACATCCCAAATTTTCAATTTGGAATGTTACACATTAGATCATAATTGCATATCATATTTTATTTGCTTTTGGTTTTGATGCTAGAAATTCTACGCAACTCAAGGACCCACGGAGAGAGAGTTGGGGATTTCGTTATTTTCACATTTGAGTTTTCTCAAATTTTGAGAATAGGATCATTTGATTTTATTTATTTTATCATCAATTATTTCTATTACAAAAATATGAGAGAGGGAATAAAATGACTTTCCCAAAATAAAGAAATATTGAGGATTTAATAATAAAATCAAATAAGATTTTATTTCGGAGTTTTTTGCTATTTTATTTGAATTTAGGAAAAATGTGTGTTTTTCAAAATTGCATTTAGGCCCCAAATAAATGTTCACCTTGTGCGGCTTGATTTTAGAAGCCCGGGAAAATTTATTTCGGGATTTTTGGAGTTCGTTTAGTATTTCTTTTTATTTTTTCCTTCCGCGCGTAATTATTTAAAAAAAATGAACCGACCTAACGGGCCGTGTCCGACTAGGACTCCGGCCCGACTAGGCTATATAAGCCGGGGGGAGGCCCAGTCGAAGCCAGCGCCCCAGCCCCGAAAACCTTAGCCGCTAGCGCCCGCCGCCGCGCCGCCGCCGCCTGATGCCGCGCCGCCGCCGCCCGCCGCCGCCGCCTGATGCTGCGCCGCCGCCGCCTGACGCCGCCGCCGTCGCTCCCCGCCCGAGGTCCTCCGCCGCCTCGATTTCCGCACCGGTTTTTTTTTTATTTTTTTCAAAAAACCGTTCGGTTTTATTTAAATAGATCGGTTTTTCCGGTTTATTTAATTCAGTGAGCGTTCGTCGTTTTTTTCTTTTCCTCGGATTAAATCCACGATTTTTCTGATCGCGATTCCTGATCCGATTTTCGTTTTAGTATAACTTTTCGCTCGTTTATTGGAATCGGACGATTCAAGCGCCTGGAGTTTCGTCTCGAAACCCTCTATCTGTTTAACCAACTTAAAGAAGTTTTTGCTACTGTAAAAATTGCCCTAGATTCAGATTAGTAGAATGAAGTTGTTTTCTTTCTCCGTTTGACTTTCGTTGCTTCGTTCGATTTGATTCTTTTTGCATACTGGAGTTCTTAAGTTGAACCTTATGGTTAGATCTCTTATTCGAGTTTTACCTGTGCATTAGATGAGTACTTATTGTATGCTTGTTTGTTTGTCTGCGATAGAATACCCGGAGTGCGCCGCTTGTTACTTCGAATCGCTAGGTTTCCCGGATCATCAGCAAGGCAAGTAACACTTTGATCACACCTTTTCTACTACCCAGTTTTACTGCATTAGATCAATCCTCACACATTGCATGATTAGGATCTAATTAAATTGTGGCATGGAAAGTAGTTGAGGTATCACCTATTACCTGTTTATTATCAAACCTTTGGGAGTTACTTCTACGTTTGCCTTTTATGCCATGCTAAGCTAGTAGACATGGATTGGGTGAGTGATATCCATGACAGATGTGAGTTTGTTAATTAATGGTTTATCTAAGGTGGCAACTTAAACACACATCTAGGTGGATTGAGGCACCTGGGTATTCCAGGACTTGTCTGTTTTCTTTTGGACCGCCACCCAGGCTCAAAGGGATCATGAGACTATTCATACTAGAAACTTCCGTGTGCAGCCACAAGCTATTATGGGCTCTAGCATAGTTGACTAGGTCGTGCGAACTCTTACAGTGGTAGACTAGCAGATGTAGGGGATGTAGGTGGTACGGTCTACCCGATCATAAGGTGCGAGCGCTTCTGAAAGACTATGTCTCGGTCATCCGTCTTCTCAAACACCATGTAGTGCGAGAAACCAAACGGAGGCGATCGAGTCTTGTGGGGAAAAGTGCGCAAACCTCTGCAGAGTGTAACAAACTAATCATGGTTAGCCGTGTCCCCGGTTATGGACATCTTGAGTATCTAGTACCTGGATTATCATGTGAATCTCAACATGTTACTCTAAATTAATTTTGTTGGGTTTTGTTTAATGATGAAGTTTAATTGGGATTGAGAATGCCGTCAACCATTCTCAATGTTTAACAGCCACCATGATAGTAATTGAATTTATTCCTTTGAAGTAGGGAAAAATTGGCTTTACGCAAAACTGTAACCATAGAGCTTTCCACCAGCCAGATATGCATATAGTATAGCTGTTTCATTCCATTATTCTCTATGTGTTACATTGCCAGCATATTCCATGTGCTGACCCGTTTCGGGCTACAACGTTAATGTTGCAGACTTTTCAGACGATGATTAAGGAGTTTTTAGGTCGTGGTTCTATACTCAGTGATGTCGTTGGAGTTGATGGACTCACTTATCTTCCAAGCCTTCCGCTGTTATCGTTATTAGATGGCCTTAAGCCATATTTACTGTAATAAGTTCTCTATGGAGACACTCTATGTAATAAGTGTGTGATTTCTACTTTGTTATAAATCCTCCGAGTACTGTGTGGTGTCAGCATTACTGATCCAGGGATGACACCGGAGCATAGAGATCAGACTATTTGAGGTCTGGTCGCTACATCCTACTACTTGGAAGGGGAGAAATCCTACTCCCGACGGGAGTAGGACTCCTTTAGGGCGCGCCATAGGGGCCGGCCCTCTCCCTCTCCTCCACTCCTTTATATACATGGCCAGGGGCACCCCATAGGGATAACAATTGATCTCTTGGATCTCTTAGCCGTATGCGGTGCCCCCCTCCATGATAGTCCACCTCGATAATATCGTAGCGGTGCTTAGGCGAAGCCTTGTGTTGGTAGAACATCATCATCGTCACTACGTCGTCGTGCTGACGGAACTCTCCCTCAAAGCTCGGCTGGATCGGAGTTTGAGGGACGTCATCTAGCTGAACGTGTGCTGAACTCGGAGGTGTCGTACGTTCGGTACTTGATTGGTCGGATCGTGAAGACGTACGACTACATCAACCGCATTGTGCAAACGCTTCTGCTTTCGGTCTATGAGGGTATGTGGACAACACTCTCCCCTCTCGTTGCTATGCATCACCATGATCCTGTGTGTGCATAGGATTTTTTTTGAAATTACTACGTTCCCCAACAAGAGGCTACCAAGAATAAACAACTAGGTTGTTGGATCCCACACATACCAACCATTGCAAAAGCATACACACAATATGCTCGATATGTGCAAATACAACATGGCATCACAACAAAACTCTACGACTCAAAGTATTTATTCATTAGGATCCGAGGAGCCAGATATTACAAACATGGGTCTGATGACCCAGCATTCAAGTCATACAAGAAATAAGCACATGCGGAAGCTTAACTTGTCTGAGTACAGACAACTACAAATGAGAAAGGCTGAGAAGCCTGACTATCTACAAGACCCTGCTGAGGGCACAAGATCGTAGCTGAGGTAACAAGCTAAACATCGAAGTCCACGCGGAACTATTAGTGAGATTGAAGTCTCTCTGCAAAAATATAAATTAAACAAACGTGGGTACAAATGTACCCAGCAAGACTTACATCAGAACTAGCTACATATGCATCAGTATCAACAAAGGGCATGGTGGAGTTTAACTGCAGCAAGCCAGCTTTGACCGTGGCTACCCTGAAATACGACTGCAAGTAACTGTTTTGAGGTGGCGCACATGAGTCCACATATTCACCAATCAATACACCACTATGGATCCGCTCCCGTCTCCCTATGAGTATGCCATCCATAGCACTCATGATTATCTTGCGCATTTTAGAGTATCCACTTTCACTTGTCTATGAACTGTATAGGCAACCCAAAAGTCCTTTACTGTGGACGTGGCTATTCGAATAGATCATTTATAACCCTGCAGGGGTGTACTTCTTCACACACGCTCTCGCCACTTACCACCATGTACACGCCGTGTATCTCGGCAACCTTCAAGCGGAAGCCTGGCAAGGGAGTCGACCACGACCTGATTAACCACACAAGTCTCTAGTCCAGGTTTATCGCCTATTCGGGTTCCATCCGCAACGAGATCCGGCCGGGGTTTCGCTCACGGCCCCAAACGATGAGAGCAGGGTTCTCGAGGCACCAAACGGGCATCTCGGTACACCGTGCCTCATGTCTCTACCGCATCATAGCCCACCCCTAGGGTCAGTGCTACGCACGACCCCCAACACATATCCTACAAACACCAGAAACTAGCTGCAACTCCTGGACAGATATCGAGGCGATTAATAAGCTGAGAGGGGTCGAGTTACCGGAACCCAATGTGTGGTAGTAATTGTTCATGGATCACAAACACACAACTCAGTTCCTGAGGACGGTTTCAATGAGACAATCCACCTTGTACTCCTACATGGCCTCTCATCGCTACCTTTACCAAATCATGTTCACACACTTAGCTCTCAACAATAAGACATGTTCACCACCTTCTAATTCATCCCCGATGAATCAGACCTGACTCAACTCTAAGCAATAGCAGGCATGATAACAAGCATGAATGAGTAGGCACATCAGGGCTCAAACAACTCCTACTCATGCTAGTGGGTTCCATCTATTTACTATGGCAATGACAGGTCATGCAGAGGAAAGGGGTTCAACTACCGCAGCATGTAACCGTTGAAACATTGTTGTCCTAATGTAGTAAAAGAGAGCAAGAGCGAGAGAGTGGGGTTGTATAGGAATGAACAAGGGGTTTTTGCTTGCCTGGCACTTCTGAAGATAGTATAGTTTTTCATCGGTGTCATCGATCTCATCGCCGGAACCACGTCTACTGAGAGGGGACAAATACCGACAAACAAGAGGGAACACAATCAATGCAATGCAACAATATGATGCATGATTATGACATGGCAATATGTTGTGATTTGAGCTAATGCAACTAGTAACAGAAGGGTTTGGGTTGATTTGAACCAAAGGTTCAAATTCAAACTATGAATTTCCAAAGTGCATTAAAATGTTTTGATCTATACATCAAGGTTAAGTTGCTTTATCATGCATGAAACCAGTACCAATGGATAGATTGGATTTTTCTGATAATTTTTCATATATAACTCTTTTCATTCTAAGTTATAGATTATTGTCTATGATTTTTTGAAGTTTATAACATTTTTTGGAATTTCCTGGATTCATAAAAACGCTAGAAAACATTTACTGCGTCAGCATGATGACAGCACTGCGTCAGCAGGTCAACCGGGTTGACCCAGGTCAAACCTAACGCTGACTGGGGTTTGACCCAGCGTTTGGGCCCACTGTCAGTGGCTGTGAGGTAGCTAATTAGGGGGGGGGGTTTAGTCGTAATGACCATGCCACGTCGGCTATCGCCGGAGTTCGGCCAGCGGTGACCAAATCCGCGGCGGCAACTCACCGGACCTACGCTACAGGCGGCGGATGGATGTGCGGAGACCACCAGGACGAAGCCTAGGCTCGGCCGCATCCAGGGGAGGCGACAGAATGACACAGGGTGGTCGAAGCTCGCTGGAATGGGGCTCGTGGCAGCGCCGGAGTTCGGGTGATTACGGGGTTGGTGCTGCGGTGCACGGGAGGGCGAGTGAGTGTGTGCGCTAGGCTCCTGTGGGCTTCCTGAGCACGCGCTTTGTGGTGAGCTTGTGTAGCTGTGGCCACGGCTATGCAATGGCCGGCGACAAGAAGCTCTCAGCCGCGGTGGGAAACGGAGCTAGGGGACGACCGCGAGCACGAGATAAGAAGGGAAAGGAAGAGGGGCTCACGGCGAGTGCAGAGGGCGTCGAAACGGGCTCGAGGAAGGGTTGGAGCAGGTGGGGCGGCAAAGTCAATCTCGTCGTCAGGAGGTTGAAGACGAGCTCAGTGAGGACGTTTGGGGGCTTCCGGCAGGGCGGGGCTCGCTGAGGGGGCCGAGGACGAAGTGGCGGAGCTTCTGGGCTGCTCGAGGGAACGAGCGAGAGGTGATGGCCGCGGTGGTGCTCGTCGGTGTGGCCATGGCGGCTTCGGCCATGAAGGAGAGCGAGGGAGCGAGAGGGAGAGAGAACCAGAGAGTGAGGGGAGGTCCGTGGCCGTCTCCGTGGCGCTGGGAAAGAGCCTCGGGGGCGTGAGGCAGGCAGGGAGGAGGTGGCAACCTCAGCGCGCGCCATGCCCGCCTTCGCCTCTGCCTACTGGCAGAGGTTGAGGACGACCGGCACTTGCCAAGTGGGCTGGCCGGCTGGAGGAGCTAGGCCAGGTAAGTTCTCTCTCTTCTCTCTGTTTTCTCTTTTGTTTCTGTTTTCTAATATTTCAATCTGTTTTGAATTTGGCTTTCAAACCAAACCAAAATTTCTGCTTCGGAAAATTATTGTGGGAGCTAAATGGATTATTCTGGAGACCCACCAAAATGTTTTAGAATTATTGGAGCTAAAAATATAATTATAGGAATTTATAACTCCAATGCAAATACTTATTGGATTAATTCAGAGACCATAAATGCCATAGAAAAATGTGAATTATCACTGGTTAAGGTTTTCACCCTTTTCCATAAATAATGAACATTTTTGAAGGGCATTTTCGGTCCATTGAAAATATTTTAGGTTAAACCTAGTTGATTTGATCTGGTGCTAGGGTTTGAACAATCCCCATTTCAACTTTCAAAGAAATTTAGACATGATGCATGGATGCTTGTGCAACTATTTGCAATCAAATTCTAGGGCTGTGGCAACTCACCCCCACTAAACAAGAATCTCGTCCCGAGATTCAAGACGTGAGGTAAGAAGACAGAGGGGACACAAAGCTAACACAATCTTCATGATCCAATTGCCCTTATCAAGATGTTGATTCATTGATTCAAATTAATCTTGACATGTTTGCATTCGAGATCTTCATCCAACACGATGACGACAGAAGGAAACTCTACAAGAATCGACCTTCTTGAAGATCGAGCAACTTAAAATCAACTCATGAAATGAGACATGGAAACATCTCTTGAGCTAGGACACAAAATATACATCAAGAGGGATGGATAGTAACAGATGACGGAAGTTCGATCTAGTAGGCAACAATTCTACGCTTAAAAGAATGGTGCACGGGGTCAAGGTAGCGAGGAGATAATTGCCATTACTCCATAACGGAACACCTTGGGGGAGGTGACTCGTAGAAATATTCCCTTGAGTGGCAAAAGAATTACTTTTGATATAGAAATCACTGAAACTCTCTAAACCAGCCCAAGGAAAATCACAAACTATCATTTGAAGGAGTTTGGAGAAATGGCATACTCAGTTTGGAAAGGAACTAGAGTTATAAGACAACTCAGCAAATGGAAAGCACATTCCAGATGATGCCAAGGATATAACCCAATGACCGAGCGTGCTCTCAAGAACTTGAGCATTTCCTTACTCATCAAGGTATTACCAACATCCGTGTCGAGGATCATGGCAACACATCATACTACCATGATGAATAGTGATGGACGATGCAGATGCAGAGGAAGACAACACTTTCTCAGATTTGTCCTTAGCAATGCCAAGGAACAAAATCTGGATGATCGACCGAGAGACATTTAGCACTCCCATTCTAATGTTCGCCTTGATGTACTAGATATCACGATCATGCTTAAAAGCATTAACATGTCCATCAAGTATAGGTCGGACTTCAGAAGCATTAAATCCATAAGGAACAACTTCTAGAATAAGTAGCACGAAATCCTCATGGAGAAGATGGTTAAATGGCTCAATCAAAATACTAGAATGATAGATCTTCCAGCTAGGTGCGTGCACTTCACCGGAACCTATATCATAGTTCTTGGAAGAAGTTCCAACCATCATATCTGCCTGAGATTCAGATCTGGTTGGTAACAGGATAATTCAGACAACATGTCTGGAAAATAAAGTTTGCAACACAAACCAACGAGATGACGTAGCGAGATTATCGGGAAATGGACTATGGTAGTAAGCTCCAAAACATGAGCTGGTTCTGCTACATACATGTGAACACGTTGTCCAAGACAAGCATGATCACATAGAAGTCTTACAACAAAACACTATCGAGTTTTGGTTGGGAACCATCAACAAGGATATCGAAGTCCTTACATAAGTCCGGATTAGCTCTTAAGAAGGAACTTCTTCTCCTTGAACAATTCAATCAGTGGCTTGGTGTGCTATGGAATACATATAGAATGGATGTAATTAATCTACCAAACCATAGAATACTTCACACATGCATGACTGACTTGGGATGATCCCAAAGAAATCAAAACAAACTTTCTCGAATCCACGACGGCAACTTGCATCAAATGCACATGAACCAGAGGAAGTTACTCCTTTCATCCAAACATATCCTTCATGAATGGAACACGAAGGCATTGCTTACAAAGTATCCAACACTAGCTTAATGTTCAACACGAATCATGGACAAGATAAAATTCTGCTGATGGGCTCAACAACAAGTCATCAAGATTCCCATAAAGGTGGAATTCCGCAACTATGTGAACAAGGCGATAGTATTGGTCAGACCCAAAAGATATAATGGTGCATGCTCGAGGGGTCAACCAAGAGTAAGACAACATTATGCATATCGTTGGTTCTGAGTTGATTTGAGAATAACCCACACTCAAATCAAAATTTGGACAAGACAATAGATCCAACATTTGGTCGCGGAGATCAATCGCTAAAGATACCATCTTTCTTCAACACATGTATACAAAGATATATCGCTTTGGAATGAACTAAGTCGGATAAAGCATTTATCTTCCAACTCTCCAAGTTGTTGTTTAGCTTAACCAACTAGCTCAGGGATATCCAACACAAAATCTTGGAGAAGGGGTGGTTTACAAGAAACAAACTTGATCACGAGCTCAACATAGCGGTCAAGGGACAGCCTGATAATACTTCCGAGAAGATATTTCGAAAATCACGAACCACCGATATGTTATGTAAGCTTAGTAACAATCTTGCTTTTCAGGGCAAGACGATATGATCAAAAGAGTGAGGGATTGACACAATCCTAGCTCATTGATCGAAGAGTGCACCAGAAATAAGGACTAGGTAGCACGATCAATCTTAGAATGATAATTCAATAACCAACACACTAAGAATGAGAGTATTGTCCTTTAACTACCAAGGAACACGGTTGCTAGGAGTATTGATTTCACACATCACATTTCAATTGTCGGCATTCCGGTTGCAACAACACGGAGACCAAGGAATGAAGAAGATGGCGAGAAGTATCACTTCGTCAAGAATTAATAAGATGTATTCCTATGATATGTTCGACATAAGGGGGGTAATACTCCAGGGTAGAACAGAACAAAAGATGGATTGACATTTTGATCTGCGGGATACAACTTCTTTGACCCATTAATGTATATGGATGAGGTAGTGGAGTTTTGTTTCTCCTAGTCATTTTGGAATAGAATGGCTTGACAGACCATAAGAATAATAGGCATCGATGAACGAATGCACGCATACTCTTGACTATAAATTGATAGACGAAGGTTAAAATACAACTAAAGAGGGACAACTCAAAGGAACGTATGGTTTTCTGAGTTGTGGATGCATAGATTAGCATGTCGAATGAGTTCAACATATTTCTTCCGGATAACCCATGCAGATAGGTAGAACTGGCAGAGTCACAATATAGAATGTGGAACTCATCGAGAGCACTCTTGTTGAGATCTTTTGGTTCAAGAACTTCTGCCATAAGCAGTTCATGGTATTTGGAAGAAAGAAATACCACAGACCTTGAGGACTATCACAAAGGTTACTAATATCCTAAGGAACTAGCAACACTATCAACATGAATGAGTAGTGTCGGATTTCGGGTTCCGGCAGACCCTTGAGGTTCGAACACTGGGGTGCGCGCAGAGATTTCGCCTCCTACCTACCTGCGCCCCTCCGCCTCGCTAAGGTTTAAGCTATGGAAAGAATAACACGAGGGACACGAGGTTTATACTGGTTCGGGCCACCGTTGTGGTGTAATACCCTACTCCAGTGTGTGGTGTGGTGGATTGCCTCTTGGGCTAATGATGATGAACAGTACAAGGAAGAACAGCCTCGCGAGGGTCTGTTCTTGGCTGGGGCGATGAACTGCTGGGAGGAGTTCAGCCACCTTTCTCTCTCTCTGATCCCTTTATCCTTCGATTGATCGATCGATCGATCGATTCCCTTCTCTTTGGGTGGCTGGTCCTATTTATAGAGGCCCTGGTCCTCTTCCCAAATATCGAGCGGGAAGGGAGCCAACAATGGCGGGCTAATTTGAAAGGGGACAGCTAGTACCAGCTATCCTGACAAAAGTAGTCTTTGCCTGCACAAAGCTCTGGTGGTGACGCCGTCTTGGGCTCCACGATGACCTCCGTCTTGCAGTCCTTCCGTTCTTGGTCTTGTTGCACTAAAATGGCAACCTTTGCCTGATGCCTCGGTACTCCGCGGCTGCGCTTGCCCCCTTTGCACCAAAGAGGATAGGAGGACACTGCGCGGGCTGGCACCCGCTTGGCGCCCTTGGTCGTCATGGCTTGCGTCACTGGCACCTCGTGAGGTACCCCGCCTTGGTCTCTCCGCCTCCTCGTGAGCCAGCCTGACGAGGCCGTTCCTGAGGAAGCTCCGCGTTATCCACCCCGCGAGGCTTGGCCCCTCGCGAGGGTCTTGGGTTTGTGTTGGTGAAGATGGGCCGCGCTGGGCCCCCCTTTGAGCCACGCCGCAGGCCGCAGGCAGGCAAGTCTGGGGATCCCCGTTCCCAGAACACCGATAGTAGCCCCCGGGCCCAAGGCGCGCTCGGACTTGGCCGTGCAGGGAGGCGGAAGGGCAAGAGCGAAGCGCCGCGGGCCGTAACAGCCTGCGGCCTTGGGCGCTGCGTTGCGGTTGATTGGACGTGGGCGACACTGTTCCCCCACGCCCTCCTTATTTTGCGCCATGCTAGGCGGACCCGTATTCGTACACAGCCGTTCCCCTTTCTGTTGCTTGAGCGCCCTCTGTCCTCCGCTCGAACTCTGGTTTCTGTTTTCAACCCAATCTTGAACCTCCCCCCTTCCCATCGCCATGGCTCCGACAAAGAAGGGAAGAGGGAAGAAACCCGTGTCTCCGCCTTGCCCGCCGCCGTTGGAGGCCCTCGCCGAGGGCTTGGGCAAGGTCAGCTCGGCTCTGGCCACCATCTTCAATGAATGCGGGAGGACGACGGCCTGGCCCGCGTCCCACTTCTCCATCGACAGGATAGTCACCGAGGTCCCGTATTTTGCCGACGCCCTGTGGGCGGGTCTGGTTCCTCCCTTTTCTGATTTCTTCAATGCCGTGCTTTCCCACTATCAGATCCACATGATGCATCTGGGTCCTGAATCCATCACTCTCCTTTCGGTCTTCGCCTTTGTTTGCGAGGCTATGATGGGAATCCTTCCTTCGGTTGCCTTGCTGCGCCACTTCTTCTCGCTGCGCCTTGTTGACCCTACCCAATGCTGGGCGTGTTTGAGCTTCGTTGCCGCGTCTGAGACAGCGGCCTCTGGGATTGACTTCAAGCTCCCTCCGCCCGCGGCTGGGCTCCGCGAGCGGTGGCTGTATGTGGATGCTGGGGTGCCCAGCCCCCTGCTGTCGGAGCCAACTTCGCCTGCTGTCCCCAATTCGGGCTGGGGCCAGGAGACGCTTGAGAGCCCCCGGATCGTCTTCGTCTGGCACCGCTTCGCGTTCTTGAGGTCGCTTGGCATGACAACGCCCAAGGTGGTGAAGGAATTCCTGCTACACCGCGTTGCTCCTCTCCAACGCCACTCCTGCCGGATGTGGGCCTTCAGCGGGCGCGATGATCGTATGAGGCTCCAGGAAGAGGACCTGACGCCTGAAGTGCTGAGGACGGCGCTCTTGACCCTGACGGGGGACCCCAACCCTGGCAGCATCCAGCAGGGAGGGGCCTTGCTGTACCTCTGTCAGAGCGGGGGCGATTTTGTGAGGCAGATGCCTATCTTCGATGAGTGGGGGCCATGCCCCGCCGCCCTCCAGGGGCCTCGCGAGAACACAGTGGTGGTGACTGCCCTTCCAGTCGACCAAGGCGACTCTTCCTCAAGTGGAGGAGCAGGGAGGCATGAGGCGCCAGAGGCCGAGGGGGCTCCCGGCGGGGTGACAGCGCCGGGCGATGCTCACGAGGAAGCAGTTATGGGGGCCCGTGCCGCTGAGGCTGAGGGTGACAAGCAGCTGCCCTCTGCGCCTACGACTGAGGCCCCTGAGGCTCCGGTGACTTCACTTGGCGAGGCGATTGGCGGCGCACATCAGGCAGGCGCCCCTGACGCAGATCGCCTTGACGCTCCATCTTCGTCGCAGGTTGATCCCTGCGCCCAACTCTTAGGCCCCTTCCGCATGGACTTTGAGGCCCTCCGGAAGAGAAGGGAGGCCCTGGGCGACGATTACCCTTGTCGCCTGCTAAAGCGTAGGAAGTACTTCGCCACTGATGAGTAAGCCTTCTCCTTTCCCAGCTCCCGATCCTTCTATTGCTCTTACTGACCCTTGCTCCGCAGGCCCCTTCCAGCCGAGCTTATGGAGACGGCTAAGGAGCCGTCCCCCTTGGCTTCGCCCCCTCCACCGTCCTCAAGCGCTCTAAGCAGTGGAGCCCTTGTGGTGAGGGCGATCGACGAGGCGAACCATCCCGAGGCGTATCGTGGCCCCGCGCACCTCGCGATCCTTCGCGGGCCTTCTCGTGGCATAGCCAGCCTGCCGTGGGCTTCTCGCCTAGTCGTGGACTACGATTGGCTGAGGTGCTTCCTGCGCTCTTCACCTGGGGACGGGCTGGCCCCAGGCCGGGCTTCTGACGCGGCGTGCCCGGCCGTCGCGAGGGTGCCAGCCCCCAGACCCCAGCCCAGAGGGGGAGTGCTAACTCGTGGCCCCCAGCGCTTGCTTGGGGCAGATGATGGTGTGGGAGACGTGCTCGAGCGCGCTCGGGAGCGTCGCGCTCTCCGCCAAGGATTCCTTCGAAGGGCGGCTGACGCGGTAAGCCTACTTGGAGAGGAGCTTGCTGATGAAGACGCACGCCTTGAGGCCGAGGGCTTGCACCTGGCTGCAGAGAGGCGCGAGCTGGAGGGCGCCATCGCCCTTGCGCGCCGTCAGCGTGATCTTGACGACGCAGAGGCCAAGGCGTCGCTGGTGGCCTCTCGGGAGGCCCGATCTTGGGCCGCTGAGGAGGCTCGGGAAGCTGTCCGGCGGCGAACGGCGGCGGAGGAGTGGGCTCGGGAGCTCCTAGCCTGGTGCCACTCACTGGAGGAGCAGGTGGAGCTGCGTGAGGCAGCCCTCGCGTCGATGAAGGTGGTCTCCGGTGACTCAGCAGAGCTCCAGAAGCGTGAGGAGGCGCTGACGCTGGAAGCCGCCGAACGTACCCGTGAGTACGAGCGTCTGGAGACGAGGGAGCGCTTGGTAACGCAGGCGGAGGATGATGTTGCTGCACAGGAAGCCCGCGTCCTGGAGGAGGTCGGACGTCGAGTGGCGATGGCGCATTTGAACCTCGAGCACGAGTTCGAAGAGAAGCTGGGGTTGATCCGGGCCGAAGCTGAAGGCAGGACTGCTGCCTTGAGGGCCAGGCTGGAGGAGGCGACGCGGCGGGCCGACGCTTTCCGGGCCGCTCTTGAGGTGGCGCAAGGTGAGTTAACCGCCTCCCAGACCGAGGTGCTCCTTCTCCGCCAGCGGGTGGAGGAGGATGAGGTCGTTGCGGGCCCGAACGCGGACGAGATACGTCAGCGGCGGATCCTGGAGCATGAGCACGGCCCCATGCTCACCACGCTCCGGGAGAGAGCCAACATAGCCTTGGGCAACATCTGCGAGGCGGCTGTTGGCGAGCCGCACGCTGTCAACTATGCTGGCAATCTTCAGTTCTTCACTGACGTGGTGACGCAGCTGGAGGCGTGGTCGGTCAGGGCTGACAAGTTGCTGGAGGAGAGGAGCCGCGCCCTGCTCAGGCGCGCCTTTTCTCGCGTCTTCAGCCACCTCCAGAACATGGATCCCCACTTTGATTTTGCCGCCGCCATCGCCCCAGTCCCCCAGGCCGTCTGAGGCGATCTGGCGCACTGGGTGGAAGACAATATGGATGCTCTTATCAGGGCCTTCGCTTCAGACAACGACGACGTGATCGTGACAGCCGACGAGGGCGGCGTGGTGAATGGCCCTGACGCCGCTGGCGGCGACGCGGACAACGATGGCGAGTTCAGCGACGCCAGCAACGGCTCGGGTGGTGCTCCTGAGAATGCATTGGGGGATTCATCCGATTGATTGTGCATCGTTCCTACTTCCTTACCCTGCATGAATAGAACTCAGGTTTTGGCCTGATGGCAGTGAGAGCATTTTGGAGGGGGAGCCCCTTATGTAAAACTTGTGTTCATCGTATTAGTAGCCACTACATTGCCCATGCGCCCGCGCCAAGTGGTTGGCCTAAGCGACGCGCTGGTCGGCTAGTTTACCTTTGTCCCGTGCTGGCCCTGAGGCAGCCTGTGGGAGGATGTGGTGTCTCGAGTGTTCCCTGATTGGGTTCGTAGGATCTGCAGTAAAACACCCTCCTGAGAGGACACGTCGGCGGCAGTCTGGGCTGCGCGCAAGCTAGTCCTGACCCGGCTCGCGAGGGGCTCGCGAGGGGAGGCAGCTGAGGCGAAGTGGTAACCAAAACGTGAGAAATTTCTCGAACGAGACTAAGCACCCCTTCCCCGAACACACGCAAATCTCAAATTCGAATCCAACTTGAATCCAGCGGGGGAAAGCAATAACCGAAGAGAAAGGCAACGAAAGCAAACAAAAGGCCGCGTCCGGCACCTAGTCTAGTCTTAGACGTCTTCTCACCAGCGCGGAGCTAAGTGCTGCCACTGGGCGTGGGAGGGAGCCCCAGGGCATGAGGCCAGCACCCCTGAGACTCCGGGGCGTGTACAGCCCCACTCATTATTACGTGAGAGTGTCACGGGGCGGTGAGCTTCACAGGCACTGGGCCTTCTTCACAGGTACTGGCCTTGCTTCATATCGCCAGATGAGGGCCCCGCCTTGCGCCACACTCTAGTGCCATCAACGATGACCGGAAACCAGGACACCGCCGATGGGGTAGAGCAGTCTCCAGCGGTTCCCCCGACAACCACGGGTCCTCCGCCGGGGGCAGGCCCTGAGGCACCTCCCCAGCGGAGGGCCTACCTCCTGAGAACACCTTGCTCCGAATGCCGCGGTGGTGATGTTGGATCCCGGCCCCTCTCCTGCAGCCCCCTGCGCCCTCCTCCCGAGGGGTAGGAGACTGTGGGAGCGGGGCAGCTGCTCACTGTGGCGACCTGCACCTCCTGCGATCCATGGTTAGCGTATGCCTGCTCCTGAAGAATTAGCAGTACCCGATAATCGTTGCCTCCAGCGTGGCCAGTGGGACCGTCCCGGGGCTCCCGGAAAGGCTCAGCTTCTGGCGCCTCGTCCTCCCAGCTTGGGCTGAGGAGCGAGCCTTGTTCGCTCTCGTGAGGGTGTCCTTGGTCCATCATGAGGGGCATGTATTCCTCTGGCGCCGCCATCCCGAAGGCCACACCGCAGTGCCCCGTGTGCCACGCGGTCCTGCTTGACGCGCCCACCATGGGGTGGCAGCGCGGCTGTCCACCGGGGCCGCAGGTCATGTCGAGTCCTTCTTCGCGGACCGGGGGCGGGGGCAGCGCCGCCACCGGTCCGGTGCTGACAGCTTCGCTGGCGTTGGAGTAGCCTTGGAGCCCGCGGGCGCGCGCGGAGCCCCCGCGCGGGCCGCCCTGGGCTTGAGATGGGAGCTGGGTGCAGAAGGGGTGAGCCCCCGAGGCGGCGAAGCCCAGGAGCTTCGCCACCCACTCCAATAGCACGTCGCGGCCGCCCTCCAGCAGCCTGCACTGCAGCAGCTCTCGGGCCACCGTGAGTGCAGCCCTTGAGTTCGCCTGCTCCCGGCGGGTGTACGATGTCGTGGTCGCGGCGTGATTGGAGGCCCTTGCTGCCGACCGTGCTTGCCGCGGTGTGGGAGCTGTCGAAGCCTGTCCGCGTCGCCCGCGGCCCACAGCGCCCTGCGGACCGCGAGCTGCCTGGGGCACGGGGTCGCCCGAGGCGAGCAGTTCTGCGCGAGCGGGCCACACTGCCCATGGATCTGGGTTGCCCGCCTGTCGCCGGACATGGTGATGACGATGCGACAGGGCGCGAAGCGGTAGAAGGTGGATTCCGGCGCACCCCTACCTGGCGCGCCAAATGTTGGATTTCGGGTTCCGGCAGACCCTTAAGGTTCGAACACTGGGGTGCGCACGGAGATTTCGCCTCCTACCTACCTGCGCCCCTCCGCCTCGCTAAGTTTTAAGCTATGGAAAGAATAACACGAGGGACACGAGGTTTATACTGGTTCGGGCCACCGTTGTGGTGTAATACCCTACTCCAATGTGTGGTGTGGTGGATTGCCTCTTGGGCTGATGATGATGAACAGTACATGGAAGAACAGCCTCGCGAGGGTCTGTTCTTGGCTGGGGCGATGAACTCCTGGGAGGAGTTCAGCCACCTTTCTCTCTCTCTCTCTCTCTCTCTCTCTCTGATCCCTTTATCCTTTGACTGATCGATCGATCGATCGATTCCCTTCTCTTTGGGTGGCTGGTCCTATTTATAGAGGCCCTGGTCCTCTTCCCAAATATCGAGCGGGAAGGGAGCCAACAATGGCGGGCTAATTTGAAAGGGGACAGCTAGTACCAGCTATCCTGACAAAACTAGTCTTCGCCTGCACAAAGCTCTGGTGGTGACGCCGCCTTGGGCTCCATGATGACCTCCGTCTTGCAGTCCTTCCGGTCTTGGTTTTGTTGCACCGAAATGGCAACCTTTGCCTGATGCCTCGGTACTCCGCGGCTGCGCTTGCCCCCTTTGCACCAAAGAGGAAAGGAGGACACTGTGCGGGCTGGCACCCGCCTGGCGCCCTTGGTCGTCATGGCTTGCGTCATGGGCACCTCGTGAGGTACCCCGCCTTGGTCTCTCCGCCTCCTCGTGAGCCAGCCTGACGAGGCCGTGCCTGAGGAAGCTCCGCCTCGTCCGCCCCGCGAGGCTTGGCCCCTCGCGAGGGTCTTGGGTTTGTGTTGGTGAAGATGGGCCGCGCTGGGCCCCCCTTTGAGCCATGCCGCAGGCCGCAGGCAGGCAAGTCTGGGGACCCCCGTTCCCAGAACGCCGACAAGTAGGGTGAATCTCGGGTTCAAGAACCTAGGAATGGAATACCTACTATCTAAATGGCATCATGGGATGCTTTCGAGAATGACGACAAGAATCATCACACTAGGAATATAAAGCGTTGCTAGATTACTGGGTGGTTCTCTCGGATGCCTAGGGTCATAATACTAGCCCCAACATATATGTCATGGCAATGGAGTACCTCAACACACTGATTAGTGTGATTAATCTGGCCCAAATGGACATCGGAAACAGGAAGAGGGATTGCAAATGCATCAGACTATTTAGAAACCTGGGATGAATCGGACAACATAACGGCTATAAATGCTCAAAATGATTTGAGATATCCTGCAAAATGTGGCATAACCACTTAACATCACAATATCAAAGTTTCGAGATCAACGATCAACATACGGAAATAGTAGGAACTAAACTGAGGCTTAAAACCGTCAATCCTATAAGTCTCTATCATAGTAACTCGTCATCCTGATAGATAGATGAGAAGGCCTAGTTTCTTAACCCCCGTAGAAGAGAAGATGGTGACTCAGATCAAAGGGCATAAGGTAAAGGAGTAAAAAGAGCCTTACGTTCCCTTCCACAATCATTTCCCTTATACAACTAAAGCATTTCTAGACTTGACTTCGACCAGTTTGGCTTGGTAATCCTACAGGTAGTCAGGCTCTGATACCAAAGCTGTCAGGACCCGGATCCTAAGTCACACCGATCTAGCATGTAACACATCATATCACTTTGCGGCCTCATGCACGGTATCCCCATGGGTGCTACCTTACCTGGTCCGGGACTGTTTGCGCCTTTTGACTCACGTATATCATAGTGTCGCTAGCATCCATATGACAGAGAACCCGGGTCGACATGACTAGTCGTAAACCCAAGGTGGCACTAACTTACAGGGACAGGCATACATGACCTAGCAACGAACGTGTCGGTCATCAACGTATGAACCCAAGTCGTAGCAAGCTACAAGGACTTAAAGGAACAATGCGTGACATTTCCCCAAACGGACAGACACAGGAACGAAGGACACATGCCGGCCAGCCTAAGTGTTCCGGTAAGAGAGGCTACCAAGAATAAACAACTAGGTTGTCGGATCCCACACATACCAAGCATTTCAAAAAGCATACACACAATATGCTCGATATGTGCAAATACAACATGGCATCACAACAAAACTCTACGACTCAAAGTATTTATTCATTAGGCTCTGAGGAGCCAGATATTACAAACATGGGTCTGATGACCCAGCATTCAAGTCATACAAGCAATAAGCACATGCGGAAGCTTAACTTGTTTGAGTACAAACAAGTACAAATGAAAAAGGCGGAGAAGCCTGACTATCTAAGACCCTGCCGAGGGCACAAGATCATAGCTGAGATAACACGCTAAACGTCGAAGTCCACGCGGAAGTACTAGTGAGACTGAAGTCTCTCTGCAAAAACATAAATTAAACAAATGTGAGTACTAATATACCCAGCAAGACTTACATCAAAACTAGCTACATATGCATCAGTATCAACAAAGGGGGTGGTGGAGTTTAACTACAGCAAGCTAGCTTTGACTGTGGCTACCCTGAAATACGACTGCAAGTAACTTTTTTGAGGTGGCGCACACGAGTCTACATATTCACCAATCAATACACCACTATGGATCTGCTCCCGTCTCCCTACGAGAATGCCATCCATAGCACTCACTCTTATATTGCGCATTTTAGAGTATCCACTTTCACTTGTCTATGAACTATATAGGCAACCCAGAAGTCCTTTTCCGCGGACGTGGCTATTCGAATAGATCATTTATAACCCTTTAGGGGTGTACTTCTTCACACACACTCTCGCCACTTACCACCATGTACGCGTCGTGTACCTCGGCAACCTTCAAGCGGAAGCCTGGCGAGGGAGTCAGCCATGACCTGATTAACCACACAAGTCTCTAGTCCAAGTTTATCGCCTATTCGAGTTCCATCCGCAAGGAGATCCGGTCGGGGTTTCGCTCACGGCCCCAAACGATGAGAGGGGGGTTCCCGAGGCACCAAACGGGCGTCTCGGTACACCGTGCCTCATGTATCTACCGCATCATAGCCCACCCCTAGGGTCAGCGCTACGCACGCCCCCCAACACATATCCTACAAACACCAGAAACTAGTTGCAACTCCTGGACAGAGATCAAGGCGATTAATAAGCCAAGAGTGGTTGAGTTACCGGAACCCAATGTGTGGTAGTAACTGTTCATGGATCACAAACACAGAATTCAGTTCCTGAGGACGGTTTCAATGAGACAATCCACCATGTACTCCTACATGCCCTCTCACTCCTACCTTTACCAAATCGTGTTCACACACTTAGCTCTCAACAATAAGACATGTTCACCACATTCCAATTCATCCCCAATGAATCAGAACTGACTCAACTCTAAGCAGTAGCAGGCATGACAACAAGCATGAATGAGTAGGCACATCAGGGCTCAAACAACTCCTACTCATGCTAGTGGGTTTCATCTATTTACTATGGCAATGACAGGTCATGCAGAGGAAAGGGGTTCAAGTACCACAACATGTAACAGTTGAAACATTGTTGTCCTAATGTAGTAAAAGAGAGCAAGAACGAGAGAGTGGGATTGTATCGGAATGAACAAGGGGGTATTGCTTGCTTGGCACTTCTGAAGATAGTATAGTTCTTCATCGGTGTCACCGATCTCATCGTCGGAACCACGTCTACTGAGAGGGGACAAACACCGACAAACAAGAGGGAACACAGTCAATGCAATGCAACAATATGATGCATGATTATGACATGGCAATATGCTGTGATTTGAGCTAATGCAACTAGTAACATAAGGGTTTGTGTTGATTTGAACCAAAGGTTCAAATTCAAACTATGAATTTCCAAAGTGCATTAACATGTTTTGATCTATACATCAAGGTTAAGTTGCTTTATCATGCATGAAACCAGTACTAATGGATAGATTGGATTTCGCTGATAATTTTTCATATATAACTCTTTTCATTCCAAGTTATAGATTATTTTCTATGATTTTCTGAAGTTTATAACATTTTCTAGAATTTCCTGGATTCATAAAAACGCTAGAAAACATTTACTGCATCAGCATGATGACAGCACTACGTCAGCAGGTCAACTGGGTTGACCCAGGTCAAACCTGACGCTGACTGGGGTTTGACCCAACGTTGGGGCCCACTGTCAGTGACTGTGAGGTAGCTAAATAGGGGGGTTTAGTCGTAATAACCGTGCCACGTCGGCTGTCGCTGGAGTTCGACCAGCGGCGACCAAATCTGCAGCGGCAACTCGCCGGACCTACGTGATACGTCTCCAACGTATCTATAAGTTTTGATTGCTCCATGCTATATTATCTACTGTTTTGGACATTATTGGGCTTTATTATCCACTTTTATATTATTTTTGGGACTAACCTATTAACGGGAGGCCCAGCCCAGAATTGCTGTTTTTTGCCTGTTTTAGGGTTTCGAAGAAAAGGAATATCAAACGGAATGAAACCTTCGGGAACGTGATTTTCTTAACGAATAAGACCAAGGAGACTTGGACCCTACGTCAAGAAATAAAACAGGAGGCCACGAGGTAGGGGGCGCACCCACCCCCACCAGGCGCGCCCTCCACCCTCGGGGGCCCCCTGTTGCTCCACCGACGTACTCCTTCCTCCTATATATATCCACGTACCCCCAAACGATCAGAAATGGAGCCAAAAACCTAATTCCACTGCCGCAACTTTCTGTATCCACGAGATCCCATCTTGGGGCCTGTTCCGGAGCTCCGTCGGAGGGGGCATCGATCACGGAGGGCTTCTACATCAACACCATAGCCCCTCCGATGAAGTGTGAGTAGTTTACCTCAGACCTACGGGTCCATAGTTAGTAGCTAGATGGCTTCTTCTCTCTTTTTCGATCTCAATACAATGTTCTCCCCCTCTCTTGTGGAGAACCATTCGATGTGATCTTCTTTTTGCAGTGTGTTTGTTGAGACCGATGAATTGTGGGTTTATGATCAAGTCTATCTATGAATAATATTTGAATCTTCTCTGAATTCTTTTATGTATGATTGGTTATCTTTGCAAGTCTCTTCGAATTATCAGTTTGGTTTGGCCTACTAGATTGATCTTTCTTGCAATGGGAGAAGTGCTTAGCTCTGGGTTCAATCTTGCGGTGTCCTTTCCCAGTGATAGTAAGGGCAGCAAGGCACGTATTGTATTGTTGCCATCGAGGATAACAAGATGGGGTTTTCTTCATATTGCATGAGTCTATCCCTCTACATCATGTCATCTTGCTTAAGGCGTTACTCTATTTTTAACTTAATACTCTAGATGCATGCTGGATAGTGGTCGATGAGTGGAGTAATAGTAGTAGATGCAGGCAGGAGTCGGTCTACTTGTCTCAGACGTGATGCCTATATACATGATCATACCTAGATATTCTCATAACTATGCTCAATTCTGTCAATTGCTCAACAGTAATTTGTTCACCCACCGTAGAATACCTATGCTCTTGAGAGAAGCCACTAGTGAAACCTATGGCCCCCGGGTCTATCTTTATCATATTGATCTCCTACTACTTAGTTATTTCCTTTGTTATTTCCTTTGCCTTTATTTTACTTTGCATCTTTATCATAAAAATACCAAAAATATTATCTTATCATATCTATCAGATCTCACTCTCGTAAGTGGCCTTATAGGGACTGACAACCCCTATTTGCGTTCGTTGCGAGGATTTATTTGTTTTGTGCAGGTGCGAGGGACTCGCGCGTAGCCTCCTACTGGATTGATACCTTGCTTCTCAAAAACTGAGGGAAATACTTACGCTACTTTGCTGCATCATCCCTTCCTCTTCGGGGATAACCAACGCAATGCTCAAGAGGTAGCAAGAAGGATTTCTGGCGCCGTTGCCGGGGAGGTCTACGCAAAAGTCAACATACCAAGTACCCATCACATACCCTTATCTCCTGCATTACATTATTTGCCATTTGCCTCTCATTTTCCTCTCCCCCCACTTCACCCTTGCCGTTTTATTCGCCCTCTCTCTCTATCCTCCCTCTCCCTCTCTATTTGCCTCTTTTTGTCCGCTTGCTTTTTGTTTGCTTGTGTGTTAGTTTGCTTGCTTGTCACGATGGCTCAAGATAATAATAAATTGTGTGACTTCACCAATACCAACAACAATGATTTTATTAGCACTCTGATTGCTCCTCTTACCGATGCTGAATCTTGTGAAATTAATACTGCTTTGCTCAATCTTGTCATGAAAGATCCATTCTCCGACCTTCCTAGTGAAGATGTCGCTACCTATCTAAATAGCTTCGTTGATTTGTGTGACATGCAAAATAAGAAAGATGTGGATAATGATATTGTTAAATTGAAGCTATTTCCTTTTTTGCTTAGAGATCGTGCTAAAGCTTGGTTTTCGTCTATGCCTAAAAATAGTATTGATTCATGGAACAAGTGAAAAGATGCTTTTATCTCTAAGTATTTTCCTCCCGCTAAGATCATCTCTCTTAGAAACGATATTATGAATTTTAAGCAACTTTATCATGAACATGTTGCACAAGCTTGGGAGAGAATGAAATTAATGATACATAATTGCCCTACCCATGGTTTAAATTTGTGGATGATTGTTCAAAAAATTTATGCCGGATTGAATTTTGCTTCTAGAAATCTTTTAGATTCGGCCGCGGGAGGCACTTTTATGGAAATCACTTTACGAGAAGCTACTAAACTCCTAGATAATATTATGGTTAGTTATTCTCAATGGCATACTGAAAGATCTACTAATAAAAAGGTGCATGCGATAGAAGAAATTAATGTTTTGAGTGGAAAGATGGATGAACTTATGAAATTATTTGCTAATAAGAGTGTTTCTTCTGATCCTAATGATATGCCCTTGTCTACTTTGATTGATAATAATAATGAATCTATGGATGTGAATTTTGTTGGTAGGAACAATTTTGGTAACAACGCGTATAGAGGAAATTTTAATCCTAGGCCTTATCCTAGTAATCCCTCTAATGCTTATGGTAATTCCTAAAACAATTCTTATGGAAATTATAATAAGATGCCCTCTGATTTTGAATCTAATATTAAAGAATTTATTACTTCACAAAAGAATTTTAATGCTATATTGACGAAAAATTGCTTAAGATTGATGATTTGGCTAGGAACGTTGATAGAATTGCTCTTGATGTTGATTCTTTGAAACTTAGATCTATTCCACCTAAGCATGATATCAATGAGTCTCTCAAATCCATGAGAATTTCCATTGATGAGTGCAAAGAAAGAACCGCTAGGATGCATGCTAAAAAAGATGCCTTTATAAGAGCGTGTTCTTCTAGTAGCCATGAAAATAAAGATGAAGATCTAAAAGTTATTGATGCCTTTATAAGAACCGTTATGTGATGAAGTCGGAGCATGATTTATTTTTGATTGCCTTCCTTATGAGTGGCGGTCGGGGACGAGCGATGGTCTTTTCCTACCAATATATCCCCTAGGAGCGGAAGGTCATGTTGTGATAACCCTGTTGGCACACCTAGGAGATGTTCTTAATGCACGTGGCAACAAGGGTGAAACATATCTTGTGGGTTGATATGTACAACCCTTGTAGAAAGTTAGATACTCGAGCAATTTGGAAGACACTGGTTGAGGAATTTGGAGATGGTGGAATTTATTCCATGCTTATCATGGACATTAGAAGACAATTATCATGCTAATATATCTATCATGGTATTTACAAATGTAGATTTACTTAGTTTCAAAACGAGTAGGACTATCACACTCACACAAATCCAGCTTTATGTGAAATGTTGAAACATATCATAGAGCCCCTTCCTTTGTACTAAGCCTGGTATGAATATTCCAATATACTCTTTTTTTGAGTTGCTTATGAGTACATTCAAACGTACTCACTGGATAATATTGTCCCTGGTTAATAACTTGTCCAGGCATGGAGGAGCTGAATGTTGAAGATGAATTGGATGACACCCTTGAGAACTAGGACGCTCCCAATTAGAATGCATGTAGCCTATTGGGTTAAGGCATGATGGCATGCGCCCAAGTTATCGTTGGAGTTTCCTATGCAGTTTCATTTGGAGTTTCGCCCATGTGGCCCGTATGGGCATATTTATGCAAGTTTTACCATTATGTATGGTGTAACATTTGATATCAATTCTTTGCGTTTGGTGAGCATTGATCTTTTGCACCTAAAAGTAGTGTCTTCGGTTAGCTAGACCAGGACCCCCACATCGGTGATCCCCATCGATGAGTCCATACTATCGGGTTAGCAGTTACATGCCAATGGCTTGTGAAACTTAGTCATCAACCGAATCGTATACTAGTCAAAGGATATGTGTTCGCATAACCTTATCAACTAGGGACCATTAGAACAGTCATCACACAATATAGTCTCACAAGTAAGTCACGTACTTATTGATACATATCAGTGATGATGTTCAAGAATAATACAAATAACTCATGAATACATAGGGAAATAACATCATCACATGTACTAAAAAATTTGCTCTATTTTGCGACGTTTTACTTCTGTCACGTAAAACCGTTTTCCGTCACGGAAAATGACATGGTGACATTTTTCAGCCATCACCACCGCCATCACTGAAGCGCCGTCATAAAAACTAAAATCTTGACGGCACCACTTCCTCTATCACGCAAGATCATGCCTTAGGTAACGAACCCAAAATTGTTACTGATGGTCGTTTTCGGTGATGGACCATAGTGTCACCTATGATAAGCCAATCTTTTGCCTAAGATCTTTTTCGGTGACAATAATCTGTCACCAGTAATCGGTCCACGGGTTTGACCAGTCAAAGATTCTTACAAGTGGGGCCAGCAGTTGCTGAAGTGGTTGCTTACATGTGGGTCTGCCTTGGGTTTTATCGCCGATGGTCTTGTTAGTAATAAGTCGGGCGTTGGTTTTAACCGGTGAATGCAGTTGACATATGGGCCTAGAAGATGTTGACGTGCCTACCTACATGTGGTACCAGGCATTCTGTTTTCTATGATGATATGTCATTTGAATGGTCAAAGATTCTGATATGTTGGCCCATTGTAGTGTTGAAGTGGATTCCGGCAAGCGGGTCCATACGTGGGTGACCTGGCTTCTTACTTGTGGGTCCATACACTTGTGATGGTGTTCATGACCGCCATAGTATTTAGGCACGGTCAACTTGTATTATACTAGAACAATGCTCGTGCATTGCAACAGGATATAAATATTCTAGCACGTTAGCTTGTGATTTACCCGTCAAATGATCATCAAATTCTGACCGTGAATTACCTTATATTTTGATTAGAAGTTTGGTAAGTAAACTAAAGTGGAATTGGTTCAGAAGGTAAGTAAATTAAGGTGATTGATTATCATATGCATTGAAGGTTGGACGAAGGGGTGGTGGGAAGAAAGGTGAAATGGGAACCTTACCTTCTTTTTAAGTAGTAGAGATTGCAATTGGCGGGCACATACGACACAATATTGAGTTTTTAAAATAATTTTAATATGAATTTGTGCAAAAGTTGAATATAAATCCAAATTCAGCACTTGTTGCTTGTATTAAACTGCAAACTTGACAATTGTCAAACAGACTGTCCGAGACATTACAATAACCAACCATGGGGCAGAGCCATAGCATAAAAAGTAGACACATATGACTTACTTTCATTGCTCACATGTCAAAGAATCCCGGGACGCAATCCAGGCGATGAACTTTAGCATTCCATCAATATCATCAAGCTTCTTGTCGAGAGCTTAGGTTTTCACTTCCTTCGCATTCTTGACGAGTTCAGGTTCTTCTTATTGCTCTACAGGGGCAGATATAATAGGCCCAATGTTAGACCTTCAATTTTATCTTATTGCTCTAGCAAGGCCTTCTTGACACCTTCTAGTACTTTTTGGTGCTCTACAAGGGTAATTTCATTGATTCTTGGCCATGCCGCGTATCTGGCATGAGATGCTTCACAGCTTCACGTTCTAGCTCATGCTTTGCCAAGGCCTTCGCCACAACTTTAAATTGTAGTTGCTGCCATGCTAGGGACTTCTTCATAGCATCTACTTCGTCATGCTGGTTTACCATTGCATGCTCAACAGCTTCTAGTAGTTCTTGTTGCACTGCTAGGGCATTGATGAATGCATCAGATTGTTGTTTCTGGGGAAAACACTTACAATAATGTCTTCATTTGAGAATCCCGACTTTTCCTACAAAGAATTTTATAGAGGTTACATGATATAGAATAATTCCAAATTGTAGATGCATCTACCACAGTATATAGTGGTAGGGTGAACAAAGACAACCTACTAATTAAGGAAGAGTTTATAGAAAAGAGTTCAACTACTCACCGGCTGAACCCGCTTTGTCTTTGATGTGCTTGAGCTTGGGGGTACATCTGAAGTTAGAGACATGAGTTTTTTAACTCTTCATGTACCATATGTATACCCTTAGTTACAACTTCAAGTTGATGACAGTAATATTCCTGCCATAATGTAGTTGAAGACATTAGATTGCAGGCAATTTACATTACGTATGTATTGTTACAACAAGTAAACATATTCTAACCATAGATGTAGAGTTTGCAATAAAAATGTCCTCTACATTTGTAGTGGTGGCCAGATTTGCGTCGTTTTGTTCACTTTTCAGTGTCACTGTCTATCAAGTCTTCTTGATGGTTTGAACAATGAACAAGACCTCTAATATCTAAGAACACAGGTAAATCTGTGAGATGACCGGGAAAAGGTACAAAGCTAGAAAACTCTTCATGTTGATACAGGTTCTTTTTCGTGCATTTGCTAATCTTCTCCCACTCCATTGGTACAACTGTTACATAAAGGTGATCACTTGTTGAAAGTAGGTGCAATATGAGATGGCAACAATTTTAAATATTTGTTCCATGATCATTAAACATCCATGTACTTACACTAAGATCAAGGAAGTGAACTAGTAATAAGAACCCTAACTAGATTGACCCACGTGCGGAACCGGAATAAGAACCTCAAATCATAAATGTCATTGTTCAAGAAATCGGTAACTGGTAGCTGCTTGGCTGGCTTGGGAGTAGTGATTAATCGGTGAATTATCCTATTAATCAAATTAATCATTCGACCATTAATCAGTATATTAAATAGGAACTTGCCAAGATACATCTAGTTTTTATGTATTATACCATACTCTCATGCTCTCAGCTATGTATACTATACCAAAATATGCTACTTTTTGGTTGAACCTGAGCTATTGAGGAGCGAGAGGGGGACCGGAGGGGTTACAGGGCAAAATTTTGGGCTTTGTTTGTGCACAAGTTAATGTGCCAGAAGTGATTAATCGGCCTAACAACCGATTAATCGGTCTAGCAGGCCAACTAATCGGTCTGACATGTTAACACGATGAATAGGTGTTATTCGATTTGGCCACCCAGCGAGTAGCGATTAACTGGCCTATTAACTGATTAATCGTACGAGTTCTTGAACAGTTAAATGTTGTAAAAAGAACAACAACTTTCACATAAAAAGTAAGTAGATGCGAAGGCCAATTAGGATTGAGATAATGGATGTTGGGATCTACGGTAGGGTGCGTCGACTGCAAATAAAATTTTCCTACGTGCAGAACAACCAAGAAGATGCTACGGGAGATGGATCACAGATTGTTGCCACTAGACGTGCAGTGCCATGCAGCGGAAGAAGAGTTGGGCAGCGCGTCCGCGTGGATCATCTCCTCCTCGTCCGATCTCCCTCTAACAGCCGGTCGTCGGATCGCACGTACAAGTTCGCCAGAGTGGCAGAGGTGCACTGCCTTTAACGGTATCCACACGTGTAGGAGGAACATCATGTGTCGGATTGCTAGGTACGATCACACAGTCAGCGGCGAGTGGAGGTGGCTATTCGCAACACATGCAAACCCTAGTGACAGCGCCGAAGCGATCAACCAAATGAGTGTGCTGCACCCCCACTTTATATGGGCGTCCGTCACGTGCTCAACACTTGGGCCTTGCACGGACCCTAAAGCCCAAAATCTGTCCGGTCGGGATCCGAGTCCGAGTAGGATCACATCTAGCTCGTGGAGTTGGATCAGGCTTCACGGGTTCCTTCCCTTAAGCGCGCGACCCCTTAGGTTCAAGTCGGCTTGGTCGCAGGTTGGATCACCTCTGACTTGCTTGGTTGGTAGCGTCCTCTAGCAAGGTATGCCGACCACCAAGTAGACAATGAAGCCGGTTGGTGAATTGAAAGGATCGAGAAGAGGTGTCTAGAGGGGGGGGGGGTGAATAGACTCTTAGTAACATTTTTTAATTTCTTTAAGTTAAGGTGGAGTTTTAGCACAAGTTTAACCATTCACAATACATTCAAGCAAGCATGGAAAGAGTATATGAGCAGCGGAAAGTAAAGCATGCAACTTGCAAGAAAGTAAAGGGATGGGATTGGAATGTGCAAACGCAATTGGAGACTCGGAGATTTTTGGCGTGGTTCTGATAGGTGGTGCTATCGTACATCCACGTTGATGGAGACTTCAATCCACGAAGGGTAACGGTTGCGCGAGTCCACGGAGGGCTCCACCCACGAAGGGTCCACGAAGAAGCAACCTTGTCTATCCCACCATGGCCATCGCCCACGAAGGACTTGCCTCACTATGGTAGATCTTCATGAAGTAGGCGATCTCCTTGCCCGTACAAACTCCTTGGTTCAACTCTACAATCTTGACGAAGGCTCCCAAGTGACACCTAACCAATCTAGGAGACACCAGTCTCCAAAAGGTAATAGACGGTGTGGTGATGATGAACTCCTTGCTCTTGTGCTTCAAATGATAGTCTCCCCAACACTCAACTCTCTCTCTCTCACACACACATATTTGGATTTGGTGGAAAGATGATTCAAGTGGAAAGCTACTTGGGGAAGGCTAGAGATCAAGATTCAAATGGTTGGAATGGAATATCTTGGTCTCAACACATGAGTAGGTGGTTCTCTCTCAGAAAATGAGTGCTGGAAGTGTAGGCACGTTCTGATGGCTCTCCTATGTAATGAAGGAAGGGTGGAGGAGTATATATAGCCTCCACACAAAATCTAACTGTCACACACAGTTCGCCAAACTCGGTGGGACCGAATCACAAAACTCGGTCGGACCGATTCAGTTCATAATGTGACCGTTAGGCATTTCGGTGGGACCGATATGATCAACTCGGTGGGACCGATGTGCTAGGGTTAGGGTAAAACTTCATCTCGGTTTGACCAATTACACAAACTCAGTGAGACCAGTTTTGGTAATTAGCAAAACAGAGAGTTGGTCAGGCAAACTCGGTGGGACCGATTGCTTATCTCGGTGGGACCGAAATAATTGCAACAGGTAACAGAGAGTTTGCAAGCCCATCTCGGTGAGATCGAGATCCCATCGGTGAAACCGAATTGATTAGGGTTTCTGGCAGTGGCTATGTCAAGTGAACTCGGTGGCACCGGATGGATCAAATCAGTGGGGCCGAGTTTGACTTTTGTTTTGGGACATATGTGGATATGAGAAAGTGGTTGAGGGCTTTGGAGCATATCACTAAGCACTTTGAGCAAGCAAGCCATTAAGCAACACCTCATCCCCTTTTAATAGTATTGGATTTCCTAAGGACTCAATGTGATCTTGGATCACTAAACTGAAAATGTAGAGCCTTGAGCTTTTGAGCTTGAGCCAATCCTTTGTCCTTAGCATCTTGAAGGGGTTCCACATCCTCTTGTCCATGCCACTCCATCTGTTGAACTTATCTTAAATATACTAGATAAAAACATTAGTCCAACAAGAGATATGTTGACATTAATTACCAAAACCACCCAGGGAGCACTTGTGCTTTCATGAACCTATACAACATGTCACACTTCTGTTCCCTTTGCCTCACGATATATGTTGCCGGGCTCAAGGCGAGTCTGTCATCCTTGTGCTTGCCCGACATCTTTCTCGTTCCAGTGATGCCTACCACTAAATGGGTTATCTCATAATCCCAGTCGCATGGCCATGCTTATCTTGGTCGGATCACACGAGGGGCCCAGAGTATATCTCTCCTGATCAGAGGGGCAAATCCCATCTTGCTCGACCATGTCTCGCAGCATGGGTCTGGACAAGCCCGAAACCTACCTTTGTAACTACCCAGCCATAGAGAAGAATTTGGTTGGCCCAAAGTAAGTCTGTCACCATCCCGAGTACATGTGACAGCTCAGGTCTTAGGACATAGAACGTATGTTGTACTAGAGACTCACAAATGACAAATCCTTGGGTCTCGTAGTTGGGTCTATCCGACTCAGACCTTATCTCAACTCAGGTCTGACTACATCGAATCTGAACAGATCCTTCCGTGTCCATATTATCCGGTTAGCATCCAATGCGCCATGGCTACTGATACCAAGCCATCAACCGTGTCATATGCTAGTCTAGTTGGCTGCGCGTCCACACAACCCTTTCGACTAGGGACCTTTTAGGACAGTCACATACAATGCATAGTCCCACAAACCAGTCATGTACTTGTTGATACACATCATTGATAATGTCCAAGGACTAACTTTATTCATAAACACATAGGAAATATCATCATACATGATTGCCTCTAGGGCATATCACCAACAGTAGACGCACCATGTGAGCGGACGAGCCCTAGTAGAATGCCGTCGGACGGGTGCGCCTCCATGGTGACAAAACAATTTGTGGTGGTGAAGTGATAACCATCGGCCGGGAGTGGATTGGATCTATAGGCGAAGAGGGAGAGATAGGAGGCAACATATTCTTTCTTTGATGGGGATGAGGCTGGTGTTGAAATAAGAGGCATGATTGGTGAGGCTTGGGGTTAGTTTTACGGGGCATTCCAATATGATGAAACATGCACGTACATCTTCTAAGATCCAGGAAATGAACTTGTCGGCGTTCTGGGAACGGGGGTCCCCAGACTTGCCTGCCTGCGGCCTGCGGCGTGGCTCAAAGGGGGGCCCAGCACGGCCCATCTTCATCAACACAGACCCAAGACCCTCGCGAGGGGCCAAGCCTCACGGGGCGGACGACACGGAGCTTCCTCAGGCACGGCCTCATCAGGCTGGCTCACGAGAAGGCGGAGAGATCATGGCGGGGTACCTCACGAGGTGCCCGTGACGCAAGCCATGACGACCAAAGGCGCCAGGCGGGCGCCAGCCCGCGCAGTGTCCTCCTTTCCTCTTTGGTGCAAAGGGAGCAAGCACAGCCGCGGAGTACCGAGGCATCAGGCAAAGGTTGCCATTTCGGTGCAACAAGACCAAGACCAGGAGGACTGCAAGACGGAGGTCATCGTGGAGCCCAAGACAGCGTCACCACCAGAGCTTTGTGCAGGCGAAGACTACTTTTGTCAGGATAGCTGGTACTAGCTGTCCCCCTTCAAATTAGCCCGCCATTGTTGGCTCCCTTCCCGCTCGATATTTGGGAAGAGGACCAGGGCCTCTATAAATAGGACCGGCCACCCACAGGATCGAGGAGAGGGGTTTAGGGGGATCGAGACCAACGATCGAGTAGAGAGGAGATCGAATCAGATCAACAATCGTGAAGAGAGAGAGAGAGTGAGAGAGAGAGAGAGAGAAGGGTGACTGAACTCCTCCTAGCAGTTCGTCCCCCCCCCAGCCAAGAACAGACCCTCGCGAGGTTGTTCTACCTTGTATCGTTCATCATCATCAGCCCAAGAGGCAATCCACCACACCACACACTGGAGTAGGGTATTACACCACAATGGTGGCCCGAACCAGTATAAACCCTGTGTCTCTTGTGTCGTTCTTCCCATAGCTTAGATCTTAGCGAGGCGGAGGGGTGCAGGTAGGTAGGAGGCGAAATCTCCGCGCGCACCCCAGTGTTCGAACCTCAAGGGTCTGTCGGAACCTGAAATTCGACATTTGGCGCGCCAGGTAGGGGTGCGCCGGAATTCGTCTTCCACCACCCCGTTCTCCTCCGACCATCGCGCCCATGTCTGACGCTCGTCGGGCCCGCACCGAGCGCCGGGCCGCTCTCCCTTCCCGTGTCGCCCAGACGGCTCCTGTCGGCGGGCGTCCTCGCCGTTCCCCGTCACCTGCCGTCAACGCTGCCACCGGCCCGGCAGGGGACGAGCAGAAAGCATCGTCTCAGCATCCGTCCGTGCGGCAAGACGGGCCGCACCGCAACTCCCTCGCTCACCCCAGTTGGTTCTTCATCCCGCGCGCTCCGCGCACCCATGGAGGCTTGAGCTGCGCTCATCGTGGCAAACGAGCTCCTGCGCTACTGTCCCGTCGACAACGTCTACGAAGAATGGCTTGACCGCGTCGCCGAGCTCGTCCGCGCCGCAGGGGGCTCTCCTGCGCCGTCTGTTCCGCTGCACCGCACCCCACCCCGCGCGGGCGGCGAAGCTCCGGCGGCGCCCCGGCCGCCTCCTCCTCAAGAAGGCGCCATGGCTCCAAGGCGCGTGGCCCCTGGGCGGAACCCGCTCCGTCAGGTGCCAGCGGGGCAAGAGCAGAGCTGCCAAGAAGTCCCTCGCCCGCAAGAAGCTGCCTGGGTGCTCCCTGCTCTAGCACGTCGCGACCATGCTCCTGCTCCCGCACGTCAAGACCCAGCGCTGCTCCCAGCTACAGCGCGTGGGGACATGCAAGACCAAGCTCTCCGTCACCCAAGGCCTCCTATGACCACAGCAGGCTGCCGTGCCTTCACCATCGAGCTACGCAGCGTCGCGTGGCCCGGCAAGTTCAAGCCAGACCTGCCTCCTCGTTACGACAGCACGGCTGACCCTGCGGAGTTCCTTCAGCTCTACGAGCTGGGCATCGAAGCTGCCAACGGAGACGAGAAGGTCATGGCGAACTGGTTTCCCATGGTGCTCAAGGACGGGGCCCGCACCTGGCTCCTGAACCTGGCTCCAGGCACGATCTCCTCCTGGGACGAGATGCGCACCCGCTTCATCGCCAACTTCCAAGGTACTCGCGACCGGCCACCCGTCGTGAGCGACATGCGCCGCATCAAGCAACAACCCGGGGAGACCCTGCAGAAGTACATCCAGCACTTCAACAACGCACGCCTCAAGATTCCCAGGGTGACTGAGGAGGCCATCATCTCAGCCTTCTCCGACGGCGTGCGCGATGTCAAGATGAAGGAGGAGCTGGCGATGCATGAAGACCTGTGCACTTCCTTGGAGCTGTTCAACTTGTCAACCAAGTGCGCCAGGGCTGAGGAAGGGTGTCTCTCCCTCCTCGAGCTGCCTGCCGCAGACCCAGAAGAGAAGAAGCCCAAGGCCAAGGATGTGAAGCGCAAGGGGGCTGCCGTGCTCGCGGCAGAACCAGACACCAAGCGGGGCAGAGATCAACCCGAACCTTCCAAGAGCAGTCAGTACTGTGTGTACCACGACCTCCACACCCACAACACCAACGAATGTCAAGAGCTCCGAGCCGTGCGAGAAGGAAGGATCGGCCGTCGCCCCGACCATGGTGACCGGGGCTACGGTCGAGGAGGAGGAAGGAACGTAGGACGCTGGGAAGACCGTGGCCCGCGCCAAGGGTGGCGCGATCAACCTCGTGAGGATCACTGGCAAGACCCGCCTCACGAGGGAGACTGGAGGGATCAGCCTCGCGAGGATCGCCCATAAGGCAACATAGGCCTCCCTCCGCTGCCACCGCAGCCAAGGAGAAACGAGGACCGCCACCAGGACGAGGGGGCTGGGGGCTTTCAGGAGCCGTGCGCGATCGCCTGCATCTTGGGCGGGGCTCAAGCCCCAGCCTCTCAACGCATCTTCAAGCAGTTCGCCCGCGAAGTGAATGCAGTCCTTCCCAGGCTCGAAGCCATGCGCCCTCTCAGGTGGTCGGCGTGCGCCATCACGTTCAGCTCAGCAGATCAGCTCAAGTGTGCGGCTACAGCCGGAGTCCTCCCGATGCTTTGTTCCCCAATCATCAGCAACGTGGTGGTCACCAGGACCCTCATCGATGGCGGGGCAGGGCTCAACGTCCTGTCCGTGGAAACATTCAACAATCTCCAAGTGCCCTACAGCCAGCTTCAGCCAACCAAGCCTTTCTCCGGAATCACCAACGGCTCCACGGTCCCGATTGGGCAGGTCCGCCTCCCTGTCACCTTCGGGGCACGCGACAACTACCGCACCGAGCTCATCGACTTCGACGTCGCTCACATTCGCCCGCCGTACAACGCCATCCTTGGGTACCCAGCGCTGGCCAAGTTCATGGCCGTAACTTACCACGGCTACAACATCCTCAAGATGCCAGGAAGTGGCGGAGTCATCACGGTGCCCTGTGAAGAGAAGGACGCGGTGTGTTCCCTGGAACGAGCCTTTCAGGCCGCGTCACTGGAAGACCCGGATCGCGGAAGCAGGAGGCTTCCCGAGACCGCCCCCAAGAAGAAGAAGACGTCGTCCGGCCCGGCCCCTCAGGAGGAAGGCCCCTCTGGGCCCGTGCCTGCCCAGGGGGAACCTCCTTCCATCACATAGGAAAGCGCGCCCAGCGCCCTCCTCAGGCAGGGCTCGGGGGCTCTCCTCTAGAGGGCCATCGACCTGGCTAGGGTCACGAGGGAGGCGCTTGGGCACCACATGGAGGCGTGTTTCGAAGCACGTTTCCCTCAAGAAGGAGCAAGGCAAGGAGAGCCAGACCCTCAGGAGTTCGTCAGCAAGGCCATTCAGGAGCTATAGGAGTCAAGAGTCATGAAAGGCGGCCGCCGCCTACCAGCAGTGGCTCCCCATCCAGGCAAGGATGGTGGGCTGTGCGTCTGCATCGACATACCAGGGCTCAACTGAGTCGCCTCTCTGGAGCGCCTCTAGCCCTCGCGAGTGGGGCGCTGCGGAGGTCCACCCCACAGCTACGTTCGCATGCCTTACGGCTTGCCGAACGCGGCTGCCACGTACTAGTGCCTCATGAGGGGCATCATGGAGGCACAAGAGGCCAGGCGTTCCGCGGCCCTGGCGGAGATGGAGATGGTCCGCAAGGATCCACCAGCGCCTCCGGAGCCTCCCGAGGCCCCTGGGCCTGGGGGCTCGTGAGGATCGGCTTCCGCAGCCCACCGAGTCTGCTACACCAACACCCCTTCATCCTCAACGTCATCAGGTGACATCTTTTAAGTTTCACTTCCAGCTGGGAGCGCCCCCCAGGGCTGCATTATTCCCAGGCCGCGTGGGTCCGTCCCTGCGGCGTGTATCCCTTTTATTTCATGTTGTTAGCTTACCTTGTTGGGGGCGCCCCTCGGGCTGCATGATCCCCAAGTCGCTCGGGCCAGACCCAGCGGCATGTATCCCATTTGCGTTTATTTCCGGTTATGCGTTCGAGCCACCATGCTTGATTATTTGATGCCGGTCCACGGCACCTCTTCTTCTCCATGCCGACCACTTGCACGCTAAAGGGGGGGTACCTGAGCATCGCGACTCAGGGCTCTTACTGGCTCTCCAGCCCTCACCCTCTGGCCTTGTCCACGGCATCGCGACCTGGCATACCGGCGACGTCTGAGACCAGCTCAAGGGCCGGGACCCGAGGACGTAGAGCAGAAAGGGGAGCAAAGGCGAGAGGGGAGGGACACACGAGGACCTCGCCGAGAAACCTCGCGCCTGCCGATGCACGGACCCGGCGACACACCAGAGAGCGACCCCTGATTCTCGAGATAAGTCATCGCCCGGAAGCGCCAGCTACCGTGGCACCATCCCCGCACCTAATGCAATCCCGTTTTAGCGACGCCGCTCTCCTTTCTCACCGAACGACGGCTGCTTGAGCGCCAAAGGGGACCTCCTGAGCATCATGACTCAGGGGCTCTTACCAGACTCCGGGTCACTCACCTCCTGGCCTTGACCACGGCATCGCGACCTGGCATACCAGCGACGGCTGAAGTTGCCTTGGAACTGGGACCTGTCAGCGCAGAGCACCAAGCCCTTGTGAGGTTTGAAAGGGAGAACTGAGCTAAGACGGAATGAGCAACTCGCACAATTCTACGACAAGGGTTATATTAACAAAACAGGATCACAGGCACCTTACAAGCCCCCACGGGACGCGTCTTCGATTCCTCGCAGGGAACAGATCCTAAAGGGAGCCTAACTACGCGCGCCCCTGCAAAAGACGCCATCATCAACAGTGGGCTGTCAAGCACCGGCGCCAACCCCATCCAGATCAGAGTCGGCGGCGGCCTGACGAGCCTGCCCTGCTCTAGGCGCGGCGCCGGCTCGGGGGCTCATAGCTGTCGTCGCTCGTCTTCGGAGTCGCGAAGAGCTCGCCGGAGTCGCTGGAACCTCCGACGCCTCCACCGCCTGCGGAGCCGCCAAGGGAGCGGTCGGCGGGCCCAGTCCTCGCCGCAGCAGGGTCCCGGCCACCTCTCCCGGGGCAGCACTCCAGCCGGCGCCCGTTCGCATCAAAGACCTTGAAGAACATCACCGAAGCACCATCGTAATCCAAGTGGATCGCGAAGGCGCCCCTTGTCCTGCAAACCCGGGCGATTTTGCTCCAGCCCCGAGTCATGAAGACCTCGCCCGGGGCAACGACCGCGACCTCTGCCTCGGCCGCGAGGGTGCTGCAGCCGGCGCGCTGCAGCCAAAGCTCCAGGGGCTCTCCCTACGGGATGATGGAGGCGAAGAAGGGAGGAAGGCGAATCCAAGACTGAGGAGGCATGGCGGCGTGGAACACGAACTCTCGGGAGGAACCCTCGGTGTGGACCCCAGGGAGGACGACCCACACCTTCGTGACCCGTCGGCACCGCCCGTGGCGATCAGCATCAGCTCCTTCAGGGCCCTCGTTGTGGGCGTACAAGGGAAGCGGGAACCCCGGCGGTGCCCACTCGCACCAGGGCCTTGACACCACCTGATGAGCCTCCTTGTCCGGGCCGCGGAGGATGAGCCGTTTCTTCGGCGGGAGCGGGTCTGGTTCCTCTCGGGGAGCCTTTTCCTTCTCTGCCGTCGAGAACCGGCGGATCGGAGCCATCACAGCAAGACGGAGCAAGGACCGAGAAGAAGGAGAAGCAAGGAGGGATGGACTGGAAGGGTGCACGCCGTTCCGTACTTATGGCCGGCGAAGGCCAACCACCGACCTCCACGATCGCAGGTAATCATGACCCACTTTGCATGCAGGGACTTGTCCAATCCGTGCAGTTGCCGAGGCACCATGGGGAAGTGGAGGCGCCCACGTCCAATCAACCGCCACGCGGCGCCTAAGGCCGCAGGCTGTTACGGCCCGCGACGCTTTGCTCTTGCCCTTCTACCTCCCTGCACGGCCAAGTCCGGGCGCGCCTTGGGCCCCGGGGCTACTATCGGCGTTCTGGGAAGGGGGTCCCCAGACTTGCCTGCATGCGGCCTGCGGCGTGGCTCAAAGGGGGGCCCAGCACGGCCCATCTTCATCAACACAGACCCAAGACCCTCGTGAGGGGCCAAGCCTCACGGGGTGGACGGCACGGAGCTTCCTCAGGCACGGCCTCATCAGGCTGGCTCGCGAGGAGGCGGAGAGATCAAGGCGGGGTACCTCACGAGGTGCCCGTGATGCAAGCCATGACGACCAAAGGCGCCAGGCGGGCGCCAGCCCGTGCAGTGTCCTCCTTTCCTCTTTGGTGCAAAGGGAGCAAGCGCAGTCGCGGAGTACCGAGGCATCAGGCAAAGGTTGCCATTTCGGTGCAACAAGACGAAGACCAGGAGGACTGCAAGACGGAGGTCATCGTGGAGCCCAAGACAGCATCACCACCAGAGCTTTGTGCAGGCAAAGACTACTTTTGTCAGGATAGATGGTACTAGCTGTCCCCCTTCAAATTAGCCCGCCATTGTTGGCTCCCTTCCCGCTCGATATTTGGGAAGAGGACCAGGGCCTCTATAAATAGGACCAGCCACCCACAGGATCGAGGAGAGGGGTTTAGGGGGATCAAGACCAACGATCGAGTAGAGAGGAGATCGAATCAGATCAACAATCGTGAAGAGAGAGAGAGAGAAGGGTGACTGAACTCCTCCTAGCAGTTCGTCCCCCCAGCCAAGAACAGACCATCGCGAGGCTGTTCTTCCTTGTATCGTTCATCATCATCAGCCCAAGAGGCAATCCACCACACCACACACTGGAGTAGGGTATTACACCACAATGGTGGCCCGAACCAGTATAAAGCCTGTGTCTCTTGTGTCGTTCGTCTCATAGCTTAGATCTTAGCGAGGCGGAGGGGTGCAGGTAGGTAGGAGGCGAAATCTCCGCGCGCACCCCAGTGTTCGAACCTCAAGGGTCTGCCGGAACCCGAAATCCGACAGAACTAGCAATCGGTTTATTGTTAACATGGATTAGTTGGTAACAAAAGCATCTTGAGAGAGCATACAGACTAAATCAGAGGAAGATATACTCAAAGAACCATAGCTAGAATAACATGTACTGTTAACCCGGATAAGAACCATAACTTGTTATTATTGTAATAAAAAACAACATCGCAAATATAACTCGTCGATTAGGATGAGATCTTGGGGTAGTTTTACCAGCAGAGCAGATGGGGCCAAGCCGTACACCGTCCGTCATGAGCGCCTCCCTCACTGAATGATTTGCGGCCATATCTGGCGAGATTCACCGGGAGGATCTGGAGCCGAAGATATATATATATATATATATATATATATATATATATAGAGAGAGAGAGAGAGAGAGATAGATAGAGACAAACACAGAGAGAGAGGAAGCAAGAGGTATAGGAGGACGCGGCTCATTTTATCGGAAGGGGGTGTGATTATTGTGGAAAAAAGAGGCGGTATTAATTTGAGGAGGGTTGGGGTTATGTGGGCGCACGGGCCGTTCAAAAACGAGTGGTGGGAAGACAAAATTTGAGGGAACTCTTAGTGGGGAGGCAAGGATAAATTTGAGATTTGTTCAGTTTTGTTTTCCTTTATATTATGAAACAACTTTACTGTAAACTCTTCCAAATAAACTTCAAGCACTTTCCTAACATAATGTGTTCATGTAGAGTAGTACCATGTTCCTCGCTTATTTAATGTGGAACCAACAAGTTAGCTATGCACAATCATCTTGTTTGTGCATGTAACGTGAAGAAAGCATGTTCGTCATGTGAAGTGTCATGGTTGTTTACAAATTCAAGTTCCCGGTGCCGGTTGTCACATCATACTTTGAGATCCTACTTTACATGTGGCAAGGTGCTACCATCCAAAGGATTTGAGAAAGTGTGAATCTGAACACTGTCCATACTTTGTATTCATGATGCATACCACATAGTGGAGATGATTTCAAAAAATAATTCATTGTGTACATCACACTAGGGAATTTCAGCCTGCAAGCAAGCTGAGGTTATGCATTGTGTCATACTTTGAGATCCTACTTTGCATGCGGGAAGGTACATGCATTGGTGATTGTTCGTATGTCAGGATGTTCATCACATATTTAAGGTGAACACAATAGGTTTGCAATGCACAAACATTTTGTTCATGCAAGTATCTTGGAGAAAGCAAGCTGATCACGTGAAGTGTAACGAGTGGTTACAAACTCAAGTTTACTGTGTCGGGTATCATTTCATACTTTGAGATCCTACTTTGCATTCGGGGAGGTGCCGGCATGGGTGATTGTTCATGTGTCAGGATGTTCATCGCATATGTAAGATGAGCCAAATAGGTTTCTAATGCACAGACATTTTGTTCGTGCAAGTATCTTGAAGAAAGAAAGTTAATCGTGTGAAGTGTAATGAGTGGTTACAAATTCAAGTTTATGCCATCGGGTGTCACTTCATACTTTGATATCCTACTTTGAATGGGGGAAGGTGTCGGCATAAGTGATTGTTCATGTGCCAGGATGTTCATCACATATGTAAGGTGAGCCCAACAGGTTTGCAATGCATAGACATTTTGTTCCTGCAAGTATCTTAATGAAAGCACGTTGATCATGTGAAGTGTAACGATTGGTTACAAAATAGAGTTTACTATGCCAGTTGTCACGTCATAATTTGAGATATCTGTTCAAAAAAATAGTGCAATGTGCCATACTAGGACCATGCACAAGCCATCACGTTGAGCGTGCAATGTTGCCACAATACAAAATATACTGTTCCAACCCCATCATTTTTTTGCTCTAACAGACGTCTAATTCCCGTGACTCGTGTAACCACTGGACGACATTCCAACTGCTCTAGCTAGTTACCTTTTTTGCATGACAAATTAATGATCGCACTCCTTTCACTGCATCCATTTGCATCTTCTTCCTCAGCTATTCCTTGTCGTCCGCCACAAAGCCCCACCGCCTCCTTGCAGTCATGGACAACAAGAAACTAACAACAGAGACCCACCACATTACTACCCATGGCACAACCGTGTTGGAGGTGGTGTACACCAACGAGCTAGAGATTGTGGAGTGAGTCATCGGCATGTACGACCAACGGCTCCAGGAGAAGAAGAACAAGTTCGTCGACCCCGACCTCGAGTACACCCGTAGGAGTAGTTACAGACAACAAGGGGTCGCCATCGTGCAACTCGCCATGCGCGAGCATGTCCCCGTGTACCACTACTGTAGGTCTGAGCGGTGCCAGGCGTTGGCTGAACTCCTGCAACGCAAAGTGATAACTTTCACTAGCATGGACACCAGGGGCAACAAGATCATGCTTGCCCGTGCATGGATCAAAATTCCAAATGAGCACCACGTCAACATCCAAAAGAAGTTATGTATCAAAGGTGGCGGAGAAAGGGACACCATCAGTGACCTTGCAACAACCATCATCGACCCCTCATACAAGAACATGAAGAAATCATTCCCAAAGGACAAGCACCAGTACTGGGAGTGGAAGCCGCTTTCCAAGCTGCACCTCGAGTATGCAGCAAAAGACAGGTATGTTAGCTATGATTTGTACCATAGGATACCAATCATTAAGGATGGGCTATGTCACCTTCTCCAACCACCATCGAGGGAATGGCTCCACACCTGTAAGAACAAAAACGAGGGATCTTCGAGCGGCTGCAAGCGCCGGAAGGGAAACTACGGGTGGTGAATTGTTAGAACTTGGATGTGTACATTCAACTAGTAGTATGTTAATTTAGACTAAGCGAACATATGTTCTAACTATGATCGTAGTGGGTCAAAGATGTTGTGTGTATTGTATTACTTATTTACGTTGAACATAGTGGTGTGGTGATATACAAATGCATGTTACTTTATGTAAAAATATGCGCTTGTATCCTAGTTAACTTCTTGAAAATGCTTTACGTGAATGGTGTGAACACTTTCAGAAATATTTGTAAGGACTCTCAAAAACAGTCTGATGGCTTTCAAAAAATTCATCGCTGACTTTTCCAAACAATTTTAGCGATTAAAGAACTTTAAGTACTCATTTCGGATATAGTGTGAGCAAAGTTTGAAATATGAAAAGTAGGTCGATCATTGTTAGTCATCAGAATTATAAATGAAGACTCTTTGCATGTAACGACCACATGGTGTACATGTTTGGTATGGAAAATCATTTAATTTGTGAATGTAAACTTTTGGTATGTAAAATGTCCTATATTTTTTAGTATTGTTGCGACACCAAACTAGTGGTGAACACAAGCATGTTGTTGTTATTTTTGGAAAGTATACCAAAAAGCAAATGCAAGCAATGTACAGTCACGTCTTCATGCCACCGTCAAATCTAGACAACACGACGCACGCTCGGTATGGCTCATCCTTCAAACTATTTTGACATCCTCCTCATCTCAAACCATGATATAAGAAGTTGCCAAATCCCCTCTCCAATATAACCAACCCACCATCATCCTCATTCAACTCTCTCTCTCTGTGTGTGTGTGTGTGTGTGTGTGTGTGTGTGTGAACCTGTCTTGCTTCATATCAGTAGCATCCATGTCTCGTGGTAGATCTTTCGGCCACCTCAACGGTGACATGATGGTGCTGCCGTGCTTGATAGCCCCGCTCATGGAGGAACATTGTGTCCCAATCCATGGCGGCGATAACATCCACACCGTGTACACAAGCGACAACGGCGTCATCCAACACTGGATACCATAAGATGAGGAGTTTCTGGATATCTTTAGAGTGTCTTTTATCGGCATAGACATCGAGTACACCCGCCGCCAGACGAAGGGACAATTTACTGTCAAAGAATAGAAGGCAGCCCTCATCCAGATCTCTACGCGACGAATTTTCTCCTTTACCAGGTATGTCGGTCTCAAGATGTGAGCACGTCTCTTCGCTAGTTTCTCTTCAACGATAGATACACTTTCATTGGTTTTTGCATCAAGGGTGGCATAGAGATGTTGCGGCCCTAGGAAATCAGGGTCGAAAACTACGAGGACATCCAAGTCGAATGGGCTAACCTGGAAGGATCTAAGGACTTTGATTCGTTGTCCAACATCTCTAGATTGCTTGTTGATAACTACTACCTCATCAAGAAGAATGGTTTCGATAAGGCTTATCATGAAAGTTGGGCTGAGAAACTATGCGACAAGCAGATCGAGTACACAGCGAGGGACGCATATGAATGCTATGCAATATGGAGCCAAATCAATCTCATCAAGCAGGGTCTGATAAAAGCAAAAGATAGACATGTTGTGAGGGCTATCCATGCAAGCATCAAGAAGACAGAGAAGAACAAACTCGAACTCGAGAAGGCGCAGCGTCGAAACAAATTTGGATAGATCAGTACTTGTATTACGTATTTTAAGATATGTTGAAGTTGTGCATTTGATTCTTCTAAACATTTGTGGTGCGTACCTATTAAGTTAATGGGGTTTATATGTGTTAACTGAAGCTTCAGATGTTCAAGATTATTCTTACATTCTTGACCTCATGTTTAAGGTGAATCTTAGGGGTTTCACCACATGTTCAAGTTGAATCTAAGAAGTTTGAGATGCAATACTTTTAAATAATTAACTTGTATGTCATTATCATTAGTGTTTACAGATGGATGATATAACTTGAAGTTTTTGATGCAATATTCATGTGATGTAAATGAATGGCTAGTTCATCTACCTTGTGTGTGTCATGCATGATTCAAATGAAGATGTCATGGGTCCCACTTTGCATAGGCCAAGAGGTGTCGTGCGAGTTGACGGGATGCGTGTGAGCATGCTGTTGCGCATCCTCACCGGAAGGCAAGCCCTTCGACCACCATCTGCTGCCCGACTGCCTTCTTCCCAATTGCCCACTTAATGTCGCTTGAGCCGTTGAATAATAGGCCGTGTACTCACCGCTCTCACTAGAGTTCTCTCTCCCACCTATGATTCCCCTCTCGTCTATCTCCAATCAGCCAGACCTCACCGTACACCATGGTGCATCACGATGGTCTATCCCCGGTCTTCTAGTTTTAAGAGGAATACCCCAAGCGGGAGGAGCAGGAACAGAACAAGCTTTGGGATGTTCCATCATGAGCGCGTGCACAATCGCACATGCCTACGCCTGTGTCAGTGCTAGTGCCCGCCTCAGCTGCATGGGACGCCACCCTCGAATGCTACCTTGCATCGCCTGTGCCTGTGCACGCACTTGTCTCGCGGCATTTCTAGTGCCCGCCTCAGCGGTACGTGACGCCACTCTCGTTCACTTCCTTCTAGCGCTGGCAGTCGCCACTACATCGTCCTCTACGGCATGGGATTGGCTGCAGCAGGCGGAATGGGATCGGCTACTAGAGGCGGAAGTCCAGAACATTCTTGTATTACTTGAAGGTTGGCCCGACGTCCTGGACAACGCCAACGCTGATGCAGGATGCCACCATGCTGCAATTAGTTTGTTCGTTTATACATTGTAGTTTGATCGTATGAATGCAAAGCCACACCATGATTGAATGAAATCTATTGTTTGATCAATGAGAGTATTTTGCTAGAGTGAAGAACGGGAGTAAACATGTTTTTTCTTTATTGTTTATTTACTGAAATGTACATGTAGTGCCATGGTGTCATGTTAGTGCATGCAAATCATCTTTGAAGGAAAAATAAGCGAACCTCTACATGGTAAAAAATAAGGTAAACTTTGACATTATGACATGGTACGGGTACATGCATTTGGTGAAAAAACCTCGATTTGCATTTCATTTTGAATAGTGCTATTGATCAAGCATTGTGCCACTGATTTTTCACGTTGCAAAATTCTTACTAATAGACAGAGAGATTAAATAAAATTGATCAAAATCCAAAAGTGAAAAATGAGGCACTAGGATATCGAACCCATGATTATTATGGTTGTAGCATTACTTCCACTGCTATCCACGCTATACATTTGAAGTGTTGATTTTCTGGGATTATAATGTATATTAAAGAAATAGCTAATTCGGTACCCTTTCGACCGCCGGATGGATGATGGATGCCTCACCTACGTCTGCCTCCTTGCATCCCTTGTCAACCACCTCCACTGCATTCCCACTAGTTCAAGTTTGCACCAATTCACACTTGGCAAACCGCGCAATATAAGGAGAGGTTCCATCAACAGTACCAGTGAATCCTATAGAAAACCCCACAACCCCCTTTACATCGATGATGGTGTGCATGCCCCCTCCCGCCCCTACATATCCATGACTAGTGACATGCCTCATAGGTCACCTCAAGCCCCAAATGGCGAACCTGATCAAACACATCCTCCTCCCGCCTCCGACCTGGCACCAGTCGGTGTTGTGTTTGATCCACCCCCCTCAGTGACGACGTCAAGTCAGGCACTCGGCTCATCCTCGGGGAAGAGAAAACCCATGGCCGAGGAGATGGGCGACATCGCCCATGAATGGGCCCCATAGCAATGATGCCTTGTGGACAAAGAGGAGGATTGCGCCGTCGAGGTCCTCCATCAAGTAGGTGAGGCAGGTCGTGAGTGTGACCGCCTCTTGGAGTGAGTCAACGAGCTCTAGGAGGCAGCCCGCCACCAAGTGGTAGACATGCACTGCGAGATCGACGAACTCGGCCTGAGATTGCAGGAGCTCCACCATGCCATCGCCCAAGCGGAGATTGAGGCAGCGTACAAGATCTCCAACATTACGACGCGCGTCGAAGAAACCATCTGTGACGTAGAACGAGCTATCGAAGAAGCCGTCATTGCGGCCGGCATTGCGACACCCCGATTCAGAGAACCGAAGGCCCTCAAGTTTCAGCCTAGAGATCCATGTCTTCTGGAACACGACTATAGCTTGGTATAGAACCACCACATTCTAATAGAGTACTCACATAGTACACGGAGTTATAATACAATACTCTTGCTCAGCAAGGTAGTACAATCTGAGCGGTAGTGCTCGATTATTAAACCTAGGGCCTAGTGGCTAATGAAGCATTAGTAGGGAAAGGGTTATGACACAACAGAAGGCAGGATTCTAGCGGGACTTCAAACCAAAGGGACACTGCTGGGACACAATCTAGCTCTCGCTCTAGACGTCCTTCTATGAGGCTTCTCCTGCATCTGGCATGATAAGCCAGGTGAGTACTTTGATTGTACTTGAAAGCTCATAAACAACCCAAAGGAAAGCGAGCAAGAAACAAGGTACACAAGTAAAGCCACAAAAATAAAGACAAGCATAAGTGCAACTAGCATAACAATTGTATGAAAATAAATTACTCGTTTAGGGTTTAACATCCAAAGGACCTCTCTCTCCGGCATGATCCTCGGTCATCCGACATACTGGGGTGACTGCTACACTATCAAAGCATTAAACTTGAATTAAATGTAGACGAGTGCCTGGTCAAAATAGTGTGACTTAACACGAACAGTGTCCCATTTCCAGGGACTCGGCTATTCGCATAGTTTCAACACACAATCTATAGAGGTCGTATAGTTTACCCACACCATGGACTATTTGTCCTACAAACCTCACTGTAGCATGGCCCTCTAACCATATCTCAAACCCCCCGCAGGCTAGCCCAAGGATAGAGGATCCGGATCCTTGCTACCTCGTGGCACCACTTGTCTCCCTTCAGGGATCAATCAACTTCCTAGTGCACATCTCCCGACCCAAGCTCTCTTGACTAGATGGCAACTTGCCGGCCAAAGGAAGTCTACACATCTTAGTTTCCCTCTTTGGAGATATGCGGAAGAGACATAACTACAACTAAAATAGGGCCCTCCCATTCAGACAAATGTGGCTGTACTGAGGAAGTTCGGTTTCGTGGCAGCGGGAATGATTGGTTATTAAGGTTGGAGTATAGGGGGGGGGGGGTGTTCTACAATACTCCAACTCTAATATACTCATCTCAAATCATACTAATCTCAACTTAAAATGCCCGAAGGAGACTACTATCTTAAGTAAAGTGTTTCCCCGAAAGGTCTCCTCGTCATTTCCGTTTTAGTTGTTAGGGTTTATGTGATCGAAAGAAATTTTCGGTTACAAAGTGACTACTAGATTCAACAGTAATGAGGTGGATCTCTCTATTACTCTACTAGTATTCTACCATACTGTTACTAAGCTCTACTAAAACAAATAAATTAGAGCATAAAAGTAAAGCAAGCATACCGGTAAAATAACCGATATCGAGCAAGTTTGAACCCATGGCCTTGCAAATGCCATCAAGAAAATGGATGAAATGGTTTGCCTTGAACTAGTGGAGGGTCACAAAACTCCAGGTCTTCACCTCCTGAATTATTTCTCTCTGGAAATAATTTTCAAAGCATTTTTAATAAAGAGAAAATTACTAAAACTTTGTCCAAAAATTCTAGAAAGATTAAATAATTCTCAAACTTTGCCAACAGAAAGGAAATTGGATAACAAAAATAATGCAAAAATAATCAATTGATTTGTACTTATTGTTTAGGAGTTATTCATGGTTAAAGTTAAGTGAACAGAAGCATTTAAAATTTATTTAAACTCAAAATAGAAAAACCCAGGGCATGCCACGTCGAAAGCGTATTTTCCAAATATGCCACGGCTAACGTACCGCTTCGGGTCGTAAGTGAGTCACTGACGGGTGGGGTCCACCTGTCAGCTTTTCTTTTGAAACAATCGGCCGAGGCACAAGGGAACTCCGGTGAGGGCTCAATGGTGAGGAGATGGGACGACGGCCTTTGTGGGTTGGCCCACTGGAACGAGCACTCTCCGGCGGGTCTTCTTGTACCCGTAGCTTCACCGGAGGTGGTCGGACGGTGCCGATTCCTTCCTCGCGGGCGGCGGTGTTCTCCAGTCGAGCTCGAACTCCGGAGAGGGGGCTTCAATTGAGCCAGCTCTGGTGCTGGGTGTGCTCAGTGGAGCAAGGGGAGACGAACTATGGTGGTGGTTTGGCTTGGGGAGCCATGTATGGACCGAATCAAGCTAGGCTCACAAGGACAGAACCTTGCCGTGGAGAAGGGAGGAGGGCGCGATAGCATGAGGGCATCGCCCATTAATGGTAAGAGAGGGAGAGGAGAAGGTGTGAGCTGAAATGGAGGCTGGGGCTCTCTATTTATAGGCCGGGATGAGGGAGGGGGCCTTGGCGCCACCGCGATCGGGGATGATGACCAGTCGGGCCTGCGCCAGCCTAAGGCTAGCTTGGCCAGGACACGGTGGGCATCAGGAGGCCAGGAGGAAGCTGTCGGAGCTCTCTGAACCATCCTACCCATCGCGACGCTGCACAGGTCATGGCCGTACAGTGGACGGAGCCACGGGCACACTCGACAAAGGGGGCCGGCCAGGGTGGCATGTGCTGGAGATTAGGGAGTGTGGGGATACGTGCTAGAGGTCTTGCGTGTGGCTTTGGGTGCTGAGGATGCGCCGTAGTGGGGTGGTCACGTGGCCAGTGGCTTGGCGCGACACATCACGCGCGTTGTGGCATGCTGATGCTTGTAATCTGCGTTGGTATTTCCCCGAAGAGGAGGGATGATGCAGCACAACAGAGGTAAGTATTTCCCTTAGTTATGAGACCAAGGTTATCAATCCAGTAGGAGAACCAAGCAACACTATGTAAAAAACACCTACACACAAACAACAAATACTTGCAACCCAGCGCATAAAGGGGTGGTCAATCCCTCAACGATATTGAGATAGATTAAATAGTATGGGATTTGATAAATAGATCTAACTAAAACACAAAAGAAAATAAATAAAAGAAAATTACATCAAGGTATTTTTGGTGTTAATATATGATAGAAAATAGACCCAGGGGCCATAGTTTTCACTAAAGGCTTCTCTCAAGAAAATAGCATACGGTGGGTAAACAAATTACTGTTGGGTAATTGATAGAAAAGCCAATAATTATGACGGTATCCAAGTAAATGGTCATGTATATAGGCATCACGTCCAAGATTAGTAGACCAAAAAGATTCGGCGTCTACCGCTATTACTCCACGCATCGACCGCTATCGAGGATGCATCTAGTGTATTAAGTTCATGGAAAAAATAGAGTAATGCATTAGGCAAGATTACATGATGTAGACAAGATAAAATCATGTATGAATAAACCCCATCTTATTACCCTTAATAGCAATGATACATGTGTGTCATGTCTCTTTCTGTCACTAAGATTGAGCACCGCAAGATCGAACCCATCACAAAGCACCTCTTCCCATGGCAAGATAAATCAATCTAGTTGGCCAAACCAAACCAATAAATTGGAGAAGAAATACAAAGTTATAAAAATCATGCATAAAAGAGTTCAGAGAAGACTCAAATAATATTCATGGATAGATCTGATCATAAACTCACAATTCATCGGATCCCAACAAACACACCGCAAAAAAGATTTACATCAAATAGATCTCCAAGACCATCGAGGAGAACATTGTATTGAAGATCAAAAAGAGAGAAGAAGCCATCTAGCTACTAACTATGGACCCCTAGTGAAAGCGTGACTAATACCTGGGTGGTTTTGGTAATTCATAACAACATATAGCTAATTGAACTAATATCCATTCAAGATAAATATTTCAGGAAGTTCATTGGATGGCATGACATGGACTAGAGATGTGGACCCCTAAAAATGCTAAGGACAAATATTGGAAAAAGCTCAAGACTCTTCATTTTCATTTTAGTGATCCAAGATCACATTGAACCCATAGGAAAGCCAATACTATTAAAAGGGGATGAGGTGTTGCTTAATGGCTTGCTTGCTGAAATGCTTAGTGATATTACTCCAAAACCCTCAACCACTTTATCCATTCAAATATGTCCAAACCCTAAACTCCAACTCGGCCCCACTGATATTTCCTACCCAGAGCCACCGAGTTCATATGACATAGCCACAGCCAAAACCCTAACAGTTCGGTCTCACCAATACGGGTCTCGGTCTCACCGAGATGGCCTTGCCAACTCTCTATTATGTGTTGCATTTATTTCGGTCTCACCGAGATGGCTTGACCAACTCGATGTTGCCTTATTGCTTCACTTCGGTCTCACCGAGTTGATGCAATCGATGCCACCGAGATGCGATTTGCCCTAAGCCCTAGCACATCGGTCCCACTAAGTTGTTCCAGCAGGTCCCACTGAGATTCCAAATGTTCACATTTTTGAACTGATCGGTGTCACCGTGTTTAACCATTCGGTCCCACCGAGATGAGTCAAATGTGTGTACGGTTGGATTTTGTGTGGAGGCTATATATACCTCTCCACCCCTTCTCCATTTGTGAGAGAGCCATCAGAACGTGCCTACACTTCCACCATACATTTTCTGAGAGAGAACCACCTACTCATGTGTTGAGATAAAGACATTCCAATCCTACCACAAGAATCTTGATTTCTAGCCTTTCCCAAGTTGCTTTACACTCAAATCATCTTTCCACCATAGCCAAATCTGAGAGAGAGATAGTTGAGTGTTGGGGAGACTATCATTCGAAGCACAAGGGCAAGGAGTTCATCATCAACACACCATTTATTACCGTTTGGAGAGTGGTGTCTCCTAGATTGGTTAGATGTCGATTGGGAGCCTCCATCAAGACGTGGAGTTGAACCAAGAGGTTTCTAAGGGAAAGGAGATCGCCTACTTCGTGAAGATCTACCCTAGTGAGGCAAGTCCTTCGTGGGCGATGGCTATGGTGGGATAGACAAGGTTGCTTCTTCATGGACCCTTCATGGGTGGAGCCCTCCGTGGACTCGTGCAGTCGTTACCCTCCGTGGGTTGAAGTCTCCATCAACGTGGACGTACGATAGCACCACATATCGAAACCACACCAAAAATCTCCGTGTCTCCTTTGCGTTTGCAAACTCTAATCCCATCCCTTTACTTTCTTACAACTTGCATGCTTTACTCTTTCCACTGCATATACTCTTGTCATGCTTGCTTGAAATGTATTGTGAATGCTTTAACTTGTGTTAAACTCAACCTTAACTTGAGGAAATTAAAAACTGCCACTTTTTCTTCTTAAGGGTCTAATCAGCCCCCTCTAGACCCCTCTTCTTGATCCTCTCAATTGGTATCAGAGCAATAAAGTCAAAGCAAAGATAGGTCAATTAAGATAGAGCAAATCTAGAATCAATCATACTAACATGTATTCCCCTCTTAAAGACATGTGACTTCTCTCCTCTTGTTAACAAGAATCTGTAGATGAGCTTAGATGTCCTTTCTTTGTCCTGATACGTGTGATATGATAAGCTTTGATGTGCTCTCTTTGTCCCCCTTTGACATCAATTTCCTAGAAGGGCAACTTTAGGAATATGAGTCAAGTAGGTATGATCCTTGAGAGTCACTACAAAGCAGCATGTATCTTAAGATGTTGATAGAGGAAAAAAATCATTGAGTGGATCTGAAGAATAATAGGCAATATCAAATGACAAAATGTTTTCTCAGTGTTGAAATCGGTGACGCCGATCAGTTTCCATCGATGACTTTGAAATAGCAGACCCCTTCAAGAGCTCCCGAAGATCATGCCTAGAGTGTCGTATAGCACTATACTTTTCCAAGCTTTTTGTTTACTTGTTGCCAAAGGGGGAGAACATATATAGATCATAGGCTTCAAGAGAGAGGGAAAGTCTCTTGTTCTTTTTCTTGTTTGTTTTTTATTGCCAGTTGTTACTTCGTCCGTTTGGTTTGTGCCACTTATTTGTTTCATGCTCGTGAGATACTTTGTGTGGTTGTGTGATTGGTCATACTATGCTTAATGTGTGATATATGCCTATCTCTATGATTATTTATGTATGATCATTCACTTATGTACTTGGTGATGCATGCATGCTATTTCACTCTTATCATTTTGTGCGCTCCACCAAGATGTATGTGACATGGAAGAGTGACCCGTGATCCTAATTTATTGTGCATTTGCATTCAAACGCAAATTTCGAATAATGCACAAATTTAGGGGGAGCTCTTGCTTATCACATACTTCTCAAAGCGACGATGTAATTCATTCATTTTATCATTTGTCGAAGCTTTGATCTATATGTTGTCATCAATTGCCAAAAAGGGGAAGATTGAAAGTGCAACTAATCTCCGGGTGGTTGTGGTAATTCATAACAACATATAGCTCACTGAACTAATATCTTCAAGATAAATATTTAACGAAGTTCAATGAATGGCATGGCATGGACTAGAGATGAGGACCCCTCAAAATGCTAAGGACAAATATTTGCAAAATCTCAAGACTCTTCATTTTCATTTTAGTGATCCAAGATCACATTGAGTCCACAGGAAGCCAATTCTATTAAAAGGGGATGAGGTGTTTCTGGCTTGCTTGCTCAAATGCTTAGTGATATTGCTCCAAAACCCTTAACCACTTTATCCGTCCAAATATGTCCAAACCCTAAACTCCAACTTGGCCCCACCGATATTTCCTACCCGGAGCCACCTGATGTTTCTTGAAGCTACGTCGGTATTTCCCCAAAGAGGAAGGGATGATGCATCACAACGGCGGTAGGTATTTCCCTCAGATATGAAACCAAGGTTATCGAACCTGTAGGAGAACCAAGCAACACAACGTAAACTAAACCTGCACACAAATAACAACTTCTCGCAACCCGATGTGTTAAAGGGGTTATCAATCCCTTTCGGGGTACGACGCCTCAAGATAGGCGAACGGACATGAGTTAAATTTGTAGTAGATTGATAGATCGAACGCCAAACAAATGAAAAAAAATAAATTGCAGCAAAGTATTTTTGGGGTTTTGGATTAATAGATCTGAAAATAAAAGCAAAGGAAAATAGATCGCAAAGGCAAATAATATGAGAAAGAGACTTGAGGGCCATAGGTTTCACTAGTGGCTTCTCTCGAGAAAAATAGCAAAGCCGTGGGTGAACAAATTACTGTTGGGCAATTGATAGAACTTTAAATACTCATGACGATATCCAGGCAATGATCATTACATAGGCATCACGTCCAATATTAGTAGACCGACTCCTGCCTGCATCTACTACTATTACTCGACACATCAACCGCTATCCAGCATGCATCTAGTGTATTAAGTTCATGGAGAAATGGAGTAATACAATAAGAATGATGACATGATGTAGACAAGATCTATCTATGTAGAGATAGACCCCATCGTTTTATCCTTATTAGCAATGATACATACTTGTCGGTTCCCTTCTGTCACTGGGAACAAGCACCGTAAGATCGAACCCACTACAAAGCACCTCTTCCCATTGCAAGATAAATAGATCAAGTTGGCCAAACAAAACCCAAATATCGGAGAAGAAATGCGAGGCTATAAGAGATCATGCATAAAAGAGATTAAAGAAACTCAAATACTTTCATGGATATAAAATGATAGATCTGATCATCAACTCAAAGTTCATCGATAAAAGAGATCATGCATAAAAGAGACCATTGTATTGAGAATCAAGAGAGAGAGATGAAGCCATTTAGCTACTAACTACGTACCCGAAGGTCTACAAAGAACTACTAACGCATCATCGGAGAGGCACCAATGGAGGTAGTGAACCCCATCCGAGATGGTGTCTAGATTGGATCTAGTGATTCTGGACTCTGCGGCGGCTGGATGAATATTTCGTCGACTCCCCTAGGGTTCTGGAAATATTGGGGTATTTATAGAGCAAAGAGGCGGTCCGGGGGGCACCCGAGGTGGGCACAACCCACCAGGGCACGCCTGGGCCTCCTGGTGTGCCCTGGTGGGTTGTGCCTCCCTCGGGGCACCCCCTAGGTGCAGCCAGGGCCCGTTGTGTTTCTTTTGGCTCATAAAAATTCTCTGTAAAGTTTCGTGGCATTTGGACTTCGTTTGATATTGATTTTCTGCGATGTAAAAACCATGGAAAGAACAACAACTGGCACTTGGCACTATGTCAATAGGTTAGTACCAAAAAATGATATAAAATGGCTATAAAATGATTATAAAACATCCAAGCTTGATAATATAACAACATGGAACAATCAAAAATTATAGATACGTTGGAGACGTATCAGCTTCCCCAAGCTTAACTCCTACTCTTCCTCGAGTAGGGAAGTGATAAAAACAGAATTTTTGATGTGGAATGCTACCTAACATGTCATATCATATTTCTTTCTTTATAGCATGGACATTTGGACTTTTATATTGTTCAGAGCAATAGTCTAGTTTTGACATGATAATTTAAATACTCAAGCATATCAACAAGCAACCATGTCTTTCAAAATATCAACGCTAAAATAAGCTATCCCTAGCCCATCATGCTCAACCATTGATCCATTCATGAAACACACTCGCATATTAGCTATGTCCAATACTCAAGTACAATCATATTGCCTCCTAGTTGGTGATTTTATAAGAGAAGATTGAGACTCAAATTCAAAATAAAAAATGCATAAATTAAAATATAGGCCCTTCACAGAGGGAAGTAGGGATTTGTAGAGGTGCCAGAGCTTAAAGCGAAAAACTTAGAGATAAAAACATTTTGGGAGGTGTATCCATCCCACTAACAAAAACGACTTAGAGTTCCGACTACTTTCCATGCTTAAATATATCATAGGCGGTTCCCAAATAGAAAATAAAGTTTATTCCTTTTTCCACCAAACTTTCACTTTCCATGGCTAACCGTATCCATGGGTGCCCTCCATACCAACACTTTCCAAGGAATTTATTATTTGACAACATAAAGTAAATTCATTTTTTTCATTTCGGGACTGGGCATCCCTAATACCTTTGCCTTACTCTCGTGCAATGATAAGTGAATAAACACTCATCTTGAGAATAACACATCTAGCATGTAAAATATTAGCCACCCCTCACTGCTCCGCAAGTGAAAAAAACAAACAAAAGAGAAGTTTATTTTTGAAAATTAGAGATGGCACATGCAAATTTTCTTAGAACGGCAAAAGAATACTGCATATAGGTAGATATAGTGGACTCACGTGGCAAAACTGGGTTAAAGGTTTTTGGATGCACAAGTAGTGATCATACTTAGTGCAAAATGAAGGCTAGCAAAAGACTGGGAAGCGACCAACTAAGAAACGAATAATCTCATAAGAGAGCATTAAGCATAGCTAACACCAAATAATGCACCACAAGTAGGATATAATTTCATTGCATAATTATTGACTTTCGTGCTTGCATAGGGAATCACAAACCTTAACACCAATATACTTACTAAAGCATAATTACTCATCAAGATGACTCACATATCACATCATGATATCTCAAAACTATTACTAAGAATCAAGTTTATTTTGTCCAGTGATCTTCATGAAAGTTTTTATTATATCCTTCTTGGGTATCTATCACTTTGGGACTAATTTTCATATGTTGCTTTTCATAAGCTCAAACAAATATAAGTGAAGATCACAAGCATAATATTTCTTTCTCTCAAATTAATTTAAGTGAAGCAAGAGAGAATTTCTTGAAAATTTTACTAACTCTGAAATAAATATAAGTGAAGCAAGAGAGCATTTCTTCAAAAATACTAAGCACACTGTGCTCAAAAAGATATAAGTGAAGCAGTAGAGCAAGTAAATAGCTCATAAAAATTTAAGTGAAGCATAGAGAGAAATTCTAACAAGTCATGACATAATTTTGGCTCTCTTAAATAGGTGTGTCCAGCAAGGTATGAAGACTAAAAACACAAAATAAAACAAGCAAAGACTCATATCATACAAGACGCTCCAAGAAAAACACATAATATGTGACGAATAAAAATATAGTTTCGAGTAAAATACCGATGGTCGTTAGAAGAAAGAGGGGATGCCACTCGGGGCATCCCCAAGCTTAGTTGGTTGCTCATTTTTGGATAATAGCTTGGGATGCCGGGGAATCCCCAAGCTTAGGCTCTTCTACTCCTTATTCCTTCATCCATCGTAAGATAACCCAAAACTTCAAAACTTCAATCACACAAAACTCAACAAAACCTTCGTGAGATCCGTTAGTATAAGAATAATAAATCACTACTATACGTGCTGTATCAAACCAATTCATATTTTGTTATTCTATTATATCTACTGTGTTCAAACTTTTCTATGGCAAAAACTCATCAAAGAAAACCATACAGCCATCAAAATAAGCACACAACACAAAGAAAACAGAATCTGTCAAAACAGAACAGTCTGTAGCAATCTGACCATTTTGAATACTTCTATAACACCAAAAATTCTGAAAAATTTGGACGACCTGAGAAATTTGTATATTGATCTACTACAAGTGGAACGGGTATTTTATCGCTCTGTGGTAAAAAATGAAAATTAATTTCGTGAGCGTAAAATTTTCTATTTTTTCAGCAAGATCAAATAACTATCACCCAAGAAGATCCTAAAGGCTTTATTTGGCACAAACACTAATTAAAACGTAAAAAACACAATCTTAACAGTAGCATAATTGTGCTAACACACAAAAATAGGAATACAAAAGGAAAAATAAATTTTATTCATTGGGTTGCCCCCAACAAGCGTCATAGTTTTACGCCCTTAGCTAGGCATAAAGCAAGGATCTAAGTTTTGTCATCTTTGGATCGAGATCCATAAGATGCCCTCATGATTGATTCATATGGTGGCCTAATTCTTGGTCTAGGAAAGTGTTCCATATCCTTCCTCAAAGGAAATTGGAACTTAATATTGCCTTCTTTCATATCAATCATGGCACCAATAGTGCGTAAAAATGGTCTACCAAGAATAATTGGACAAGACAGATTGCAATCAATATCAAGAATAACAAAATCTATGGGCACATAATTCCTATTTGCAAGAATAAGAACATCATTAATTCTTCCCATAGGCTTTTTAATAGTAGAATCCGCCAAGTGCAAATTTAAAGAACATGATTCAAGATCGGTAAGACCGAGCACATCACATAAAGATTTCGGAATAGTAGAAACACTAGCACCCAAGTCACACAAAGCAAAACACTCATAATTTTTAATCTTGACTTTGATAGTAGGTTCCACCCAACATGCAATTTTCTAGGAATTGAAACTTCTAATTCCAACTTTTCTTCAAAAGCTTTCATCATAGCATCAACAATATGTTTAGTAAAAGCTTTATTTTGTTAATAAGCATGGGGTGAATTTACCATGGATTGCAACAAAGGAATACAATCAATCAAAGAGCAACTATCATAATTAAAGTCTTTATAATCCAAAAGAGTGGGCACATCACTCGCTAAAGTTTTGACCTCTTCAAACCCACTTTTATCAATTTTCTCCAAAAGATTTTCACCCTCCGAATCATTGGGACGCCTTCTACCTAGAGTTGACTCTTCTACAGTCCCTTTTTCATCAATATTAATTTTACTAAACAAGGAATCAATAGAAGAAACACCAATTATTTTAAGATCTTCATCACTTTTATCCTCTAGTGAGATTGGTTTAGCGGCCATTTGACTAACTAGAGTAGCTTGTGCATCGGATATTTTTCCTAGCAAACTTTCAGCAAAAGCATACTTAGATTGGAGATTGCAAGTTGTTTTGTTATAGCATCAAGCACAATGGAGTGTTCCTTAAGTTCTTCGGTAAAATACTTATTGTGCTCAAATTGTGTAGTCATATATTCCTTAGTACTTTTCTCAATTTCAAGCAAAATATTGGGGGTAAGGAACATCATAATATTTTCTTTGAGGCATCATGGTTACGCAAACAAGAATGCACACAAACAGATCCGGCAAGAAAACGGTGAACGAAAAAGAGAGGCGAATAAAACGGCAAATTTTTGTGAAGTGGGGGAGAGGAAAATGAGAGGCAAATGGCAAATAATGTAAATTGCGAGGAGATGAGATTTGTGATTAGGAACCTGGTATATGTTGAAGATCCTCCCCAGCAACGACGCCAGAAATTCCTTTTGATGTTGCTTGAAGCTACATCAATATTTCCCCAAAGAGGAAGGGATGATGTAGCACATCGGCGGTAGGTATTTCCCTCAGATATGAAGCCAAGGTTATCGAACTAGTAGGATAACCAAGAAACACAACGTAAACAACACCTGCACACAAATAACAACTTCTTGCAACCCGACGTGTTAAAGGGGTTGTCAATCCCTTCCGGGGTAAGGCGCCTCAAGATAGGCAAACGGACGTGAGGTATATTTGTAGTAGATTAATAGATCGAACGCCAAATAAATAATTAAGAATAAATTGTAGCAAAGTATTTTTGGGTTTTTGGATTAATAGATCTGAAAATAAAAGCAAAGGAAAATAGATTGCAAAGGCAAATAATATGAGAAAGAGACCCTGGGGCCGTAGGTTTCACTAGTGGCTTCTCTCGAGAAAAATAGCAAAGCGGTGGGTGAACACATTACTGTTGGGAAATTGATAGAACTTCAAATACTCATGACGATATACAGGCAATGATCATTACATAGGAATCACGTCCAAGATTAGTAGACCGACTCCTTCCTGCATCTACTACTATTACTCCACACATCGACCGCTATCCAGCATGCATCTAGTGTATTAAGTTCATGGAGAAACAGAGTAATGCAATAAGAACGATGACATGATGTAGACAAGATCTATCTATGTAGAGATAGACCCCATCGTTTTATCCTTAGTAGCAACGATACATACGTGTCAGTTCCCTTTTTGTCACTGGGATCAAGCACCGTAAGATCGAACCCACTACAAAGCACCTCTTCCCATTGCGCAAGATTGTAGAGTTGAACCAAGGAGTTTGTACGGGCAAGGAGATGGAACCCACTACAAAGCACCTCTTCCCATTGCAAGATAAATAGATCAAGTTGGCCAAACAAAACCCAAATATCAAAGAAGAAATACGAGGGTATAAGAGATCATGCATAAAAGAGATCAAAGAAACTCAAATACTTTCATGGATATAAAACAATAGATCTGATCATAAACTCAAAGTTCATCGGTCCCAACAAACACACAGCAAAAAGAGTTACATCATATGGATCTCCAAGATACCATTGTATTGAAAATCAAGAGAGAGATGAAGCCATTTAGCTACTAACTACGGACCTGAAGGTCTACAAAGAACTACTCACACATCATTGGAGAGGCACCAATGGAGGTGGTGAACCCCATCCGATATGGTGTCTAGATTGGATTTGGTGGTTCTGGACTCTGCGGCGGCTGGATGAATATTTTGTCGACTCCCATAGGGTTCTGGAAATATTGGGGTATTTATAGAGCAACGAGGTAGTCCAGGGGACACCCGAGGTGGGCACAACCCACCTGGGCGCGCCTTGGCCTCCTGGCACACCCTGGTGGGTTGTGCCTCCCTCGGGGCACCCCCCAGGAGCAGCTAGGGCCCGCTGTGTTCCTTTTGGCCCATAAAAATTCTCCGTAAATTTCGTGGCATTTGGACTCCGTTTGATATTGATTTTCCGCGATGTAAAAAACATGGAAAAACAACAACTGGCACTTGGCACTATGTCAATAGGTTAGTACCGAAAAAATGATATAAAATGATTATAAAACATCCAAGATTGATAATATAACAACATGGAACAATCAAAAATTATAGATACGTTGGAGACGACCGAGTTCATATGACATAGCCACAGCCAGAAACCATGATAGTTCGGTCTCACCGATACGGGTCTCGGTCTCACCGAGATGGCCTTGCCAACTCTCTCTTATCTGTAGCATTTATTTCGGTCTCACCGAGTTATGCAATCGGCCTCACTGAGATGGCTTGACCAACTCAATGTTGCCTTATTGTTTCACTTTGGTCTCGCCGAGTTGATGCAATCGGTGCCACCGAGATGCGGTTTGCCCTAAGCCCTAGCACGTCGGCCCCACCGAGTTGTTCCAGTAGGTCTGATACGTCTCCAACGTATCTATAATTTTTGATTGCTCCATGCTATATTATCTACTGTTTTGGACTATATTGGGCTTTATTTTCCACTTTTATATTATTTTTGGGACTAACCTATTAACCGGAGGCCCAGCCCATAATTGCTGTTTTTTTGCCTATTTCAGTGTTCCGGAGAAATAGAATATCAAACGGAGTCCAAACGGAATAAAATCTTCGGGAACGTGATTTTCTCACCGAACATGATCCAGGAGACTTGGACCCTACTCCAAGGAGTCAAAGAGGAGGTCACGAGGGTGGGGGGCACCCCCCCTAGGGCGCGCCCCCTGCCTCATGGGCCCCTCGGTGCTCCACTGACGTACTCCTTCCTCCTATATATACACACGTACCCCAAACGATCAGAAGAGGAGCCAAAAACCTAATTCCACCACCGCAACTTTCTATATCCACGAGATCCCATCTTGGGGCCTGTTCCGGAGCTCCGCCGGAAGAGGGCCGTCATCACGGAGGGCTTCTACATCATCCTAGCCCCTCCGATGAAGTGTGAGTAGTTTACCTCAGACCTTCGGGTCCATAGTTAGTAGCTAGATGGCTTCTTCTCTCTTTTTGGATCTCAATACAAAGTTCTCCCCCTCTCTTGTGGAGATCTATTCGATGTAATCTTCTTTTTGCGGTGTGTTTGTTGAGACCGATGAATTGTGGGTTTATGATCAAGTCTATCTATGAATAATATTTGAATCTTCTCTGAATTATTTTATGTATGATTGGTTATCTTTGCAAGTCTCTTCGAATTATCCATTTGATTTGGCCAACTAGATTGGTAGTTCTTGCCATGGGAGAAGTGCTTAGCTTTGGGTTCGATGTTGAGGTGTCCTTTCCCAGTGACAGAAGGGGCAGCAGGGCACGTATTGCATCGTTGCCATCGAGGATAACAAGATGGGGTTTATTTCATATTGCATGAATTTATCTCTCTACATCATGTCATCTTGCTTAAGGCGTTACTCTGTTTTTAACTTAATACTCTAGATGCATGCTGGATAGCGGTCGATGAGTGGAGTAATAGTAGTAGATGCAGAATCGTTTCGATCTACTTGTCACGGACGTGATGCCTATATACATGATCATGCCTAGATATTCTCATAACTATGCTCAATTCTGTCAATTGCTCAACAGTAATTTGTTCACCCACCGTAGAATACTTATGCTCTTGAGAGAAGCCACTAGTGAAACCTATGGCCCCCGGGTCTATTCTCATCATATCAATCTCCATCACTTTAATCTTGCTTTGCTTTTTTACTTTGCCTTTACTTTTTACTTTGCATCTTTATACCAAAAATACCAATAATATTATATTTATCAGATCTCACTCTCGTAAGTAACCGTTAAGGGATTGACAACCCCTAATCGCGTTGATTGCGAGTAGCTATCATTTTGTGCAGGTACAAGGGACTTGAGCGTGGCCTCCTACTGGATTGATACCTTGGTTCTCAAAAACTGAGGGAAATACTTACGCTACTCTTCTGCATTATCCCTTCCTCTTCGGGGAAAACCAACGCAAGCTCAAGATGTAGCAAGAAGGATTTCTGGCGCCGTTGCCGGGGAGTCTACGCGAAAAGTCAACATACCAAGTACCCATCACAATCCCTATCTCTCGCATTACATTATTTGCCATTTGCCTCTCGTTTTCCTCTCCCCCACTTCACTCTTGCCATTTTATTCGCCCTCTCTCTCTATCCTCCCTCTCTATTTGCCTCTTTTTGCCCGCTTGCCTTTTTGTTTGCTCGTGTGCTAGTTTACTTGCTTGTCGTTATGTCTGAAATTGGGGAAGTTATCACCAATATGGGCGATAACAATATCATGGAAAATTCTGATGCTCCTGCTGAAGAACCCCCTACCTACCATACAAAAAGATTTTGAATTGGTAGTGGTAATATTATTGGAAAAGGAGTTATTCAAGATTTGTTTACTTGTGCCGGTGCTTTGCCCTCTATTGGAGGTTCTATTCTCCACAGAACTAGTAGTCTTGCGGACGCTATTGCCATGCTTATCGTTGAATTTGAAAGGCAATTTATGCATATGCACCCATCTATACAAAGAGTTTTTCTAGAATTTTCTAATATTGAGCATTCCTCTGTTAAGCATGCCGCTACTATCTTTTTGGCTCATGAATTCGGATTTATAATAAAAGAAGCCAAAGAAATATTTGCACACTATAGGGTGGACGCTGGTCGTCCTCCCATAGAATCTATCCTCTTCGATCAAGAAGAAATTATGCGCTTTCAATCTCCTGACTATGTTGCTTTTAATGAAAACCTCAG